>NC_077228.1:458250838-458591940 GCF_027887165.1 Monodelphis domestica
TTCTTAAAATGTGCCCCACACCCAGTTGAAAATAATATTTCACATGTAGTCTCTCTAGGGCATATTCTCAGTAGAGGCAAATGGCCTCCTTATTCTATAAACTCTCTTCTGAATTCGTTTTGGGACAGAATAAGCTTTTTTGAATGTGATGCTGCACTAGTGACTTATATTGAGTAAGTCCACTAGTACCTCCAGATCTTTTTCACATAAACTGCTATATAGTTCAACTTTCCCTTTCCTGTCCTTGGATAGTTGCTATTTTTGAACCCAAGCTTGGAACTCTCCATTTGATCCAACTAGATTTAATCTTATTAAGTGGAATCTATCATTTGCTCTGTCTGTCCCTCAGTCTACCTCAATCTTTGTCCTTCCCCCAAACTAACTGGGCAAAGCACAAAGACTTTTTGTCTTCAGGAAAAAAGATCCAAAAGGGTATGGCACAGAAGTGATCCAACATGGCTCCATGAAAGAGGAGCCATGGGGTCAGAACCTAAAAGTCAGAAGATGTTCTTGGCAGGAGGCCAGCTACTGAGTTTCCCTCAACCTACTCCATGACCTTAATAGTTATGGTAGGAATTAGTTCAAGGTCTCTGCTAATAACAGGACACCAAATAAGAAATCATGAGTTTTCAAGGATCCTGGTTCACATTTGGTCCAAAGCATAGTCCCTGCTCTTCCAAGGATGCAGAATTACTTCAGATGTCCTGATCCCCAGCCCTGCTGAATGCAGGATTAAGCATTAGATTCCAATTGTGCTGTATTGCCAACTAAATGAAGAAAAGCCATGGGGTCTAAGTGAATTAAATGATGCATTCCCTAGAAATTCTAGTTTGAATCAGTTTATATACTATTGTCTGGGGACTGTTGGGAGTCTGAGAGAGGCTGCAGCAAAGTGGAAAATGTTTTATTATGCATTACTTTATAGCTATTATGTATTGTTATCTTAAGCCAAGTAAAGTATTATGTGCAGTATCCCAACATACTTGGATACTGAATCCTTCACTATGGGAAGTCTTTGTTATGCCAAAGTCCATGAAATATGGCAAGTTCAGGAAGAAAGTAGGGTGGAGGGGTAGGGATTGGGTCAACCATTTTGATTTTGATTGGATAAATCCAAAATAATTCCCATCCCCTAGCTAGAAGTCAGTATTGCTCCCCAGAGAGGAAGACCTCCCCCCTAAAAGGAAGGTTGTTCAAGTTCTGGGAATAATTGATCTCATCATTTTCTTAGTATTCCCATCTAGTGGAATAGATGTATATAACCACCAGGTGGAATGAATAGTGGTACCCCAACCCCACCCCAGTCTTCATATTAAATGGGATGAGGATGGTGGCTAGCATTGCCACCTAGTGGTTAAATCTGTGTGTGTGGGGCGGGGGGAGTCCTGACTCTTACTCAATACTACCATCTTGAATTTATGGCTGATCTTTGTTAGGAATAATCTAGTTGGAAAAATATATGTATAGAAAATAACATTTCTTCCCTTCGTATACGCCTGGAGTCTAAGTAGAAAGGCAGAGTACCACAATACAGAGAAGAGATTCGGAAATTACATGGAAGGTTAGACTAGAATACTGGATCTCTTCCAAAACTAAGGTTCTGTGCCCTAATTTCCTAGTTCATTCTTCCACTGACTCAACCCCCTCTGACCTATTTTTCCACTCTACCTCAGCTACACCCCAGGAAGGTCATTCTCTTGATCTTTCCATCACCCTCAAGTATTCTACTTCCATGTGTGTGCTTTCTAAATTTCCTTTCCTGAATCATTCCCTGCACCATCACTCTCTTTGCCTTACTCCTCCTCCTCAACCTGCTTTGTCTTCACCATGACCTCCAGTCCCTCCATCCAACCCTTGGTGCTAAGGCAGGACATCAACCTTCTCTGACTACACACATCTCTCTTCCTAAATTCAATCTCTTGGGGAACCAGTTCAACTCTCTAATCCCTTACCCTATCACTCTATAAGCCTTGCTCAATCCCCACTCTAAATTACTCCTCCTACCCACATTACTGTATTTTGGAAATGGAAGAACCCATAAAATTGTGCTAAAAAGGCTCATTACAAACTGATCCTAATTAATCTTAACTGGGCTCTTACTGTAACAAGGCTATTTTTGCATCATGGTCCTCCTTTCCAATATCTCTGCCAGACTAGAAATTTATACTCCAACCTGTTGTCCCTCAATAATAAAGCTTTTGCCCAGGCCCCCATACACTTCGAGGCAGTTTCCTAGCCATGCCCTAATTTTCCCTTTCCTTCTCCTAATTCCTTCTCCAATTATAAGTACCTTGCCGTGCACTGATACAACTATTCAGGAGAAGCCAAATCCTTTAGATCCAGCAAAGATCCTGGCCCCTCCCAACTCCTTCAGTAAATTTTCCCTCACCACCATTTCTACTCTTGAAAAAAACAAACAAACAAACAAACAAACAAAAAACCTTACCTTCTGTCTTGGTTCCAAGGCAGAAGAGTGGTAAGGGCTAGGTAATGGGGGTCAAGTGACTTGCCCAGGGTCACACCGCTGTAAAGTGTCTGGGGCCAGATTTGAACCTAGGACCTCCCATCTCTAGGCCTGGCTCTCAATCCACTGAGCCACCCAGCTGCCCCCCACCATTTCTACTCTTTAATATTCAATCTCTCCCTATTTCTTCCCTCTGTGTGGACTATAAATACTCACGTCTCTCCTATTCTTAAAATAAAAATACACACTAAGGGGCAACAAGGCGGCTTAGTGGACTGAGAGGCAGGCCTAGAGATGGGAAGGTTTGGGGTTCAAATCTAACCTCAGACACTTTCTAGCTATGTGACCCTAACAAGTCACTTAACCTCATGGCCTATAACCCTTACCAGTCTTCTGTCTTTGATTCAATACACAGTACTGATTCTCAGATGAAAGGTAAGGATTAAAAAATTCACCAGACCTTACTATGCTCCCTTGCTTTCATCCTTTCTTTTTCCTTCCCTTCTCAGCTAAACTCCTTGAAAGCATATTGGATGCTTTCACTTCGTTTCTTCTGATTCTCTTCTAAACCTGCAACCTAGCTTCTGACCTCTACACTCAGGTGGAACTGTTCTTGCTAAAAACACCCATGATCTCTTAAATGCAGAATCAAATGTGTTTTCTCAATCTTCATTCTTCTCGACCTCTCAGCCTTTGACATAACTGATCCTCTTTCTCTGCCTGTGTGTCCTCTCCAGAGTTTTGTGACTTTCTCTCCCCTGGGTCTCCTAATGCAACTGCCTGACCACTCCTCCCCTGTCCTTGGATGGCTTTTCATCTCTATCAAGGGCACTAACCATGTGTGTGTCCCTAAAGGCTCAGTCTTGGAGCCTTTTTTCTCTTGCTATATTATCTCATTTGGTGATCTCATCAGATCCCCCTGGCTCAATTATGTGTATGCAGATGATTCTCAGATCTTTCTATCTAGCTCTGGTCTTTTTCTCCTGAGCTGGTCATGTGTTATCCTTTTGGACATTTCAAACGGGATGTCCCATAGGCATCCAAAACAAAATTCATTATCTTCCTCCACAAACCCTCCCCTCTTCTCAACTTCCCTCTTACTGCCAAGGGCACCATGATCTTTTCCAATTCTTCACACTATTGTTCATCCTCACCCCATTCAATTTGTCATCAAAGTCTTGCAATTTATTCGCATCTCTAGAATATGTTCCTTTTGCCACATTCACACAGCCACCAGCCCAATACAGTCTCTCACCACTCTGCTTAGACTATTGCAATAGCTTTCAAATTGGACCGTCTGGCTCAAGTCTCGCCCCACTCCAATCCTTCATTCAGGTGCCAAGGTGATTTTTGTTAAAGCATAGGTCTAAACATGTTACTACTCTGCTTATAAAATCCAGTGGTTCCCCATTACCTCTTAAGATTGCCATTGATGACAGAAACAAATATATACTTCTCTCTCTTTGGCATCAATGTCTCATCACAATATGGTCCCTTCCTATCTTTCCAGTCTTAATTCAATTCTATGGCCAATCACAATACTTGAGCATCCTTATGCAAACACCAACAACATGGAAATAGGTTTTGATCAAGGACACATTTAATACCCAGTGAAATTGCATGTTGGCTGTGGGAAGGGTGGGGGGAGGGAGGGAAAAAATATGATTCTTGTACCCAAGGAATAATGTTCTAAATTGACTAAATAAATTAACTTAAATTTTAAGAAATAAAATTAAAAAAACAATAAAATGTTCTCTTCCTCTTCACCGCAGAATCCTTGCCCTCCATTAAGACAGCTCAAGCACAATCTCCTTTGGGAGCCTTTTCCGATTCCCCCACATGCTACAACCTTTCCCTCTATTCTAGATTTGTGTTGTAGGTACCAATAGAAGCATATGTTATCTCTTACACAAGTAGAGTATAAGCTCTCTAGGACAGGACCTGTTTTTTATTTTCCTTTGCATTTCCAATACTTAGCACAGTGCATGGAATAGAGGAAGTGCTTAGTAAATGCTAGTTTATCTTTGATCCAGCAATACCACTACTAGGTCTGTATCCCAAAGAGATCATGGGAAGAGGAAAAGAAGCTACTTATACAAAAATGTTTAGAGCAGCTCTTTTCTGGTGGCAAAGAATTGGAAACTGAGGGGATGTCTATCAGTTGGGGGGCAGCTGATTGTCGTGTTATCTGACTGTAATGGAACACTGCTGTGCAGAAGAAATGACAAATAGGACAATTTCAGAAAAACTGTAAGAAATAATGGACAGGATGAGTTTAGAAAAATCTGGAGACTTAATGATGAACTGAAGCAACGTGAACTGAGTAGAACCAGTAGAACACAGTACACGGTAACTAGAATGTGGTGTGATGATTAATTATGAACAATTTAACTATTATCAGTGATATAAATATCTAAGACAACTTGATGGAAAAGGCTACCCACTAATGGAACCCGAATGCAGATTTTTCTTCATTGTGGATATGTGTCTTCTTTCATAACACAAGGAACACGGAAATATATAGTGCATGATAGCACCTGTATAAACTAATGTCATATTGCTTGCTGTCACGAGGAGGAGAAAGGGAAGAGAGGGAGAGAATTTGGATGGCAAAATGTCAGGAAATGAATGTAAAAAAAGTTTCTGTATGCAATTGGGAAAAATATAGTAAATGCTGGTTTAACTGCTGATGATTCAATGATTCTGACTTGGGTTCTTCCCATTGCACTCACTATACAAAATGCAGACAGACAAGTGAACAGTTGTGTGAGAAAGGTAATTCTGCTTAGTGTAAGCAAAATCACCTATCAACAGCTATTTCATTAGGTCAAACAGGCAGCAAAATTTATTCCCAAAATATAATACGTTTTGGCAACCACAGATATAAAGGCATCTTAAGAATAAGAATGACCTTATCCAGACAGGGGTGATTTTTACCTAAGGGACAGCCGCATGAATCACCTGCCTCCTTACGTCGACAGCTGCTAAAGCAAAAAAGCCCTTGGATTTTAATCCAAGTTAAGTATTAAAGTTGCCATTAATGACAAGCAATCATCACCTTTAGAACTAGGTGTCAGTCCCAGTTTTCCCCTCTTCAAGCTAAAACTGTCACACTTAACTGTAGCAAAGGAGAATAAAACTTATGCTACATAACCAGTACAAAAAAGGGCTCTTGGAGAGCTCTGGTTCCCAAACAATGCTCCTTGATTTTTGGCAGGCACCAATCTCCTGTCCTGGGGGTACTAAGATAGCCCACAGAACTTTCCCAGGATCCTGGCCCCATATGTCCTTCCCAGCCGGGCCCCTCCAACAAAAACAACTTCCTTGCCAGGAGCTGAGCTTGTCGGGGGAGGGAGTGCTGGCACAAGCTCTCTGTCAGTGTGTCCTGTCCCTGAATGTTGAAACCAGATCCCTAGATGCCAAGGAAACACATTTAGATAGCCACGCACTAGAAAGATGCTCATTTTATAATGGGCTTCTATAAAAAGCCTTCTTCATTTAGGATGACTAAGGGAACTGGTAGCCTCTTCTAAAAGGGAGCTGTTTGCAGGAAACAAAGAATAGCAACAGGATTTAACAAGACTTTTCTCTTGTTCACCACATCTGAGTGTTGCAAGGGGCCACTGATCCCAATTGTATTTGAACAGGAAAACACTCTATAGCATCCTTGAGAAATGGTTGCAGCCCAAAGACCTCCAGGAACCCAGCAATACAGGAAGCATTTAGATGGTTCTCCTTCCACAGCTGGAATCTGTTTCTCTAAATTCAATCATTCATTCATTCATTTATTCATCGGTGAACAAGAACAATCATTTTTTTCCAAGCATCTATTCTGTGGCTCAGGAGTGGCACACAGTGACAAAGAAAATATGTCCTACCCTCAAGGAGCTTATAGTTTTGCCACCCCAGATCAAGCAAAGCAAGTCTAAACCCTTCACCCAGTCTCCAGATTCTTGGATAGCTATTTTGGTGAGTCCTTTTTCAGTCATGTCTAACTCTTCATGAGCCCAGATGGCAAAGATATTGGAGCAGGTTGCTATTTCCTTCTTCAGCTCCTGAGGATAAGGAAACTGAGGCAAACAGGATAAAGTGACTTGCCCAGGGTCACACAGCTTGTAAGTGTCTGAGGCCAGACTTGAACTCATCCTGTCTCTAGGTACTCTATCTGCTTTGCTACCTAGCTGCCCCAATATAGCTACCAGGTCCCCTTTATGTCTTCTTAGTGTGTTAAACCTTATCAGCCCCTATAAATCTTCACATGGCATAGGTTCATACTCACAGGGTGCTCTTCCTAAAATGTGATATCCTGAACTGACCACAATTCACCAGATTTTCTTTAATTAAGACAGAGTAAAGAAAGATGATTATCTCCTTCATTCTAGACATTATGCCTCTCTTAAATGCAGTCCAGCGTTGCATTGGTTTTCTTGGCTCCCATGTTGCCCTAATGACCTGTATTGATCGAGCTTATGATGCCCTAAAAATACTCGTACTCCCTTCCCCTCACCCTAGCCCCTTCTAGACCTTTCATCTGGGCTCCTGGGCTCAAATCTCACCCCACTCTAACCTATCCTCCACCCAGCTGCCAAAAGGATCTTCCTAAAGTCCAGATCTGACCAGATCGCACCAGTCCCTACCGAATAAACTCCGGTGGCTCCCTATTACTTCCAAGATCAAATAGAAAATTCTTTTGTTTTGATTTTAAAGTCTTTACAACTTAGCCCCTTCCCACCTTTCTAGTCTTCCAGTGCTTTTTATTCCTCTCCATATACTCCATGATCCTGGGACATTGGTCTCCTTGCTTTTCCCAAACTCATTCCATTTCCTGACTCTGAATTTTGACCAGCTGGTGCCCAAGCTTGGGTTGCTTTCTTTCTTCACCTGGGAACTTTTGGGTCCTTCAAGGCATGCCACCTTCTTAAAAGACATCATCTTCCCTCACGACTTTTATTCTCCCTCACTACTTATTCTCTGTCACTACCGGCACCTTTTCTTTTTTTTCCCCCTTTAATTTAATGTTTATTATCATCACACTTCCATATTGGTCATTATTGTAAGAGCACCCTCTGGGGTCTTTTCTGTGAGATTCCCTCTCATTATGCTGCATATATCCTCTATGTACATAGTTGTTTACACGTTTTCTTTCCCATTCTCCTCCCAACAACACAACTTCGTCCCTCAAGCAACTCACATTCTTGCAGGATACTTGAGGGGTAGAGCTGTGTGTCTGACTTTTTTTAATCCCTAGAGCTTAGCACAAAGCCTGGCACATAGTAGGCACTTAATAAATGTTTACTGATTGGATGATAGCTCTTTTCCACAAGAAGTGTTATCTACTCCCTCTATCCTGTACTTACTTTGAAGGTAATCTTTTTTTTAAAAAGTAGGACTTTACCCCATTGCCTAGCCCTGACCACTCTTCTGCCTTGGAGCCAATACACAATATTGACTCCAAGACGGAAGGTAAGTGTTTAAAAAATAATAATAAAAAGTAGGACTTTAAATTCATCTTTATTAAAATTAATATTTATTCATTATAATATTCCTTTTTATTAAAAATGTTTTAAAGCCTTGCCTTCTGTCTTAGAATCTATGCTGTGTATTGGTCCCAAGGCAGATGAGTGGTTATGGCTAGGCAATGGGGGTCAAGTGACTTGCCCAGGGTAACACAATTAGGAGGTGTCAGATGCTGTAAATGAACTAGAGAAGATGAGTTTTACTGACCTCGTGTCTGACAGTCTATCCACTGAGCTACCTACATAACCCTACATAGTAGGTGCTAAATAAATATTTATTTAATTGAATTAACTTCTCTGGGCTCCATTTCTTCACCTGTAAACATGAGGTTGAAGATGGTCTTTAAGTCTTTTAGGACCTAAGCCTGTAATCCCACCAGGAAAATAATACATACACACTAGGTTCCGGAGAGATTCTGTTCTGAGGAAGCCCTGGTGTTCACAAACAGGGAAGTGGTGGGGCAGAGGACCTGAGTTCAAGTTCTCTCTAACACATACTGGCTGGGTGATCTTGGGAAAATCATTTAACTTCTTGGAGCTCTAAAACCTCTAAAACAGTGCTGCAAAGCAATGGCTGATGTGCATTATTGGGTAGAGGAAGTTTCCTTACCAAGATTTCTCTCTGCCAATTAAATCACAAGTCTGCCCAACCCTACATATCTTTCCCAAAGCTTAAGAGTCATAGTCAGGATTTGGTCAAACTGAGTAAATTACCATATTGTGTCCTTCAGACCTACTGGAAAGTCTTAAACACTAAGACTTTCTTCTAGGCAATGGGTTATAGGAAAAAGAATGGGGGGACGGGGGGGGGGGAGTTAGGTTGTCTCTCTGCCATTCCTCTTTCTTATTACATGGCCAGCCACCTAACTGCTCCAGTGATACCTAGAGAACGTTAAGCCCCAGAAGAAGGCATCTCACCCCATGAGCCCCGTCTCTCTTCAATTCCATTGAATCCCAATTAAGCAGTGACTGTAGGCAGAGAGCTGTCACAGATTATAGGGCTGCAAAGAAACAAGTCTCTTGTCTTTAATGAGTTTATATTCTTCTTTGAGGCTATGGAATGAATACAAGTAAATACAAGATTATTCGTAGGAGGAAGAGGAAGGATGTAATTACTGAGGCATTGTTAATGATCTCTAAAACATTGTGGAGAATGGATAATGTACAATAGAACTGCAGAAGGTTTCTAAGTCAGCAGTCTGCAAGGCAGCAAGCTTAACTCTTATTCCTGGCAAAAGTCTAGAAGGCGGCATCAAAGGAATGAAGAGCCAGCATGACCTTACATCAAGAACACATCACACGAATGAGGGCAGCTAAGTGGCTCAGTGGATTGAGAGCCAAACCCAGAGATGGTTCTGGGTTCAAATCTGATCCCAGACATTTCTTAGATGTGTCTAGGACCCTGGGCAAGTCCCTTAACACCAACTGCCAGCCTTTACCACTCTTCTGCCTTGGAACCAATACACAGTATTGATTCTAAGACAAAAGATAAACATTTTTAAAAAGCCAATGAACAATTTCCTGTTTTGATGGGACTATAAAGCTGACAGATCAGGGAAATGTAAATATAAAATTTATCTTGATTTTAGACAAATACTTAACAAAGTATGTCATTCTGTTCACATGGACAATAAGAGATTTGGGCTATATAATAGTTTGGTTAGGTGGATTTGGGATGGACCCAAAATATAATAATTAATGGTTCAATAACAACTGGGTGTGAGGGGGGCAGCTGGGTGGCTCAGTGGATTGCGAGCCAGGCCTAGAGATGGGAGGTCCTAGGTTCAAATCTGGCCTCAGACACTACAGCTGTGTGACCCTGGGCAAGTCACTTGACCCCCATTGCCTAGCCCTTACCACTCTTCTGCCTTGGAGCCAATACATAGTATTGACTCCAAGAAGGAAGGTAAGGGTTCTAAAAAAAAACACAAAAAAAACTGGGTGTGAATATGGGGAGGTGGCGGGGGTAGGGGGATTCTCTAGTGGAGTACTCCATGGATCTATGCTTTTATTTTATTTTCTTCTTTTTAATCCTTTACCTTCTTAGTCTAATTTTAAGATAAAAGATATTTAAGATAAAAGAGTGGTAAGGGTTAGGCACTGGGGGCTAAATGGCTTGCCCAGGAAGTATCTGAGACCACATTTGAACCCAGGACTTCCTGACTCCAAGTCTGTTGCTCTATCCACTATACTACCTTGTTGCCTCAATTTAGGCTTTTAAATTATTTTATCAATGACTTGGATAAAAGTATACGTGAGTATGCTTATCAGATTTGCAGATGATATGTGAAGGGGATAATTAACTTGCTGGATGGATAACGGTGATAAGATCCAAAGACACTAGATAGATTAGAACACTGGGTTGAATCCAATAGAATTTAACAAAATTAATTTATAATATAACATAAATAGAATATAATATATAAAATAATAGAATAAAGAATATATAGAATAAAGAATATGATATAAATATCATATAAATATAATGTAACAAAATTAATTTCATGAGTACAGGATTGAGGAGATATGGCTTTTCTAGATAAAGCTAGATAAAGTGCCCTGGTTACTGTTTATCTTCTGGTGAAATAGGAGCCAAGGGCAGAGGAGGGCTACATGGCCTCTGACCAAAGCGCAGGGTTGCTGCCTGTCCTTTAGGCTACCCAACTTCCCCCAGACTTCACCAGCTGCCCAAGATACAGACGTTGTCACTATTTATTGTAGTATTTCTATATTACTTAATTTTTTTTATTATGCCATCAACAAAATTTTTGAGTATTAGGTCCCTAACCCCATTTTCCCCACAATTGTTCTTGTTGTGTGACTTGGTACACTAAAGGGTTTGGGGATAATGGATATAGGGCATTAGAGCAGAATTAATTGTATAATATTAATTGCCATTGAGAAAGGCACCATTATGGCTCAGTGAAAGAAGATCCCTAGGTTCAAATATGGTCTCAGACACTTCCTAGCTGGGTGGCCCTGGGCAAATTACTAAACTCCAATTGCCTAACCCTTACTGCTCTTATGCCTTGGAATCAATCCTTAGTATCAATTTTAAGACAGAAGGTAATGGTTTCAAGTTAGTTAATTGATTGATTTTTTTTAAAGAGATGCATCATTATCCAGATAATAGCGCTACAGTAGTCTGTCCAAGTCAGCTGACATCTGGAACACCTGAAACTAACTAGCCTGATCACTTCTGGATATTAGTAGGAAAAAAAACAACAACATTAAGAGGCTAGAGAATTCCTAAGGAAGATGATGATGCTAGTAAAAGATCTCAAAAATCATGCCATCTAAGGACAAATTGAAGGAGTTAGAAGATACTTTTTTATTTTTTTGCTTGTATCCTCAGTACATAGCACAGTGCCTGGAACATAGTAGGTGCTTAATAAATTAATAAATGTCAAATATTTAAAGGGCTATAATGTGAAAAGGCTCTAAAGGGCAAAAACTAGTTATAATGGGTGGAAGTTTCAAAGAAGAAAATTTAGATTTTGTCTAAGGAAAAATCTTCCTAAACATAACTATCCTAAACAGGAATAGTCTTTAAGCTGAGCTAGGATGATCACTTGGCAAGCATGCTATAGTAGAGATTCCTTCTCACAAGAGGTTAAACTAGATAACCTCTGGAGTCCCTTCCATGATCCCACCTGGAAGAGACTGGAGAATCAGGAAAGCTTATATGGAACAGGGACAAGAATTTAACAAGATGGCGGCATGAATGGGCTACAATCTGTACCACTGGAAATAGCACTCACAGGAGAGAGAGGAAAGGAGGAAATAAACACTTTAATAGCACCTACTATGTGCCAAGCACAGCAATGAGATCACAGTCCATTAAAATATTGAGCCTGGATGTCATACAATAATGCTACAAAATCCAAATCTAAACTGATCAATCTAAAGTTCTCCTTCCATACATCCTGAATTGGTAGGACCATTCTACTTGTATAACCTCACTCAAGTCACTTAATGATAGCCTTAGTTTTTTCGTCTCTAAAACTAAGGGGTTAAGGGTTAGCTAGTGGCTGAGTGGATGGAATTAAGCCTGAAAATATGACCTCAGATACTTCCTAACTGTATGACCCTGGGAAAGTCATTTAGCTCTTCTGCCTTGAAACCAATTCTTAGAATTGATTCTAAAACAGAAGGTAAAGATTAAAAAACAAAACAAAACTAAAACTAAAACTAAAAACTAAGGGGGGGAGGGTTTATACTAGATGACCTCTTCCCCTTCTAACTAGGAATCTGTGATCTAATAATCCTGTGACCCAGTACTCTTCAGAGCCTATCAGAACTCCTCCAAGGTTTTAAAATCAGGGTACTAAAGTATTTTAGCCAAAGCTCCCCACATTTCTTGGAACATTCTATGTGAAGTCTCCTTGCAAAGGCAGCTAGGTGACTCTATGGATAGGATCTGGAGTCAGCAAGACTTGAGTTCAAATCTACTTACAATCTGTGTTATCCTGGGCAAGTCAGTTAATCTCTGCTTCAGCCTCTTTAACTGTTAAATGGGTATAATAATAGCACCCACCTCCCAGGGTTGTTGTGAAGATCAAATAAATATTTGTATAAAAAAAATTATCAAGTAAGAAATATCACATAGTGCGTTTTACACAGTAGATGCTGTATAAATGCTCATTTCCCCCTCCCCCTCCTACCTTATCACTCTCTTGCCCCTTCCCCCTTCCTTGCACCAAAGAACAATTTTTCTTCCACGTCTATTTGGGCTATATACTGGCAACCTGTCCACAGCCCTGATACTCTCTCCTCCATCCTATTTCCTTAAAGCCAAGAAATAGAATTTTTCGTGCCCCTGCTGATTACAGTAACCTCACCAAACTTGCTCCAAGATATGTCAAATTTAAGTTCATCTGAGTGCACCCAATACATCCAAAAGTCTAGAGTGTCTCTGCAAATAGCATCATGTTTTCTGAAAGCAAGCAGCTATGATTGGTTTCTATGTATAAGGCTTTTTATATTTTTAGTTCTCTTCCCATACAACAAAAACTATTAATACTGTTCCGCTTTCTCCAGAGACAGTATGGATTAAACCAAATGGAAAGTTACCATGACTACCTCAACGTTATTTTGGGGATGAGAAGTTAAGTCCAGCAATGCATGTGGTCAAAATCCGTGGCTTTGTTTCCACTTTGCTATCAGACAATCAATCCCAATTTAATTGCAAAGCTCAAATAGCAATGGAAACTAATTAGGAGCAGCAAGATCTGAAATCCCTAATTAAAGGGGAAGTCAATAAAGCCATAACCGTTATCATTGGGACAACCACCAACAGGATGGAGCCCGGCACAAAAGCAGAGAATTTCTTTCCCAGATAATTAGCTAAGTGGGGAGGGGTGAAGGAGGAAAGGTTTTGGAGGATGCAAGGCAGAAAACAAAGTCAGGACAGAAGGATTCTATTTCTGATTCTGCCGCCACTTGCTTTAAGGAACTTCTTTCTGCTAGAGTTTCTGTAGGGAAAAAGAAGGCAAGACACAAACAATTGTGAGGATCATTCTCTGCGGAGTGGGTGACATTTACCCTGGCATCTGAACTCAGTGGATGGGGGCTGATTGGAAGGAATGTCTCAATGGATGGGCTGAAAAGCATCCTAGATTTCAAGCCAGAACAGAGTTTTTCATCTAGTCCATTTCCTTCATTAAAAAAATTTTTTAAATTAAACAAAACAAAATAACCCTCACTTTCTGTCTTAGAATCAATACTCAGTCTTGGTTTCAAGGCAGAAGAGTGGTAAGGGCTAGGCAATGGGGTTTAAGTGACTTGCCCAGGGTCACACAGCTAGGAGGTGTCTTGAGGCTAGATTTGAACCCAGGACCTCTTGTCCCTTCGTCCTGGCTCTCTATCCACTGAACCATCTAGCTGACCCCCTTCATTTTTCAGTATGAGGAAACAGATGTAGGTATTTAAAGTGATTTGTCCAGTCATATAGGTAGGTCAGGGCAGATTCGAACCTATCACCTGTGACTCCAAGTCTAGCACTCATACGAAAGTAGGGTTTGTTGCAAATAGTCCAGGAAACCTCTTTTCAGCCAGGTATGAATTCTTTGGGGGCTATAATGACAGAGGAGCCGATCTGCTGAACCAAAAACTAAACACCCTTCCCCTGTCCTTGCCTTATGGGCCAAATGCTAAACTGCCGACTTTGTATTTACCAGAAGCAGATCTGCGCAAAACCTCCTATTAAGATGAAATGCCACTGCCAACTCCAGAAGCACACGCGTCCCAAAGGACCAAGTCGGGGTATTTTTGACAGCTTTAAAATAATGTTAATGGGCTGACTTCATCTTACTCAAGTCAGAGGGATCTGCATTTAGGCCAGAAACCACATGGTCATTCCACCGGCTGCAGGAGCTGCAAGGGGACTCTTAAGCAAATGAGCGTTGCTTCTCCCTGCTGCTTATACATACTTGTTTTGTTCCAAAATTTCTTGATAAAAGAAAAATTAGCTTTGCACATGAACTGGAAAGTCCAGTCAAGCTGTCAGATCCCAGCAAGCACTCAAGAGACACTTCTCTTCAGCTAGCTTGCATGTATATTCACTATAAAAGAGTCTTCCCCTCCTCTTCTTTAAGATGTGATTGCCTCAAGAGGTTTTTAAGAGAATTGAAAAGAGGAAACAGATCACAGTAACCCAGAAATGACTTTTTGGGTGCAAATGGGGGCAGACAGACAAATAGACAGTCCTAACGCTCTAGAGAACTTTCAAATTCCAACCTGCTAGGAGTTAAACTCAGGTCTGAAAAGTCATCCCCAGAAAGATGTCTCTTTAAGAGGCTCACATTTATGTTCAATCTACACAAATCTCATCCACAGGCAATTATAGTGCAAATAGCTTTCATTAGCATAGTTCTGTCTATCAATGGAATCAATCAAATGAACTCATATTATTCTCAGCAAGAAAAAAAAGGTACTAATAGTCTTTTAGTGTTGAGTGTCTAATGGGGGTCGGGAAAGAGGTTATTTTAACTGTTCCAGTGATGAGAGAGAGTTTTGGCCCCTGAGACAAGCTAATTTGAGTTCCTAATTTAAATGAATTAATATTCCCTGTGACATATACATCTTATACACATACAGGAGGAACGACAGAACAAGAAAATGGACTGAGCTACCTAATGGTGAAAAAAAGGAAAGGGAAAAGGAGAAAGGAAAATGGAGAAAGGAAAGGAAAGGAAAGGAAAGGAAAGGAAAGGAAAGGAAAGGAAAGGAAAGGAAAGGAAAGGAAAGGAAAGGAAAGGAAAGGAAAGGAAAGGAAAGGAAAGGAAAGGAAAGGAAAGGAAAGGAAAGGAAAGGAAAGGAAAGGAAAGGAAAGGAAAGGAAAGGAAAGGAAAGGAAAGGAAAGGAAAGGAAAGGAAAGGAAAGGAAAGGAAAGGAAAGGAAAGGAAAGGAAAGGAAAGGAAAGGAAAGGAAAGGAAAGGAAAGGAAAGGAAAGGAAAGGAAAGGAAAGGAAAGGAAAGGAAAGGAAAGGAAAGGAAAGGAAAATGGATTGCTGTAGGCACTTTGGAACAAATCTATAGAGCCCAAGAAGTCAGGCAGCACCTTAAAAAAATGATCTTATCCTGAAACTGAGACAGAGCCATCTGCACATGAGTACCACTGGATAGTACTTCCAAAGGGCAGGAGTTTTACATTAGGGGCATAGCAAGATCCATCACTCCCCAAAAGACACTTACTTTGGCTTATGCAACTGCACTGGTAGCTATAAACTTTTTCTGTGTCCTTTAGAGAAAACTCTAGCTGCCAAGGGTGATGGAAGCACCAAGGATGCCTCATCTCACACTCTCTCCTTACCTTCACTCCGATGACAGACTTCCGGTGATAAAAGCAGCAGAAAGCTGCTGAGAGCGTATGGAAAGCATTGCATTCCTTAGGCATCTTCCACTTTTCTGGCCCAGAGACCACACACTTTCTTTAGGGATCAAAGACAAGAGGCTTCAGAAGTTTTCTGGGAGCTCCCTCCCGGCAGACATAGCCCCCTGGCTGCTCGGGCTGCTGCCGCTGCTGTTGCCGCTGCCTCCTTGGGCTATATGAGCTCTCTCCTTCTCCAGCTCAGGGTGGGACTGTTCCCTCCCCCTCCCATACCCCCCCAGCCCTCTCCACCCCAGCCAAAGCCTGTAACGATCAACCCTCTCAATCCTGACATGCTTGTGTCCAGCCTGCCATGGAGAGTGTGCCAAAAGCTCTCATGTGACCGGCCACTCTCCAATGAAATTCTAACCTTTCCAAGGAGAGGCTTTGCTCTTTGGCTGTCCCTTGAATTCAGAGACCCTGAGGACAAAATCATTCAACCACAAGCCATAGGCAGCTTCCCTTCGCAGCCCTGGACCTTTCCATCAAGCACTCTGCTCCTTTCCGCCTGCCACTCGAGCCTGATCCTCTTGGAATCAGAGAGGTCTGAGAGAACAAGGTAAATCACACACACCCATCATTCAGCCTCACTCCCCAATGGGGACTGGCTGGGAAGATGATGCAGGCTTAAGGGTGATCAGGTCACCCTGTCTGGCCCCTCTCCTAAGGATAGCTAAAGTCCTAGGTAACCTACAGAGAGGGGAAAGGAGTGGGGGGAAAACCACCCAAATGACCACACTGATGAGACTGTTTATTTTTAATTAGGATGCTCCTGGCAGCCAGTTGTAGGGAAAACACAAACCCCAGCTGATAACGTTGGCACAGCCATTAGCTATTGGCAAAGGCAACTCTGCCTTTTGGTGTTTAATTAGCAGGTCTGTCAGCAAACACCCAGAGCCAGGTACCCATCCCACATGGCCCCACGAGTTGTCAGGAGGCAGATGGGAGCGAGCTGTGTCTCCAGCTTCTGACGCAACTCTCAGGGGCAAATGGGTTTTGTAGAGCCATGAGGTGCCTTTCCCTTGGTGCTCATTTTCTGCCATCCACCCAGATCAAAATGAAAATGAGCCCCCCATGAATGGAAAGGAGGGAAGCGAAGCCCCATACAAGAAGGATCACAGAGGGAGACCCCAGGAGAAGCCTCAGTAGGGAAATAACATGTTTTATCTTTAGTTCCTGTTCCTAATGGCCCTAAAAGTTGCTTTTTTTTTTTTTAATGGAATCCAGCTTTTTGCCTGAAGCTATTCTTTCTTTTCAGTTCCAAACATTAGCTTTCTGTGACTGCTGTGTCCCAAAAAAGGGAATGAATACCGCTGCTCTCTATAACCAGGGACAGGCAAGAACTTGCCATGCAGCAGAAATTGAAGCTGTATTCAGTTCAGAAAAGAGCAGGACCAGATGAGACTCATACCTGGAGGTATGAGAAGCATCCAACAGGATTAGCATCAGCTCTTTGGAAGGCCTCTACTGGTGAAAATGGGCCATTGTTTGCTCAACTGCCCAGTGAGTAGCCTCAAAGAAGGGCTGACAAGGTAAAGTGAATACAGAGAAAGAAGCAGCAGTGTGGGGTGGGGTGGAGGGGAGAAGAGGGAAGTCTTCTTGAGAACAGCAATGGGGACCGATGGCCATGGACAATTCTGGAGTCACACCTACTTTCTTTTATACTCCCAAAGGACACTCTTCCCCTTCCTGCATTTTGTAATTCATCCCAACTGCCCAGTTTTCTTAGTTCCTCATTCTTAATAGTCCATCATCTCCAGCCTTTGCAATGCCCATCCTTCGTGCCTCAGTTTCCTCATCTGTAAAATGGGAATGATAAGGGCACCTACCTTCCAGGAATGCTATGAGGCTAAACTGTGGTATCATTTATCAGGTGTTTTGTGAATTCTCATTGCTATATTATGTCCTTTATTATTCCTCATGGAGCTAAATATTCTGAAGTATCTATTTTGGATTCTCTCTTCAATAGTTTCCATGTTACTACCTGGGAAGGTCTTGGCCTGGGCCACCCCTTTTTTCTGTTGTGCCTCCCTCTTCAATTCCTATAGGTGATGGTGTCTCCCTCTTCAATTCCTATAGTTAATGGAGAGGATATTGCCCCAAAGTAGGAATCTTCCTAAATGTCCCTAATCATGGAGTTCTTTATTCACTTTTGCCCTCCTCGTGGTCATTCCTCCCCCCCCCCCATGTCTGCCATGAAATTTCCTCTCTGGATCCATGCCTTCTCACTCTTTTAGGTGCCCAGTGCCCCCAAGAGTTCTGATTCCCCTTCCCCTGAAGCAGGATGGAGGGATCTCTCTGAGTAACAAAATCCTGCTGGTTATACCCTTTGTAAAGTCTCCATCTCCCTTCAAGGGATATCTCTTTTCTCCCATGGGAACCTTCAGTGGCTATTCCCTTTCCTATTGCTGAAACAGAGATTCTTCCCTTTCTTTCCCTGGCTCAATCCCTTCCAGTCATTCCTTTCTCATTCTCCTTGTAGGATCTCTTCTTTCCAAGACTTCAGGAGTTCTTGTCCCTTCACTGTTAACCATTGATGTGATTAGGGTCCGTCCCATATTCCCCTCTATCTTCCTCCTCTTCTTCCCCTTTTACCTGCTCTCTCATTCTGTAATTCAGTCCCACAAAAACACTAATTCACCTGCAGGTAGGAGGTCTTGAGGTTGAATCCAGTTTCTTCACTATTACTTCTAGCTGACTTGTGCTTTCACTTGTCTCTTTGTGTTCTGGGGGTGGGTTCTTGTCTCCCAGACACTATTTTGTTCTTAGTTGCTATATTTGTTTACCTTTCTTGTATTAATTTCTGTTGTTTGGGGCATTTGAAAAGCAAATGATTTGGTCAGGTCTGGCTTTCTTTCTAGGAAAGCTTCAGAATGCCTTCATGATTGAACAGCCATCTTTTCATAAATGATGAGGTTCAGATTTGCAGAGTAGGTCACCTTGGGTTGTCTCGAAGCCCTTTCCTCTTCAGGGAACATTACTACATTTCCTCCTGTGGTTTCTTGTGGGATCAGAATAGTCTTGTTTGTTTGTTTGTTTGTTTTTAATTTTGTTTCCTTTATATTTGAAGGGCTTTCTCCTGTTTACTTGAAGAACAGGTTGTTTGTCTTTGAAACTGTCCGGTTTAACTTCTGTGTGTCTGGGAGTTTATAACATAGGGTTTCCCTGAGGGTAGCCTGTGGATTCTATTGGCATCCCTGAAACTGTTCAGTTTAACCTGTTTGTCTGGGAGTTTATAGCATGGGAATTTTCTTCTGGAGGCGGCTTATGATTTCTTTTTTGGGGGTTTTATGTGTGTTCAAAAGTTTTGGAACTTTCTTGTATTACTTTTTGCATTAGGGTGTTCTGGTATTTTGACTTGTGATGTTTTTCTGGGAAACTTATAAAATCCTTAGGTTGTCTCTATATATCCTGTCTTCAAGATCATTATGTCTTACTAATGGAGATCATGTTTTCTTTTAACATTATTACTCCTTTCTTCTTTTCTTTGAAATTGCCTTTCACTTTTGAGTACTAGCAGTTATTCTCTTTCTTTTTCTTTGATGAGATTTGCTACAAGTGGATTCAAATGTTTTCCTGTTTTGCTCATTATTTATGTTGTACAGGCTTTCATAATTCTTATTTCTCTCTTCAACCATTCAGGAACATTTTGTAAATATTTCCATGGTCTCAGAATCCACAAGGTCCTTTGCTGAGCCACCCAGTTGCTTCTACCCCCTTCATTTTTACAGATGGGGAAACTGATGCCTGCATTAATTAACTTGTCTAAAGTGACAGTATTAAGAGGCAGAATGAGAACCTAAACCAGGTCCTTCAACTTCAGATCTCCTCATAAGGCAGTTTCTGAGAGCAAGAAATCAAAGCCATCCATGCTGGACAATTCACACTTCACTGGCTTCACTCTTTATCCCAAGTGACTGGGGCCCCAGCTGGCTGCTGGACCCTTTCCCTCAAGCTGAGTGGCATGTCCCCATACATACTGCCCCAATTCCTTCTATTCCTTAGCTCTCTACCTAATTACTACTGCAGCCCAGGGCACCGTCCTGCTGTTGCCCAAGCCCCAATATGCTTCCACCTTTTGGTTTTCTGCTATACAGGAGGAAAGATGGAGTGGAGTTCAGTTACAAACTCAAGGATGGTATGTTCAGCTTCCTGGGTAGTGAGTGCATTAGGGATTAGCCTTCTCTGCTCTTAATTCATCAAGTTTTTAATCTCTTTAGCATTCTTAGCCTGGGGTAAATAGCTGAAATTACTTTTTCTCTTGTACATAATTCTATCTAGAAGAGATCTGAGAAGTCAAAGATATATAGCTCTCCATTTGTTGTTCATGTGATCTGGAAATCTCTCCCACCATTAGAATCTAAATTCAATGTGAGAAGAGATCTGTTCATTCTTTACACTTATCTCCTGGTGTAACCCAGTGCTTGGCACATGGTAGTCACTTCAATACCTGCTAGTTGATTTTAAATGGCTAATAAATTTTAAATTGATTTTAACACTTAATCCTGGGGCAATCATTACAAAAAATAGGATCACAGATTTCCAGTTGAAAGGATCTTGGAAGCCATCTAGTCTAATTCTCTCATTAAAAAACAAATAAAAACCCTTACTTTGTCTTAGAATTAATACTAAGTATTAGTTCTAAGGCAGAAGAGTTGATAGGATAGACAATGGGGGTTAAATGACTTGGCCAGGGTTACAGAGTTAGGAAGAGGTCATATTTGAACCCAGGACCTCCTGTCTCCATGTTTGACTCTATCCACTGAGCCACCTAGCTGCTCCCTACTCCCTCATTTTTACAGATGAGGAAATCGATGCCTAGAATAAAGTAACTTGTCCAAAGTGAAACAGTATTAAATGTCAGAATGAGAACCTAAACCCAGGTCCTCCAACTTCAAATGCAATTCACTTTCTTCTCAACCACAATGCCTTCCAAATACAGTGAGGCAAGTCCCTCTAAATGAAACCCTTCCATAGAAATTCACCCATGAGGAGAGCTCTCCCTTCCCAGGACAAGGGTCCCATAAACTGAGGCAAATTCCCTGGACTACTTACTGTGAGGCTGCTGTGGGGGAAGGAAGCAAACCATCTGGAGCCTTCCTGTTTTTGCTTTTCTTGCTTACTAGGTGCTGATCTCTGTTATTTATAAACCTGCTGGAGTACAAATGCTGCCAACACTCCCTAAATGTTGGCACCCTGGGAAAATGTCCCCATTTCCCCACCCTAGGTATAAATCTGCTCCCACTGAAAACCCTTCAACAAGAAAATTCAGTGTAGAACCTACGTCACCGGTGGTCAGACTTCTAACTCCTAGAACACAACCTTTGAATTTAATTGGGAAGCAAATGAATGAAATGCTGAATGAAAGTGCTCATGGTTGGGAAGGTTGGAGAAAATAAAGAGATTTCTGGTCATCTAGTCCAACCCCCTTATTTTAAAGATGAGGATGCGGAGAGCAAGAGGAGAGAAGAGACTGTCTTCAGAGATGGGCTAATTAGTCCCTCTACTGTCTGCATAAAGTCTCCCTGCTTTGTTGTAGGAGATTCTTCCCCATCCCACTCCCAGAAGCACTAGGGCTGCTGATGGCATCTGGGAGCCCATAAGGAGGCAAGAAGCAGAAAAACTATACAAAGCAGAACAAAGAACTCCAGAACTATTTGGGGCCATTCATGATAGGGGCAAATAGCATCTATTCCATCCATCTATAGTTCCTGAGGGCATTGCTCAGCTATGGGGTATATTTCTAATCACTATAACCTCAATCACCAGAAGAATATTTGATTACACCCACTATATTGTTTCCAATTTAATCCAATATATATTTATTAAGTACCTATTATTATGTACCAGTGGGCAGCTGGGTGGTGCAATGGATAGAGTGCTGAACCTGGAGTTAGGAAGATTTGAGTTCAAATCTAACCTTAGACATTTAGGTAAGTCACTTCACCCTGTTTGCCTCATTTCCTCATCTTAAAATAATCTGGAAAAGGAAATGGCAAAGTACCCCAAGAAAACTCCAAATGGGGTCAGACAAGACAATAACAATAAAAAGTCCATCAGCACGTACATCTAGGAAAAATATTGCTGCTGGACAATGAGCTGGGCCCTAGTTTGAATAGAAGGGAGAGAGGTGCAATACACTTGAGAATCAGAATAGTATTTTCAATGATTCCTCACTGAACACAGGCACCAGCCAACCTCACTTATATTTTTCTGTTATTATAAAGATAGATTTATATATTTTAACCAATTACATGTAATAACAAATTTCCACATAAATTTTCTGAAATTATATGATCCAATATAATCCAAATGGTCTCCTTCCCTCCCTCCACCTATTTTTAAAACAAATAGTCTACTGTCTTGGGATCATTCCAGTCTCCGAAGAAACAAAGCTATGAGTGATCTTGAGAGCCATGGAGACACACAGGTAGGATGGTACTTTTTATAAAGATGACCTATGTACAAGAAGGAATATTATTAAGGAAAGAAATCATCCCAAAAGTAGGTGGTATTTTAAAAAAGGAAAATAAATGGCTGAACAGCTGGGGTGCTGCGTGGGTATCCCCAATTTTTTTAAACCCTTATCTTCTGTCTTGGAGTGTAAGGGCTAGGCAATGGGGGTCAAGAGACTTGCAGTCTCTAGACCTGGCTCTCAGTCCACTGAGCTACCCAGCTGCCCCCTCCCCAATTTTTAAAAGACCAGAAAGAAGGCTTTTGGCACAGTGGATAAGTTCTCTAGGAGAGACATGGGGTGTACGGGCTCCAGTGAAATCTCTGATCTTCTATAGCTTCAAAAGCTTCGGTTAAGCACTCTAACAAGTCACTCTGGTAGTGGTAATGGTAGTGATAGTGGTCATGTTAATAAATAACCAACATTTATACAGTATCTTCTAGATACTAGGCACTGTGATAAGACACTCTACAAATATTATCTCATTTGATCCTCACAAAAACTATTGCTATTATTACTCTCATTTTACAAATTAGAAAATGAAGGCAAATAGAGGTTAAATGACTTTTCCCAGGTCTTAGAGAGTCTAAGGATCTCAGGCTAGATTTGAATCAAGTCTTCTTGACTTTAGGTACAGTGTTCTATCTCCCAGATGCCCCAAAAGGGCAGTAAAATGAGGGATTGGTCTAGAAAACCACCCTTAGTCTATACTCCTATCATTCCTCAATCAGAGTAAATACATCACATGTTTCTATAATGACTGTAGAGGTTATGAACATTAAAATAGCCTCAGATTCTAGCTCTAGGAAACTAGCAAGAGCATTGGACTTCTAATCAGGAAGTCCTGCATTCAAATCTGCCCTCAAGTCCTTATTTACCATGTGATGATGGGCAAGTCACTTAGCCTCTGCCTATGTTCAATTTTTCCCATTTGCAAAATAGGGATAACAAATAATATCTATCTCCCAGCATTGTTGTGAGGATAAAAATGAAATAATTTTGAAAATGCTTTAAAAACCTTAAAACACTACATAAATGATTGTTATTATTTTTAGTCTAGTCCTTAGGTCACAGAATCATACATTTGGAACCAGAAAGGAACCCTGAGCAGCAACAGATCTCAAACTGTATTATAAGTCAATAATCATCAGAACAATCTGGTACTGGCTTAGAATGATGAATCATGGGAGTAGATTAGGAGTAAATGACCTTAGCAATCTAGTGTTTGATAAACCCAAAGATCCCAGGATAAGATCCCCCTATTTGACAAAAACTATGAGGAAAACTGGAAAAACAGTATGGCAGAAAGTAGGTATAGACCAATATCTCACTCCCTATTCCATGATAGGATCAAAATGGGTTATATGATTTAAACTTAAAGGGGGATGCCATAAACAAATTAGGGGAACACAGAATAATTTACCTGTCAGATCTAGAGAAGGGAAAAATTTATGACCAAACAAGAGATAGAGGACATTATGAGAAGTAAAATGGACAACTTTGACTATATTAAATTTAAAAGGTTTTGTTCAAACAATATCAACGTAACCAAGATTAAAAGGGAAACAAAAAACTGGGAAAAATTTTATAACAAAATTCTCTGATAAAGGTCTCATTTCTCCAATCCATTTAGGAATTAAATCAAATTTGTAAAAAAAAAAAAAGCCATTCCCCAATTGACAAATGGCCAAAGGATATGAACAATAATCATATGAAAAAAATGTTTGAAATCACTCTTGATGAGAGAAATGCAAATTCAAAAAACTCTGAGGTACTAGCTCACACATATCAGATTAGCTAATATGACAGTAAAGGAGAGATAAATGTTGGAGGAAATGTGGCAAAATTGGGATACTAATGCATTGTTGGTAGAGTTGTAAGTTGATCTAACCATTCTGGAGGGCATTTTGGAACTATGCCTTAAAGAGCTATAAAACTGTACATATCCTTTGATCCAGTAATACCACTTCTACGTCTATATCCTAAAGAGATCCAAAAAAGGAGATAAGGATCTACTTGTACAAAAATTCTTGTAGCAGCTTTTTATGTGATGGCAAAGAATTGGAAATTGAGAAGATGTCCATCAATTGAGGAATGGCTGAACAAATTGTGGTATATAATGGTGATGGAATACTATTGTGTTGTAAGAAATGATGAACAAGATGATTTCAGTAAGAATTGGAAAGACCTTCATGGACTGATGTAGAGTGAAAGGAGCAGAACTGGAAGAACATTGACCACCCAGTAACAGCAATACTGTGGGATTATCAACTGTGATAGATTTCTCTATTATCAGCAATACAAGGATCGAGGATGATTCTGAAGGACTTATGACAAAGAATGCTATCCACCTCCAGAGAAAGAACTGTTGGAATACAGATCAAAGCATAGTTTTTCACTTAAGTTTATGTTTTGATTTTAGGGTTTTGGTTTAATATAAACATTCCTGTATAACAATAAACAATGTGGAAAAAGTTTTGCATGATAATACATGCAATTTGTATTATCGGATCAAATTGCTTACCATACTAGGAAAGGAGGGAAGAGAGAAAATTTGGATCTCATAACTTAGAGAGAACCATGAATTTGCACACCATTTCCAGAAACAAGAGCAGTATTGATTTGACAAAGATGGAAATCCCGAAGCTCAGAGCGTCCCAGAGTAACACAGTTGGAGACCATCTGAGCCCAGATATTCTGACTAGGGCTTTCCCCTAAAGCATTCAGCCTATCAAAAAGTAACCTTAGAGATCAACCAACTAATAAAGATTTTTTTGGATCCCTATGGATGGATATAGTATCAAGAAAGATATCAATCCAGCCCAAATTAATTTACTTATTTAGTGCCATACCCATTGAATTACCAAAAAAAATTTTTAGTGAATTAGAAAAAAAACATAACAAAGTTCATTTGGAGGAACAAAAGATCAAGGATATCCAGGGAAATCATGAAAAAAAAAATACAAAGGAAGGGGGTCTTGCAGTCCCAGATCTCAGACTATATTATAAAGCAACGGTCATCAAAACAATTTGGTACTGGCTAAGAGACAGAAAGGAGGATCAGTGAAATAGACTAGGGGTAAATGACCTCAGCAAGACAATCTATGACAAACCCAAAGATCCCAGTTTTGGGGACCAAAACCCACTATTTGATAAAAACTGCTGGGATGCAGTGTCCCTGAACAATCTGTAGGGATCTAGGAGAAAAACACTATCCACAAGCAGAGGACAAATTGTGGAAGTAAAAACACCGAGGAAAAGCAACTGCTTGACTAAAGGGGCTGAGGAGACATGTCTGAGGAGAGACTCTAAATGAACACTCTAATGCAAATACCAACAACATGGAAATGGGTTCGAATCAAGAACACATGTAATACCCAGTGGAATTGCGCGGCAGCTATGGGAGAGGTGAGGGGAGTGGGGGGAGGAAAAGAAAATGATCTTTGTCTCCAGTGAATAATGTTTGGAAATTCTCAAATTTAAAAAAAAAAATTTTTTTTAACTGCTGGGAAAATTGGAAGACAGTATGGGAGAAATTAGGTTTGGATCAACATCTCACACCCTACACCTGAATATAAAGAAGGAAACTATAAGCAAATTAGGTGAACACAGAATAGTATACATGTCAGACCTTTGGGAAGGGAAAGACTTCTAAACCAAGCAAGAGCTAGAAAGAATCTCAAAATGTAAAATCAATAATTTTTATTACATCAAATTAAGAAGTTTTTTGTACAAACAAAACTAATGCATCCAAAATTAGAAGGGAAGCAACAATTTGGGAAACAATCTTCATTACAAAAACCTCTGACAAAGAACTAAACTAATTGTACAAAAAAATCAAGCCATTCTCCAATTGATAAATGGGCAAGGGACATGATTGGGCAATTTTCAGTTAAAGAAATCAAAACTTAATAAGCACGTGAAAGTGTTCTAAATCTCTAATAATCAGAGAACTGCGAATCAAAACAACTCTGAGGTATCACCTTACACCTAGTAGATTGACTAACATGACAGCTACGGAAAGTAATGAATGCTGGAGGGGGTGTGGTAAAGTTGGGACATTAATTCATTGCTGGTGGAGTTGTGAATTGATCCAACCATTCTGGAGGGCAATTTGGAACTATGCCCAAAAGGCACTAAAAGACTGTCCTTTGATCCAATCACAGCACTGCTGGGTTTATATCCCAAAGAGATAATAAGGAAAAAGATTTGTACAAGAATATTCATAGCTGCACTCTTTGTGGTGGCCAAAAATTGGAAAATGAGGGGATGCCCATCAATTGGGGAATGGCTGAGCAAATTGTGGTATATGTTGGTGATGGAATACTATTGTGCTCAAAGGAATAATAAAGTAGAGGAATTCCATGGAGACTGGAACAACCTCCAGGAAGTGATGCAGAGTGAAAGGAGCAGAACCAGGAGAACATCATACACAGAGACTGACACACTGTGTTACAATTGAATGTAATGGACTTCTCCATTAGTGGCAATGCAGTGATCCTGAACAACTTGGAGGAATCTACGAGAAAAACCACTATCCACATCCAGAGGAAATGCTGTGGGAATAAAAACACCGAAGAAAAACAACTGCTTGAATACATGAGTCGAAGGGATATGGTTGGGAATGTAGACCCTAAATGAACATCCTAGTGCAAACAACATCATTGAAATAGGTTCTGATCAAGGACACAAGTAATACCCAATGAAATAGTGTGTTGGCTGCGGGAAGGGTAGGTGGAGGGGAGAGAAGGAAATAAAGTGAGTATTGTAACCAAAAAAAAAAAAGTTATCAGGAATTATAAAACAAGGTCACAGGACATAAAGCTAGGGCTAGAAAGGGCCTTAGGGATCATCTCATCCAATTGTACCCCTACCTCTTGCAGGCAAAATGAAGCCCAAGTTCACACAAGTCATATAATGGCAGAGTTGAGATTTAAATTCAATCCATTAACTCAAATGCTCTTTCCACTGCACCACAGTGAAAGCTAAAAGTCTATATCTCTGAGAATTTATACCTAACTAGAGACACAGGACAAAGATGCTTAGAAAGAAGGCAATAGGCATCATATGAAAGACAAAATCAATAAACATTAGAGAAGTTTTGGGAAAGGGGAAGATAACTGTGGGAGGATGTGGTCAGGGAGACTTTACCAATAAGGTGAGGACTTCGGTTAAGCCTTGATGGATAGGAAGGATTCCAAACATTCTCTCTTCTATTAAATGAAAGTGTCTTCCCACACAAAACCAGAAACTCCTCCACTCTTATACTGATCAGTCCCGTAAGTAGAAATGCAGCATCTTTCTCTGCACTCTGTGGAACTCTCTCTCTACTTGTAAAGGGCTCAAAGATGATTTAACTAATGCTTCTACTACTACAAAAACAAACAAACACAAAAACACAACCCATTCCCCTTTTATAATATTTTGCTGATACCCTCTGATAAGAAGGTGAATGAATCCTAAAATGACTGAACAAAAATACTGACCCAAGAAAATGACAGTTAGTCTCAGTTCCTTTAGCCTAAACTTCCACTTCGAGGCACACAAAAGGTAAACAGGGTATGCCAAGACTCAAATTAAGTTTTCGTCCCTTTTTCTCTTGGAAATGTCTCTCAAGTGGAATGTGTTCCATTGGGATTAAAGGAAAAATGCTGATCCTCTTAGGTAACCATTTTCTAAGTACATTCCATCTGAGACCTGGGCAGAAAGCAATTCCTACAGCAGCAGCACTCAGCCCTTTAAATCAATTTTTTTTCCAGAAATGGCTCAGAGACTGGAATAATTTATTATCATTGCCACTAAAGATAATAATTTCATGAAGGTATAAGATGCCTTCCACTGGGCTTGTCCCTTTTCCTAAATGCCTTCTGCCATCCTAATCAATTCCCCACATGTATTTCCATTGTATTGTAATCACTGGGGAAACTGAGGGTCAAAGCTGGATGCCTGGTCCGGGGGCATATAGAGCCCACAAATACAGAAGCAGGGCTTCCCAGGTTTTATTTCTAGAACAAAGCTCCGGATCTTGCTTGAGGTGTACCAGGGATACAGGCTGAATTTTTTAAGTTACTCTCTACCTGTCCAGGCAAGGCATTCTTCGGCTCCTGAAGAAGAGGGTTTCTAAATTTTGAACCCAACTCTGTACCTGGAGGCTGATTTCTCGCCACTACAACATCCTGGGATAGAAATCAGTACAAGAACCATAGAAGAAAGACAGGTACCTGTCAGCTACTCTCTAGTGACCCCCTCTGGCTATCTCACCTGATCTAGGCTAATCTCCCAGCAGAACAGAACTGGAGAGAGAAAATGAGAACACAATGGTGGGGAGGGGGTGTTGGGAAATGGCCCCACAAAAGCAACTTCCCTGTGCATCTGAGCAAACGGGTACTTCTGATGCACCTGAAGAAAGGGGTTAAAAGGGAACCAAAGAAAGGTTCATGGTAGAGATATTGTGTTCCACAGCAGCTTTTTCATGGTCAGCCCTAATACCAACCTAGCCTACTTAGTAACCATGGAAACAGGAATACTGCCTGCCAGCCACATTCAACAGAGATTCAGTTCCCAGGAGGGCAAGCTTTCCCCCTCTCAGCAGCAAGCAGCTTGACAGATGAGTGACAGGGGTGGGGGTGGGGGGGTTCATTTATGCTTAGGCTGGTATTGAAGGTTATCTCACCCCACCCTAGCAGAAAGGAAAAGCAGACTGTACAAAGGAGAAAGTGTAGCTTGAGAAAGGGAGAGGGAAGGAGAGAGAAAGGGGGGGGGGGGGGAGGATAGGGAAGAAAGAAAAAGAGAAGAGAGAAAGGGAAGGAAGGAGGGGGAGGGGGGGAAAGAAGGAGCAGAGAGAGAGAGAGAGAGAGAGAGAGAGAGAGAGAGAGAGAGAGAGAGAGAGAGAGATGGAAGAAGGTAGGAACAGAGGGAGCCAGAGAGAAGGATAGGGAAAAGAAGATAGACAAAGACCCAGAAACAAAGGAAAAGAAAATGGTAGAAAAGGAGGGAAGTTAGAGAGAAGGGAAGAGCCCTTTGTCAGATACAAGCTTCTCCCCACTGCCTCATTTCAGTTAAGTTATGGAAATAAGGTCAGGGAAACCTCCAGTTCCATCAGAAAAATATGAGGTTAAAAAAATATGAAGTTCAAGGCTACATTTCTTAAACCTATTAAGATGTTTGGAGCCATCAAGTATTCAAGAAGACAATAATATTGTCTGCCTACTATGGCAAACAGAGAAAGGAGGAGCAGTTGTCCAGCTGTTCTAATCATTTCTGCCCCAAAAGAGAGAAGAGTCTAGGCAAGGGCAAACTCACAGTAGATGAACATTCATAACAGTGAACAAAATCGAATGGGTCAATTTTATTGACCAGCCAATGAGAAGCTCCATCCCCTTATAAAAGCCCTTTTTACTTCTGCAAACCCAGTAGGGTGGTTGTCAGTAAATGAGGGCAGCTTATTGAAATAATGAGCAAGACAGAACCATCCCAAGTCTAATTCTCTCTGAGGTGTCAGAGAAGTAGAGGGAAAATTAACATGACATCTGCACTTACCCAGGCATAAAAACCAGCCTAGTACGAAGGCAAAAGCATCAATTTCCTGAGGATACTAAGTCTGGAATGGGCAAAAGAAAAGCAACTCATCTACCTAGAAGTATCCACAAGGAGAAATCTACAATCATCTTCTAGGACATGGCAAGAAACATATGGAGAGGGGATAGCTAGGTGGCTAAATGGATTGAGGAGTCAGGCTTAGAAATGGGAGTTCCTGGGTTCAAATCTGCCCTCGGACACTTACTAGCATGACCCTGAGCAAGACATTTAACCCCACATTGCCCAGCCCTTAAAGCTCTTCTGCTTTGGAACCAATACACAGTTGATTCTAAGACAGAAAGTAAGGGTTTAAAAAAAAAATTAATCATATGGAGAAGAATCCATTCCAGTGGTTCCCTACTTGGTCTAAAATTGTGTATTCAAAGTTCTTTGGTTGGCATTTAAACTCCTTGTGATCTGGCCATTTGCTACCTTTTCAGTCTTACTAGGAAGAAGGAAGGAAGGAAGGAAGGAAGGAAGGAAGGAAGGAAGGAAGGAAGGAAGGAAGGAAGGAAGGAAGGAAGGAAGGAAGGAAGGAAGGAAGGAAGCCATAAGAAACAAGCTATATTTTTTGGAGTGGCATTAGGAGCTAAGGGGAAGGGAAGGGAAGGAAGATGGCTCCAGAGTGGTTCCCCAAGTAGAAGATTCTGTGAGTGACTATGGACAAGTCACTTTGTCTCATATTACAGGGGAGGAAACTCCTCATCAGAGACAAAGTGAAGGTTCTATTCCCTTCTCAAAAGACATTAAACTAGCTTGGAGATGTACAAAGGTTTCCTGCAACACAGCACATTGCACAGGACACCAATCTCTTGTTGGTTCTTGCTCTTACAAAGAATGCAAACTCCATCCAAAGAGAACAAAGAAGAGAGATGTAGGCACCGAGACCTTGGTAGTGCTGGCTCCCTAAGCTATGAGGATACAGGGAAAAAGATTATGGGGTGTAGTTAAAATACATACTCTGACCCTTAATCCTCCCCACAACTCCCCCAAAATACCTCATATAACATTTTGTTGTCTACCTGTCGAATGAAATGAGCATGGAATATATTTGGTATGGTATGGTATGGTATGGTGTGTGCGCGCATGTATTCTTTCCTTCTCCCTCCCTCTCCCCCCCTTCCTTCTTCTCTCTCCCCTCTCTCCCTCCTCTTTCCTCCTCTCTCCCTCCTCCTCCAGATCAGCTATTTTCCAACTATGTTATCATGAATAGGTTATAGTTTCTAAATCTATAGAATGAGGGAGATGAATGAAATGGTTGATTCTTCTCTGCCCTAGATCCTATGATTTTAATTTCAATTGAATTAAATTGAGTAGCAAATCCTAGATGAAATAAACTCCCCCCCCTCACTCTCTCCTGTTCCCCTCTCACTTCTCTTTCCCCTCTTTCCTCCCTGTTTCCCTCTCTCTGCACACACACATCATACAATATAAATGTATATCTAGCACATATGTATATGTAGGAGTGTATATGTGTATATCTATACCATATACCATATATAGCACGTGTTGTACAGTATATACATAACATTCCATACCATACACATTCCATAATAATACACATAAATAATGGATGTATATACACATACCAAGTATATATGTCACTTATATACATAATATGTAGTCCATGATATTTACAAAATGATATGTATATTCCTTTCCCTCCATCCCTGCTTTTTTTTTTTTGGTATGTGGCTAGAACACGGTTGAAGAAGACCCAAGTCCAAATCTTTCTTATATTTCAACTTGATCTTTTAAAAGACAAAAGCCCCCAAAGTCCTTACATCTTTTGTCTTGGAAGGTAAGGGTTTAAAAAAATGCTTTTGATCAATTCCACATGAGGAAGGAAATTTAACCTGATAATGAAGAACAGAAGATCTGCAATTAGATAAGTACTTATCCTTCTCTATTGGAAAAATGTTTATTGAAACCAAACAGTTAATTTCACTCTAATATTATTATTTAAAACCCATACTTTCCATCTCATAATTAATACTGTGTATTGGTTCCAAGGCAGAAGGGTAGTAAGGGATAGGCAATTGGGATTAAGTGACTTGCCCAAGGTCACACAACTAGGAAGTATCTGAAGTCAGGCTTGAACCCAGGACTTCCTGTCTCATCTGCTGAACCATCTAGCTGCCCCAAGCAGGGGGACTTCTTAACTAAGCTTTATTTCTTTCTTAACTAAACTTTGTTATTTCTCCTCTACCTATTTACCTATCTGGTCCAGGGCATCTTTATACAGCAGATAAATTTAAAATAATACTTATGGAAAGCTTATTAATGTGATTCTGGACATAACTTCTCTGAGCCTCAAACTGAAATGTTACTACTTGCTTTACCAACCTCAGTTTCCTCTTCTGTAAAATGAGAATGTTAATACTTACAGGGTTTGAGGAGCAAATTGCCCCATAAACCTTCCAGTACCATCTCAATTGTAGTGACTGTGCTTCTTGTTATAGAATCTTACACGAGTCTGCATAGAAAATGCTTTCCCAGTGCAGGTCACTTTTCCTAATTTACTCAAGGGAATGATGATGGAGGCTATAAAAAGGTCTCCTTCCAGAGGGGATATTGATCTAAGCAGCACATGGAACAAAGGAATTGGATGAGATGTTCATTCCCATGCACATTTCCCTTCTGGGCCAGATGCGCTTTCAGGGCTTCATTCTTTTTCCCGACAGATTTCACTGAAAGCAGAATCTCCAAAGCATGCCCAAGAACCAAGAACTGAAGGCTCCATGTGACCTCTCAGGAGCCGCTCCCAGCAGACTGCCTGACCACACCACCATCACCAGTCCATCTAACTTTCTAAACTCTCCCCGAAATCTCATGTTCTACTAAGCAGTCTTTGGAAGGGGAAAAAAAACACCAAAAAAGCAAACAAACAAAAAACAACAGAAAAGCTAAGTTTTGAGTCTCAAGTTGTGGGCATTTATGCTTCTACTTACTAGCTGTCTGATGTTGGGCATCCCAAGACTTGGTTTCCTATAAATTTGGGATAATAACACTTTGCCTTCATTACAAGATTATGGTCAGGAAAGTTCTATCTGAGCACCATATCCCTATTTCTTATTTATCAGAATTATTATTCTTTAACCTCATAGGAAGAAGAATTAGACCCTGGTCTAAGTGGAGCAAAGAGTTGGCCAAGTCCTATAACCTCTCAGTTTCCTCCTCATATCAAACCGGTAGCCCATGAACCTCTGCCAGGATCCCTCAATTTAGCCAAATCAGATTAAATTAAAGTAGGGAAGGGACTTGTTCTAGGTCCAGCTATTTAAGTAGCAGAGCTAGAATATGAACCTGGATCCTAGATGTGTGACCCTGGGTAAGTCAATTGACCCCAACTGTCTAGTCTTTAAAACTCTTCTGCCTTAGAACCAATACTCAATATTGATTCTTAAAAGACGGAAAGTAAGGGTTTAAAAAAAGAATGCTGAAAAAAATTGTACATGTAACTGAGAACTATTAACAAAATATATAATATATGTATGTATATGTTAAAAGGCAGGCTCCTTGAGGGCAGGGACTGCTATCACTTTTCTTTGTATCCTCAGACCTTAGCATCATTTCTGGAACATAGTAACAAATGCCTAAGGGAAAGGGGAAGGCTCTACTCAGAAGTTAAGGTGACACAAACCCCAAAGATATAATTACAAAAAACAAAGCAACATTATATGAAGAGTTCTTTATTGGAATTGGTAAACTAAGTTTCAAAACTGGGACTTCACTTCTCTAATGAAATTTGAACAAAACAAAATCGAATCAACTTGACCTTAAAAAAAGCCACCTAGCCTCAGCCACTTCCTAGCTGTGTGACCCTGGGCAAGTCACTTGACCCCCATTGCCTAGCCCTTGCCACTCTTCTGCCTTGGAGCCAATACACAGTATTGACTCCAAGACGGAAGGTAAGGGTTTAAAAAAAAAAAGCCACCTAATTCCAAGTCACTAAGCTCTTCCCTTCTAAATGCAGCAATTTCTTTCGGTTATTTAAAGTCCCTTGTAGGCTGTGTATGGCAGAATTCGAATCCATGCACTGCTTTCTATCTAGTGCCCCATGCAGTCATCTTCTACTCCAAATTAGCAGAGGGAATGGCCATTGCTAGGTGGCAGGCACTTGTGTCTTCATTTATTTCATTTTGGGGATCTCTGTCTGGATTTCCATTTTCCCCAAATTGGAGAAGACATGTAAAACCATTGTTAGGAAGATAATGGTCTGTCTGACAGCTCCAACAGTGGGGGAAGGAGCGGAAATGGAGTAGAACAGGGCTATTAAGTGAGATTATTCTTGGAACAATGCCTTCTCAGACCATCTCTGCAGGCTCGTGCCTGGATGCAGTGCCCACAACTGATGGCTCAATCTTCTAACATCCTTCACTCCAGGGGAGTCATTTTCAGTGAAATCTACAGAATTTCAGAAGATGGGGAGGGCTTGCCAGTCACTCTCTCCAAAAAACCAAGAAATAATTAACCCATCAATCAATCACAAAGCCTAGTCCAGGCACTGCTCCCCACCGAAGATCGGGGGTCCAAAGATGATGACAACAACCAGTCCCTGATCTAAAAGGAGTTGAAATCCTGTTATTGGGGAGAGAATATATTCATAAAATGCCTATAGAGTATAAACTAGTTAAGGGGTTTGGGGAGGCACTAAGGGTTGAGGTGGATGAATCAAGAAAAGCCTCATGTGGATAAAGCATCAAGCCTAGAGTCAGGAGGACTCAAATGTAGCCCAAATACTTCTTAGCCATGTGACCCAGGGTAGGTCACTTAATCCTGATTGCTTAGCCCTTGCTCTTCTATCTTAGAATTGATATTAAGATAGATGGGTTTTATAATTTTTTTTATAAAAGCCTCATGTAGAGGGGCAGCTGGGTAGCTCAGTGGATTGAAAGCTGGGTCTAGAGACAGGAGGTCCTAAGTTCAAATCTGGCCTCAGACACTTCCTAACTGTGTGACCCTGGGCAAGTCACTTAACCTCCATTGCCTTGCCCTTACCGCTCTTTTGCCTTGGAGCCAATCCACAGTATTGATTCCGAGATGGAAGGTAAGGGTTTAAAAAATAAAATAAAAAATAAAAGCCTCATGTAGGAAGCAGCACTTAAGGTGAATTTTGAAGGGAAAAGAGGGATAATTCTAAGAGGCTGAGGTGAGAAGGGATTCTGGGTTTGAGGAACAGCTCGTGCAAAGGAGACAAGAGATGGATGAAGAATCCTATTGAGGAATAGCAAGAAAGACAGGCTGATTGGATAGTGGCATGCATATAGAAAACAAGAATAAAATAAAATAAGATGGGATGTACAGGGTGTTCAAGAAGAATAGCACCTCAGTTACGAGGGCTTTTCAAGTCCTTTTCAAGACTAATCCTACTTTGGTGTCCTTCTGTCACCTAGCTCTCACCTGTGGCTCCAAGAAGTTGTTAGCATGCACAGCAACCACATTCCAATAGACCATCCTGGCAGGCTGGCTAAACCAAGTTGAGGATAATCATCAGGCTGACTTGCCAAGGGTCATACAATTAGGTAATGTCTGAGGTCAAATCTGCAAGCTCTTCACTTTAAAAAAACTTAGTATTTTATTTTTCCCCAATTACAAGTAAAAACATTTTTTAATCTTTTTAAAAAATCTTGAGCCAAATCTTCTCTCCTTCCTTCCTTTCCTCCTCCCCCGCTCTCCCTGAAATGACAAGCAATCTGATAGAGATTTTACATGTACAATCATAAGACATTTTTCCATATTAAGTCATTTTGTGGAAGGGACCTCGAGTAAAGAAATTTAAGAAAGTGAAAAATAGTATGTTTCAGAATGCATTCATACTCCATCAGTTCTTTCTCTGGAGGCAGATGGCATTTTTCATCAAGTCTTTGGAGATTGTCTTGGATCACTAGATTGCTGAAGTCTTTCATGGATGTTCATCAAACAATATTGCTGTTCCTGCATCCATTGTTATCCTGGTTCTGCTCATTTCACTCTGCATCAGATCATGTAAATCTTTTCCATCAACCCCCTCACTTTACAGAGAATAAAACTGTGATATGACCCGGTCAAGGTCACAAAGGTATCTGGAATTCAAACCCATGTCCTCAGGCTCGAAATTCAGGGTTCTTTCCACTACATGACATCCAGTCCCTCCACATTGTTTGTGTGGACATGCACTATTGAACTTGAATAAATATTAACAAGCTATTGACTTTAGGAACTTCTTCCTGCTTTCCTGAGAAAAATCAAGGTGTGGCATACTGTTTGCCTTCTCAGTGGGTGAGGGAGAAGTAGAAGGGAGGGAATCTGGGACTCAATTAAGAAGAAAAATGCTAAAAATAAAATGACAAATAATAGCTAAATAGGTCATGGCAGATGATTGCAATGGAATTGTAAGGATAGAGGGATAAGGGATAGGGGAAAATGCAAAGGTTGTCCCTAAAAGGGAGAGAGGAAAATTTAGTCATAAACCCTGGAAAAGATTCTTAAAGGGGAAGCTCTGCAGAGGGGGAATTTGGGGAGTTAACTGAGAAAAACTGTCACTCCTGAACTGTCTTCTCTCTGAACTTGAAGAGAGAATAGCTGCTCCATCAGCTCCTGGGAACTAACTAGTTTTATGGAAAAACTAGGAGGTTCTTGGGTTTGGAAGAATACCTAGGAGGAGTGCTGTGAAGAATCTGACTCTGGACAATTTGGCTGTGATAATTTGGCTAAGGTAAACCAAAGTATCTGGGACTTTGGGTCTTTTAGAGACAATCTGGGATATTTAGTTTAGCAAGATAAGTCTGATGGTTTTTTGGAGTTAGAAAGAACAGGAAGCGATTAATAAGGGTTTAAAGAAGATCAGAAGAGCTCTCTCATAAGAGGAGCATAGAAAATGGGGGGAGAGAGAGCCGTGTAGATTTAGGACCTTAGCTACCATTTCCCTAACCTCACTAAGTAAAATAAACTTGGTTTCCTGTAGTCTCAAGGGGTTTGTGCTTCACTGGCTCTGGGAAGGTCCCTAAGTGGGTTTTTTCATCACCAATCCATCTAGGTCCTTCCCAATCAACATAACTCCTTTGGGAGGAATTTTTCTTTTTCAGAATGCTATATATAGCATGGTAAGAAATTACAAAATAGTTTAATTTTGGCAAAACATGGAAAGACCTCCAGGAAGTTAGGAAAGAGTGAATCAAAAACAAGGAAAACATTATAAATAGCAACAGAAATAGTTTGAAGAATGGCTTGTGTATGTCCACCTCCAGAAAAATAATTGATAAACAGAAATAAGACACAGCTTTATATAGACATATCTTCTTGTCAAATGATACCTTCTCTAATAGATGGAAGGAAAGGAGTGAGTTAACTAGGTATGTTATTACAACAATTTTTTAAAAAATTAAGAAATGAAGGCAATTTTTTAAAAAAATGAAAAATCAAGATTTGCATTGTGAGCTCCCCCATCTCCCCTTCTCCACACTTCACAGTCCTGTTGTATCTTCATGGGGTTCTCCCCTTTACTCCAGACAGACAATTGGCTCTTTCTTGGCTTCCTACAAAAGTCCAGTTCTCCCTCCTCCTTAAACATGAAAATCTTCATTCGACCCTACTCTCCCCTCTAACTTTTGTCCTATATCTCTGAGTGCTTCCATTTCTTCACCTACCAAGCGTTTTTCAACTCCATACCAACTGGACCCTGATACTAAGTGCCTCCTCTCTTTAATTCAACAGCCTCTTCTTAAAGCTCTCTATCCCCTTGACATTGGCTGCTCCCAAGCTGGTAGGCATTTCGTCCTCACTTCCACCTCACAAAATCCCCATCAAACCTGTAGTTTTTAACAGTGCGAGGAATTTTAGATGAGGCAACTTGCATTCATTCTTAGAGAGTGGCACTGGGAGATCTGGCCCAGAGTCACAAAGTCAGTTTTTGAAGCAAGACTTAACCCAGGTATTCTAAAGCCACACTGCCTCTTGTACACTTTTGGGGGCCCAAACCCCCTCAATTTAAATATCAACAAACTGAACTTGCCCAAGGTTGCACAAGATGTAAGTAGCAGAGCTGGAATTTGAACTAAAGTCATCATACTTCCTGAGCAAGAGGGACTCTATCTCCTTACTGCAATCAATCAATAGCCATTCATTAAGTGCTCATTATGTGACAAGCACATTGATAAGTGCTGGGGATTTAAGGAAAGCAAAAACTTAATCTCCTCCAGATCACTCTCTCTTTCTCTTCTATCCAATTTCTTTCCAACTTCTCCTGGGGTAAACTTGGCCCATATAATCTTGTGACTTCTGACAAGTCATATGCCCATTGGGTGCCACTATTTCCTATCCTTAAAATAAGAAGCAAGATGCCATATTAGATAGAATTTAAAAAGTCTTTAAGTATGGAATCAGGGAAAATTCATGTGTTTAAATTGGATCTCAGATCCTTACTAATGGTATGACCCTGGGCAAGTCACTTAACCCCTTTTGCCTCAGTTCCCTCCTCTGTAAAATGAGCTGGAGAGGAAATGGCAAATCTTCCAGTATCTTTGCCAGGAAAACCTCAAATGGGGTCAGGAAGAGATGTGAGTGAAATGAATGAACAACAACAAAAAGCAAAGGATTAGAAACAAAATATGAGACATGAATTGGGCAAAGGTGAGTGGGCCAGTTTGGCTGATACACAGAACATACAAAGACTGGAAAGGTAAGGCAGGACGAGACTTGAATGCCAGGTAAAGGAATCTGAACTCTATTTGTAGAAAGCTGAGAAACATTGAAGGGATTTTAGGCAGAAGAATAATGTGATTAGGTCTGCTCACTAGGAAGACTAACTAATCTGGAAGCCATATGAAGGATTAGAAACAGGTAAACCCTTTAGGACCCCAAAGCAATACCTAAGTGTTGGAAATTAGTACCTGGGAACAGAAAGAAGGTGTTGGATTCAAGAGTTTTTTTCAGCATGGATTCTATCTACAACATCCCTGAGAAATGGTCAACAAACTGTTCCTTAAAAACTTGGGGAACAATGGGGAACTCATTACCTCTTTTTTGAGATATTTTATGGGATTTTAAAAACAGCTGTGATGATAGAATTTTAGAGTATGGAGGGATCTTAGGGGTCATGCATTTCAAAATGTATCTAAACAAGAAGCCTTTCTACCACATTTCCTTTTTTTAAAAAACCCTTACCTTCTGTCTTGGAATTAGTACTAATTATTGATTCCAAAGCAGAAGGGTGGTAAAGGTTAGGCAATTGGAGTCAAGTGGCTTGCTCACAGTCACACAGCTAGGAAGTGCTGGAAGCCAGATTTGAACTCGGGAATTCCTATCCACAGACCTGGCTTTCTACCTCTACCACATTTGCAACAAGTGGTCATCCATGCTTTGGTGGAAGACCTCCATTTCAGGGAAACCCACTCTCTCCTGGAGTGCCATTCTCCAGCTGAGTTCATAGTTTTTTATTTGCTAAATGGCTCTGATCTGTTTTCTGGGTCCAAGACGAATAAGTAAAATGCCCACTTCATGGGATAATATCTCTAATGTTTGGAAAATGTCAATTTTGTCCCACCTTGCTCAAAGTCTTCTCTCTTTTTCCACGCTAAATCTTCCTAGTTCCTTCTATTAATGGTCATTTGGTATGGTCATGCCTGTCATCTTCTAGACAAACTTCAGCTTGCCAGTATTCTTCCAAGGACATAGTGCCCTGAGAATATAACACTGCAGATATATGGTCTGACCAGTATGGGATTAGAGTGGGATCATCAACTCCCTCATTCTGGACATTATGCTACATAGGATCACAAAATCATAGCTATAGGGGCAGCTGGATATCGTAGTGGACAGATAGGTCTGGAATCAAGAAGTTGTGGGTTTAAACCTGGCTTCAAACACTTCCTAGCTGTGTGACCCTGGGCTAGTCCTTGTGTCACTCTTCTGTCTTAGAATTGATACAAAGGCAGAAGGTAAGGATTTTTATTTTTATTTTTAATTTGGAAAGTTTTATTTAATTAATTAATTTAGAAATATTTTCTATGGTTATGTGATTCATATTCTTTCCCTCCCCTCCTTCTACCCCCCTCCCATAGCCGACAGGCAATTCCACAGGATTTTTCATGTGTCATTGATCAAGGTCTATTTCTATATTATTGATATTTGCACTAGGGTGATCATTTAGAATCTACATCCCCAGTCATATCCCCATAGACTCATTTGACCAAGTAGTTGTTTTTACAGAAGGTAAGGATTTTTAAAAGAATTATGGAAAGAGATCTGGAAGGGACCAAAGAAGATATCTGATCCAACCTTGTTACCTTACAGATAAGGAAGTGAAGGGACTTTAGAAAAATCAGGATTAGAACTCAGCTACTATGACTCCTCATCCAAAAGACTTTCCACTCCACCATATTGTTTACTGGGGTCTTTCTCAAATGAACTACCACCTAACTGCATTGTTGATCCCAGAGCTCTTATTCTTGGTAGTTATTTGTTGTACAAAATAACATAGGGATACAGGTTTACATTTAATGCTCACAAAGACAACAGAATAGTTAGTGTAAGAGTCTCCTTGAAGACACAGGATGGCACTTGTTAAGGAGGTAAATGATGCTACTTCCCTCTGACCTTTTTGAAGGAAAGCAAAATGAACGCCAATAATCAAGGATTTTGACATTAGAGGGAAGGCAAACTATTCTTCTTGGCCATAAACTGGTCTAAGTAACCCATGAAACAGGATCCTACCAATGTATCTTTAAGAATCATTCCAGATTATAGATTTAGATGGAGATGGGGTATTAGAGAGTAGACATCAGAAGCCCCTTATTTTTCAGATGAGGAAAACAGGGTCCAAGAGGCTGTGACTTGCCTATCATCTCACATGTAGGAAGCAGGAGAGCTGGAGCTCAAACCATAGTCCTTTGACTCCAAATCCAGTATTCTTTCCACAGCCCGCCATGACCTACTTGTTACCAATAAAAGGCTTTTCTGTAGCTCTAATGAATGTCGTTTTCCAGAGGGTTTATTTCATTCTCTACATTGGATCAAGGGGAGAGGGGAACTCTAGTAGCCATGGACACCCAAGGGAAAGCAGATAAGATGCCTTTGCTACCATGGATACAATCAGGCTTTTACTGAGGGAGTGACTGGTAGGAACAGGAAGTGTAATTAGATAGCTTTAATAAGGTGGCTTATAACTTTGACTCCCAGCTGTTGATGTGACTTAACCGTCTTAACAGAAAAGGGGGGCTCTTTCACACTGCTAGACAAAAGAAAGGGGGGGGGAAGCTTTGTCTTCATACCATATTTAATGAACACAGAATAGATCTAAGGAGAAAAGTGATCCATTCCATCCCTCCTACAAAGGCTCCAGATATGCAGTTCAAAGGAAAAGGAAGTCCCCAGTCTCTTCAATCATGAGGCATATGGCCTGATACAATGCCACTTGACACTGAGTTCTCAGCAAATGGAGGCAAAGCTTTGAAAATTTCTGGCTACAATATAAAACCGTCATCCCTTCTTAGGGTCATAGACTTTAGAGCTGGAAAGTACCTTTTCTTGATTTTTTCAACAGGTGAGGGAAGGGGGAAGAGGGGAAGGAGATGACAGATATGGAGTCAAAAATAAAATAAAATTCAATTAGCCCAATCCTCTCATTGTCACAGATAAGGAAACTCAGCCCTCTGGAGGTTAAATGACAGGTTGTGGGACAGAAACCGAGTTCCCTGTGACTTCGTTCAAACCTATGAGTTAATTATTTTTTAAAGAACTGAAGTTGCCATGGTTGATGAAACAATGGTCTGAGATAATCTATTTGCTAGGATAATGGAGAGATGGTGGAAAACTGGAAAACAGCCAGTGGCCAAGACGTTATCACGTGTAAATCCAACAGGCACCAAAGGATTCCTGCTGCGAGTCAGCCACCACAGGTGGAGGAAGACAAGGCAACAGAAAAATTTACTAGTCTGCAAGACTGTCTGTGGAGCAGAAGAGCTGGGGTTGTCAAGCAATTCAAAGTTGTTCAAAGGAAGACCCAATCAGAGATCCTGTACTGTTTTAAAAATCAATATTTTATTTGAAAATATTGGTCGAATCACTCTACTGCAAATATGAATAATATGGAAATAGGTTTATACATGTATAACCCAGTGGAATTGCTTGTCAGTTTGGGAGGGGGGAGAAGGGGGGGATTATGAATCAAGTAACCATGGAAAAATTTTCTAAATTAAAAAAAAATTTTTTAATATTAATCAGAATGGGACAAAGGAGGAAGGGAAGCCAGTGCAAAAATAAAGAGAATAACCAGGATCTAAAAGGCAAATAAAGAGATGTCAACAAGGAAGAAAGGAATAGAAATCTTTACCTTACATGGTGGTGTGAACAATGGTGCCAATTGCTACACCAGAATAAGACTGGGTTTCCCTGTCATAGAAAGGGTTGTGTTCATTACTAGCCAGTTCCTTCATCTAAAGCCCAGCTGCCAAGCATAATACCCAGGGCTGCTGCTGATACCCAGAAAGTCTAGATTTGTGCTGTCTCACACCCAAGTCAAAGTCACTGACAATAGAATACATTGTGTAAGTCACTGGCAAATAAGTAGTGTAGTGTGACCTTGAAGTAAGAAAGTGCCAGGGGGAAGGGGGCAGAGAAGAGAGTAGAATAGGGAGTCTAGGAGGCTGGGAAGAACCCACAGAGCTAAGTGGCTCACAGTACTATGTCCATGTTAGGTATTAATGATGGACCGAGCAACACACGACTCAAAGATGAAAACTCCATACATTTTCTGGCAATCAGGAACTATTGAGGAAACCCTCCTTCCAGAGATTCTGCAGTATGAGTGTGAAAGCATAAAGGAATTCAATTTTTGAGTGTTGAGTATGTGAAGAACACACCATTAAAAAAAAAAAGAACAAAATTAATCAAGAGATGGGGGACATAGAAATTCCAGATAATGGAGCAGGAAAAATGGAATAGAGTAGCAGGTCTGGGCAGAGTCAAAGCTCAGTTAGATAGGGTTAAGAGTAAGTGGGAGGAGAGGAGGGTTTGGGCCAAGAGATGATTTGTCATATGGGAGGAGATGGGCTATCTTACGCAGGTGGAATGTCCTGGCTGTGAGGTGGAAAGAAGGAACCTTCCAGATGGGCTCATTACAAACAGGACAAATAACAAAAATAAAGTAAAAATAAATCTGATTAAAAGGGATAAGGAAAGAAATTACATCTTGCTAAAAGGTACTTTAGGCATGAAGTAATATCAGTCCTAAACATTTCTGTGCCAAATAGTATAGCCTCCAAATTTTTAAAGGAGAAATTAAATGCGCTTCAGGAGGAAATAGAGTAAAACTACACATGGTGGAAAACCTCAACTTCTCCCTTTCAGATCCAGATAAAACAAACAGGAGAAATAAATTGCAAGCCTACTCTCCCATATTCACTACATATCCCAGACCATATGAGGCCACTGTGGTTTCAAACACTTCTAAGTGTTCTTCTGGACACTGACTCAATTCTACTTACTCAAATACCAGCATAATCCAACCCATAGTGGTTATTTCTAGAAGACCTTTTGATGATAAATATGTAGGGCTCTTGATTCAAAGTTAAGAGCTAATTGTCTGGCAGAGGTGAAGAGAGATTATTAGAGAACAGGAAGGGCTTTTCTGAGGTTGTTTAAGACCTTTTCCTGAGACAATACACAGCTCTAGAGAAAGGAGAGTTACTAGCCAACCTGGAAAATGCAAGCCCTCCCAACCCTAAATTCAAGTTGAGACCATTCAGAATTCATTATTTAGACTTTCCCCAAGAGAGAAACAATAAACTAAGAAGAACCCAATTCAAGGGGCATCTAGGTGGCTCAGTAAATTGAGAGCCAGGCTTGGAGAAGGGTGGTCCCTGAGTTCAAATCTAGCCTCATACATTTCCAAGCTGTGTGACCCTGGGCAAGTCACTTAATCTCCATTGTCTAGCCCTTACCACTCTTTCTTGGAACCAACACATAGTATAGATTCCATCACCAAAAGTAAAAGTTAAAAAAAAAAGAAGAAGAAGAAGCAGCAGCAACCAAGTGTGCTACTATGTAGAGCAGATGGATAGACAGCTGGCCTTGAAGCCAGAAAGATTTGAGTCCCATCTCCAACTGTGACCTTGGACAAGTCACCTAACCTTTATTAACTCAAGAGTCTGCAGAAACAGCTGGGTATTCTCCTATTTTTGCACCAGCCTCCCTTCCTCCTTTGTCCCATTCTGATCAGTATTTTTAAATAAAATATTTATTTTTAAAATGGTACAAAATCTCTGATTGGGTTTTTCTTTGAACAACTTTGAATTGCTTGATGACCCCAGCTCTTCTGCTTCTTCTCAAGGTTGCAGAGAGTTATGGGAAATCTCTATAGTAATGAAATGATGAGAACAGTCCTTATCCCTCTTTGGTGCTAAATGCCATACTGGAAACTGGGGATACAAATGAAATAAATCTGCACATTCTATTAAAGTGACTTACAGTTCAGATTGGAGAATCCCAGAGAGGAGATGGGGGGGGGGGGGGAGGGTTGCTCATCCCCCTTGACTGCTACTTAATTCTATGTAGTGGGAGTTTAAGAAATGGAAACTTAGCTCTAAACTCTACCTTTTTCTAAGGAATTAGGGATCAAAAAACCATAGATTTGGAACAGGAAGCGATTTCAAAGACAATCTGGTCCAAGCTCTCATTTTGCAAATGAAGAAACTGAAGTTTAGAGAGGTCAACTCACCTCCCCCAAGTTACACAGTAGGTTAGGTACCATCAGAGATGGTGTCTGAAACACAAATCTTCTGGCTCTTCTATTACATCCCATCTGCATATGGCTTGAAAGAATGACCTGATGAAACTTAAGATTGTTGGGTTCCCTACGTTACTTTGACCAGGTTGTCCCAGGCTCATGGTATCCAAAGCATTTAACTTTAAATTAATAAGGCTGTCCCAATCGCATCCCTAAGACTCACTAGCCACCATGGTCTTGGGTTACAAGTAGACCAGGGTCCTGAAATTAAAGTGCTTTCTAGAATGACCAAATCTGTGCCCCAGGGAACTCGGACTTCTCTAATGTAGGAAAAACATGAATTAAGAGTGACCAGTGACTCAAGGTAAGTCAAAGGGAGCCTGATGTCACTGTGGTCCACCCATGCTCTCTCCAGGAAGGGCAGGGTACAAAAGGGTGGGAATGGGAAAGAAGAAACTAAATAATATTAGGGTCATTGGGTTCACATGCAATGCCCCACAAAAAATTACACCTGGGTTTGAGAAGAGGATGCTAATTGGGAGCTGCCAGGCACAGGAAGTAGTTGATCAGTTTCATCACTTCTGGGCACAAAAAGCTCTTTTCAAAGTTTTGTGCTCCGTGAATGGGGCTTTATGAAGAACTCTCTCATCCAGAGGCCAATAAATATGGGAAATGGCCTCCCAGGCCAGGTTTCTGCATCACAGACACTGGGGTCATTCAAGAAACAATTAGGTACCATCTGGAGGGAACCAAGACCCTAAAGGAAATTGCCTCCAAGGGCCGAATAGCATGTTTTTATTTCCCACTCTTATCTTCATTCACAAAAAATTGATGGGACTGAGCCCAGAAAGCACAGAATGAGCCGCTGTTTCAATTAATAATAGCTTACAAGATCTGAAGCTTGACTCTACTTTTAAGCTACTCCATGTGATTTTGCCTCTTAAATGAGTTTATCCCTTCACTGTACTTTATATGACAGCAGGAAGAGTAGAATATCTTTGGGATAACCCTGGCTCTGCTCCTCCTCAGATTTGAATTTTTATTCAGACTATGTAAAACACAGGAGGCAACCCGGGGGTGGTGAAAAGAGCCTTGGAGTAATTAAAATCTGAGCTTAAGTCCTGACATATTAGTCAGTCAACAAGCACTTAAGTATAACTGACACATATACCAGGGGCATGTGTGTATGTATATATAAATATTATATGTAGTATGTGTATATATACTTAAGACGCATATATTGTATGTGTATATAAATACATATAGTGTATATATGCACATTGTGAAATAAGTATATATTGTATGTGTTATAAATACACATATTTAGTGTGGAAGGCAAGTACATGTATTATATATGTACAAACACACATTTATATTCGTTGTTCAGTCATTTTACAATTGTGTCCAATTCTTCCTGACCCCATTTGGGGTTTTCTTGGCAAAGATACTGCACTGGTTTGTCATTTTCTTCTCCAGCTCATTTTACAGATGAGGAAACTGAGGAAAGCATGTATAAATGACATGCCCAGGGTCACATAGCAAGGAAGTGTCCGAGGCAGAATTTGAACTTATGAAGATGAATCTTCTTGACTCTAGATCAGGCACTCTATCTACTATGCCAACTAACTGTCTCTGTCTCTCCTTCCCTGCTCTCTCCTCTCTCCCTCTTCTCCAACTTCCTACCCTCTCTCTGACTCTGACTCTCTGTGTGTCTTTTCACCTTCCCTTTCCCTCTCTCTCCCTGTGTGTGTGTCTCTCTCTCCCTCATCTAAGACACCAATTTCTCTAACCTTTTACTTATTATATCTCCTCTGTAATCCAATGTCTATCCTCAGCATGGGAACTCAAGTTCTCTCTCTCTCTCTCTCTCTCTCTCTCTCTCTCTCTCTCTCTCTCTCTCTCACACACACACACACACACACACACACACACACACACACACACACACACACAGAGTATAGCTAGCATATAGTACAGGATATTGAATATAGTATATGCCAATAGCATACATTCCCCTGTGCTCTAGAAGTTTATTTATATTCTAAGAAGGAGACATAACTAAGTAACTTGGTCTATGCACGATTCGGTGAAGAAAGGCAATGAGGGGAGAGGGGGAAGAGTATTAAAAGCTTTGGGAGAGAAGAAAAGCCTGGGAAGCCTCTTAAAGAAGGTGAGACTGAAGGAACTTGGGAAAACCTAGAGAAATTGGGATGGGGAGAGAACATTCCAGACAAGGAAGACAGCTAGTACAAAGGGACAGCATTCTCGTGTTTCAGAACTGCAAGTGCATCAGAATTGCTTAATCACAGAGTGCATGAAGGGGAGAAGTGTGGTCAGGAAGGGGCAGGTTATACCGAGGATCCTTTGGGGAACTGGGAGTCAGCTGCTGGAGCTCACCGAGCAGGGTGCTGATAAGGTTGGAACTGTATTGGAGAAAAATCACCTTGGCACTGAAGGGAAGATGGATTGGAGCGGGGAAGAGCCTTGAGTCAGGGAGCCCCATCAGAGAGGATGAGACCTTAGGTCAGGGCTGTGACTGTGACAGGAGGATATCTATCAGAGACGTTGCAAATATAGAAAAATAGACCTGATTCCAGATTGGGTCTGTGAAATGTTGAACATGGAAGGCTTGGGGATGATGACAAAGTTTGGAAGCCCAGGTGGATGGGGTGTCCTGGAGAGTATCATGGAAATCTATTAGAAGGAAAGGTTTGGGGTGATAATAATGAGGTATTCCTTGAACATGTTGAGTTTGGATTCATAGTTGGAGCTCAGGAGAAACTAAAGACAAAGAAATGAGAACGGAAACCACAAGAGCTGATGATATCACTTGAGTATCCATAGGTGAACCATTTGATCTCCGTGTTGTGGGCATCTCAAAGACTAAGTAGCGCAACAGGTGCCAACTTGCATTGTTATTGGGAGTTTCCTCAAGCCACAAGTCCACGTAAATACTAATAAATGGATGGATAAATGAAGAGCATGTATATAACAAATATGGAAAGGGTACAGCTTCTGACTGAACAGTGAGCCAGGTGGATTTTTTGAAGAAGGAAAGAAAAGAACAGAGTTGGAAAGGACCTTAAAAGTTTCAGTCTTCTTAAATTAAAAAACAAATTATTCCTGCCTTTCTCAAATAGTAAATAAAGCACAAAAGTAATTGTTAGGCAAACTAAGTACAAGAAATGTATTTTTTAAAACCAAACCATGGCATAAAATAGATATATTAAGGAGTGATTATTTATTATTTGCTTTGCAAAAAAGTTTTATCCCACAGGCAATTAAATGGCTTAGTGGATTGAGAACAAGGCCTGGAGTTGGGAGGACCTGGGTTCAAATTTGGTCTCAGATACTTTCTAGCTGTGCGACTCTGATCACCTCATTGTCTAGTCCTTACCAATCTTCTGCCTTGGAACCAATATACAATCTGATTGAAGGTAAGGGTTGAAAAAAAAGTTTTATCCCTAAATTATTTTAAATAGTGGAGGAGAAAAAGACCTTTCTCTTTTCTCTCTCACTTAAGAGATTTAGAGAAGGCTTGCCATCTGTTCAAGGGTCTGACGCAGCTAGCTGGCCAGGTGGCTTAGTGGACTGAGAGCCAGGCCATTTCTAAATGGGAAGTCTTGGGTTCAAATCTGACCTCAGACACTTCCTAGCTGTGTGACCCTGGCTAAGTCACTTAACCCCCATTCGCCTAGCCCTTACCATTCTTCTGCCTGGGAACCAATACACAGTATTGATTCTAAGATGGAAAGTAAGGGTTTAAAAAAGAAATAATTTTTTAAAAAAGATTTACAAAAATGTGTTAGGCAATACAGTTTCTCTGTTAGGTAACATGAGATACACTTGCAATATTAGCCTGGCTTTGTTTTGACTATTAGCTGACATTCAAACATAAGACATTTCTTTTGAAATAAGTGCTAAGCAAAACCAGTAATGATGGGTAAGCCAAAGATAGAGAATTATCTGTTAAGGTTCCTTCCCCTACTCTTCCCCCTCCACTCCCTCATCTAAGACACCAATTTCTCTAACATTTTACTTATTATTTCTCCTCTGTAATCCAATGTCTATCATCAACATGGGAACTCTCTCTCTCTCTCTCTCTCTCCCTCTCTCCCTCCCTCCCTCTCTCTCTCTCTCTCTTTCTCTCTCCCCCCCAGTCTTCTTATACCTTACACCTAGCCACAAACTAAGATCCAACCTCCCCTCCCCTCACTGCCCTCCCCATCTGTCTGTCTCTCTCTCTCCCCCTCTTTGTCTCTCCCTCCCTTCTCTCCCTCTCCAGTGGTACATAGATCTTGTGCCCAAATCCTGCTTCTGCTACTTAATAGGCATTTTATACTGGGCAAATCATTCAGCTTTGGGGCACCATCATTTCCTCATTTATAAAAACGGGCATAATATTTGCACTCCCTGCCTCACGTGGGGAAGGGGGAGAAGAGACCTTTATAAAAACACTCTTCTACTGGGGCCAGCTAGGAGGTTGAGTGGATAGAGTGCCAGGTCTAGGAACGGGAGGTCATAGGAGACACTTCCTAGCTGTGTGACCCTGGGCAAGTCACTGAACCCCAATTGCTTAGCTTTTACTGCTCTCCTGCCTTGGAATATTTGGTATGGATTCTAGGACAATTCATAAGGGTTTAAAGGTTTAAAAAAAATCTTACTACAACAATGTGAAGAGTTGCCAGTGTTGGTCAAAATCTCCCAGTAGCTCTTGGCTTGTCATTCCCAACCTCCATTCTCTCCTACTCCTGGTATGCAGACATGCCTAATAACAGACTTAAATTCTGAATTTAGGGGTGGAATATGGCATGGAGGAAAAAGAACTTGGCTTGAGAGTCCTAGGTCAGAATTCCAACTCTTACATTTACTACCTGTTGGAACAGGGGCAGGGCATTTTACCTCTGACCCCAATGTTCTCATCTGTAAAATGGGATAAAAATAGAGCATGGACTTCAAAGGTAAGGATAAAAAAAATATGAAGCAAGCACTTTGCAAACCTCCAAGCACTATAGAAATGAGAGCTGTGAAAAGGTATCTCCAAAGTTCACTTCACCACCTAATTAGGCAAGTTTCATTAGCCTAAAACTGTGCCTTGTATATCTGACATTTTAAACTTTAGAGCTTAATATTGGGACAGTTGGGTGGTACAGTAGTGAGAATACCAAGACTGGAGTCAGGAAGACCTAAGTTTCAGATTTAATCTCAGACACTGATGACATGTATGACCCTGGGCAAGTCCCTTAACTCCATTTGCCTCAGTTTCCTCATCAGTACAATCAGTCAGAGAAATGGCAAACCACTCCAGGATCTTTGCTGTGTGACCCTGGACAAGTCACTTGACCCCCATTTGTATAGTCCTTACTGCTCTTCTGTGTTGGAACCAATACACAGAGTATTGGTAAGGGTTAAAAAAAAAGGAATAAAAATAGTCCCTACCTCCCAGGACTGTTGCCAAGATATAATGTGAAATGATACCTAAAGCTCACAGCAAGTCTTAAAGTGATCTGTAAATGTTAACTCTCGGAAGGATTCTCCTAGAGAACTTTGGCAAGGTGAGTAGATCTTGCTGAGGCTAGAGATATGCCCCGCGGAGGGAAAACGCTTCTACAGCCTGAAGCAATTGAAAGGGGGAATGCATTGTCTTGGAAGGCAGTGGACCTCCCATCCCATTGAGGTCTTCAGGCACTTAGAGAAGGATGCCCTATAGGAGACTCGCATTTAGACGGAGGCGGGACTAAAGGTCTCTAAGGACGCTTCAACCAGAGATTGTGGGACCTTTAAAAAGCCCCTAAAACAGGGGTTTGGTATCTCCCTTTGTTTAACATTGAGGATGGTCTAGTATTCAGAAACACTGAAGTGCTATTACACACAGTTAACACTAGAGGGCAGACAGAGTTTAACAGATAAACGCAATCCAAGCTTTTTTCCCCTTTTAATGGACTCAAAACAACAACAAAAAATGTGTGAGAAAAATATAGGAATCGAATAGCTAATTTAAAAAACTAAAATGAAATGAGGCTTTGGCTACTCTGCCCCGGTCAGATTTTCTCCAGGATTGTACTTTTAAGAGCTGAGATTTAATAGGGGAGAAAGTAAAAACTGAGACTATTAGATAGAGGGTGGGGATACTCCCTAATGAATTCCCAGAAGCACCTGCTGAAATCCTATTCCTTTTAATAACAATAAGTAGTCTTTAGATAGCACTTTAGATTCACAAAATGTTTTACATGTTGTCTTACTTGGTCTTCACAAGAAACTCAATGGGGTAGGGGGGTATTATTATCCTGATTTTACAGATGAGAAAATTGAGGCAGAGAAAGGTTAAGGGACTTGTCCAAGGTCACACACACCCAGTCTAATTTCTATCATCAACATGCTCTCATCTCAGGTAGCTTTGGCACCTCAGATCTTGGCATCATGAAAAGATACTCATCTAAGATGCTCATATTAGCCTGTGGCTGTCTGAGACAGGATTCACATTCTGATCTTTCTGACTCCAAATCAGAAATACTCTCTCCACTGTACCATCTAGCTGCCTGCCCTCCCAGGGGCCATTCAGATCAGGCTAGATGAGTGTGCATGAAGAAAGTCAAGAGTCCAAAGAGTGGCTCTCCAAGCCTGAAGTCAATTTTAAAGTAATACTTCAGCATCTTTCCCTAGAGCGAGCAACTAGGGAGCATGGCAGGCTTGAAATCAGGAAGACTCATGTGCACAAGTTCAAATCTGACCTCAAACACTTCCTAAGTGAATGACCCTGAACAAGCCACTAAATCCCCACTGCCTAGCTCTGGTCCTTCCTAGTCCTCTGCCTTGAAATTGATATTAAATATCATTCTTTAAAACTCTTTGCCTCAGTTCCCCCATCTGTCATCTCATCAGCCAAGAAAACCCCAAATAGGGTCATAAAGAGTCAAACTTGATTTGAAATAACAAAGCAACAATAAGAATGTCTTATCTCTGGCCACCTCCATGCAGCTGCAGAAAGAGACAATGGCTGTGGTCAGATTTAGGACCTCGCTAGCATCCCTCTGTCCTCTGATGGTACCAGGTCTAATGCACTCAGCCACAGCCCAGATTCAGTACTGAAGTCAAGATGGGAAATAGGGTCCTTCACCAGCCCCCACAAAGAGCACTAATAAATAGGCTGGGAGCTGGTGTCCAACAGCCAACAGCAGTAAGGCAGCCGGACCAGAGTTTAAGAGGTTTGGGAATCATCCTTCAGGGAATCTCCAGAAGCTTCTGGTTTAGGAACCTCACTGTACCCACCTTAGCATGGTCCATCTGGCCAGTGGTGTTCTTAAGGCACAGCAATAAGCCAGGAGGAGCTAATCCCACAAGAGCAAGAATAGACTGTGCTGTTCTATGTTTTACCTAAAGCCAAGTTAGATTTTTAAATTAATAAGAAAGCCTCATAGGTTCATAAACTCCAGTAGATTGTAAGCTCCTTGAGGGCAAGGGCTGGCTTTCTTTTTATAGATGATAGCATCTTTCTCAAGGTGAAAGTGTAGAAAGGGGAAGGTGCCTGCCTGCCTGGGGAGAAGACATTTCTCACCTGAATTCTCAACTATTCCAGCCCTCAGGTCTGAGTCAAAAATAATCTTTGATGAAAATTTATTGTGTACTGGGTATACGATCCAGCAGGAAGAATTTGGAAAGCAGTGACTAAAAGAGGCTGAAATCTTAAAAATTGCAAGGTAGCATCAATCTACTTTGTCAAAATCCTTTTAAGAGTTCGATGGGAACTTCTAGGTAGCTAAGTGGATAGAGAGCCAGACCTGGAGATAGAGGATCCTGAGTTCAAATTTGGCCTCAGATACTTCCTAGCAATATGACCCTTGGACAAGTCAACTGTCCAACCAATACTTAGAATTGATTCTAAGACAGATGGTAAGGATTAAAAAAAAAAGATAAAATACACCCCCCCAAAAAAATCTATCACCTTGGGCTAGAAACTAAGAGACCATAAGGAATAAGAGAAAGGGGATTAGAAAAGTTGTTTTAAAAAATATATGCCTTTTTAAAAAATCCTTACCTTCAATATTATATATTGGATTCTAAGGCAAAAAGGATTAGGCAATGGGGGTGAAGTGACTTACCCAGGAACACATAGCTAGGAAATATCTGAGGCCAAATTTGAACTCAGGATCTTCAGTCTATATAGGCCTGACTCTCAATCTACTGAGCCACCTAACTGCCCACTGTGAGTACCTAATTATCACAAGTCAATTAACCCATTGAAAAGTGAATTTAAAAATAATAAAGTAGCCCATAACTATAAGAGGCCAAAATTTCTTTATATGTATGTATATGAATATAAGCATATTTTCTTACTTGAATTTGCTTACAACTTGCAAGGAAGCACTGTGTGATTTATCACACAATGGCAGATGCAGGCACTAGGGGTAGGGAGGTCATGCAATTAGGAATGCTTGGCCAGTGGCCAGAGGAAAACACGGCCCAGTAAGGGGCATCTCACTCTTCAATGCAAGCAGAAAATCTGCCAGGTGAGCAAGGCAGGCAAGAGACCTGGCTCCAGTGATTTGCCTCACCTCAAAGCCTAAAATAGTCTCCTGCTGAGCTGACAGCATCTCTGACCTAAATTAACACTCCAGTTTTAATTAATTTATTTTTGGTTAAAATAGCCACATTTTCTCCAGGTCCTAAGGATCCAATTTCCATCTAATGAGATTCCCCTTCCCCTTCCCACCCTCTTTCTCTCTTTTGTCTTCACACACTAATTCGACTTAATTCTTTTTTTTTTTTATTATTAAATTTTTTTGATAGTAACAGAAAACCTCCCAAGAATAATTGCAGAGTGTTGTCGGGGCAGAGTGGGAGGGAGAGGGTGGCGGCTATATTTAGCACCAATGAATGTGAGAGGCTGTTTCACATCCCTGGCTGGCACAGCTTGATCTTCTGGGTCCCATAGGGGGATGGGGTTGGCTCTGTGGATGTGCAGACTCAGGCAAAAACCTGCAGCGGCAGCCAATAGACCCATTATTTGGTTCACATAACTTGTTAGAATCTTCCCGGAGTGCACAACGAGCTATTGTTTTTCTAAGTCTCCTTTCATGATTTTGTTAGCAGGCTAATTCAAAGCAGACTGGCCAGTTTTCCCTGCCGGAATAAAAGAATCTTCTCAAAGAGCTATTTAACTGTGACCAGGACTACAGGCTTCCATGGAACACAAAGGAAAGAGCTGAAGTCATAGATAGCCCCTGCTTCTTAGTGCTTCAGTCTCCAACACACCAGTGGATGTCCATCTTCTTGGATGTGGTCTTTGCATAATTATCTCCCTCTCCCCCCACTTTTAATCCGCTGGATGACCTCATGCATCAACATTCCACTGGAGGAAATGGGTCTTGCTGAGAGTGGAGCCCTGGAAAGTCTGTACACCCTGTCTGTAAGCCCCACTCTGAAAAGGGCTTTTTACTACCACAAAGGGAGTTTCTAAATCTCTCTCTCTCTCTCTCTCTCTCTCTCTCTCTCTCTCTCTCTCTCTCTCTCTCTCTCTCTCTCTCTCTCTCTCTCTCTCTCCCACCTTCTCTTCATTCTCTTTCTTTCTCTCTCTCCCACCCTCTCTTCATTCTCTTTCTTTCTCTCTCTTCCACCCTCTATTTTTTTCTTTCTCTTTCTTTCTCTCTCTCCCACCCTCTATTTTTTTCTTTCTCTTTCTTTCTCTCTCTGCTCATGTGTTGTTAATCAGTCCTTAGGAGAAAGACAAGGCCAATGGTTCTGGTTCCCCTTTGCTGATGGAACAGGGCTGCATACCCTATTCCTGGTGTTTACCTGCAAAATGATTTTATTTAGTCTGACAAGTGGTTTTGGCAAGAAGCCACCAAGGGCAGATTACAAAAGAAAGAGAAGACAGCAAACTGATGAGTTCACTGAGGATCTAGGGAGAGACAAGCCCTATATTCTAGGATGACATTTCCCCCACAACTATCTGGTGGCTGAGATACCAGTCCTTGTGGATCTCAGGTGGATACAGATGATAAAAATGCTATTTTCAACTTTCAGCAAAATTGATAAAAAAAAAATACCACTAGGCGGCTGTCCCTCTCCCCATGTTAAAAAAAAAAAACTAAACTAAAACCCAAACTCTACATTCTCTTTGTCCTTACTGAATCTGCTTTATTCAAAATCTTTTTTTTTTTTAATGGCAACTGGGTGGGGAGGTGTTACTAATAAAAGCAATGGAAGTCCTACACTTTTCGTCCAGGAAGTCCTGATTATTTGTGACACCAGAAAGGATGACTAATCTCCTCACTGAATGCCTTCTCATATGATAATGATTGCAACTGACTTATGTATAGATGGCTCTTCATCTGTAAAATGAGGGAGTTGGCCTTTCACTCATCAAATGGGCCAGAAGAGTTGGATTCCATGTTGGTGGGATTGTGGGGAAAGAGGCATTCTGCTTACACTACTTTGTTGGAGGGACAGGACATGGGCACAAGCTCTTTGGGATGAAAGGTGGCAATCGACAGGAGTAAGAGATTTAATTATACCTCTGAACCCCAAAGTCCCACTATTTGAGCCAGAGCCTAAGGGTGTCATTAAAAGAGGGTTATTAAAAGACCTGGGAGTAAACCTATTTGCATGAAAAATTCCTAGTGACTCATCTATAGTGTTAAATCAGAACAGTGTTAAATAAATAAAGTATTAAATAAGAAACTACTTATATGTTCAACAGTTAAGGAATAGTTCAGTATGGGATAGGGGCAGCTAAGTAGTTCAGTGGATTGAGAGCCAGGCCTAAAGATTGGAGATCCTGGGTTCAAATCTGACCTCAAACACCTCTTAAACCTGTGTGACACTGGGTGAGTCACTTAATCCTAATTGCCTAGCCCTTACTACTCTTCTGCCTTGGAATTGATACTTGGTATGGATTCTAAGGCAGAAGATATGGTGTTAAATAAGAAAAGCTATGAAATGTTAGTGTAATGGAATTCTGTTATACCACTGAAAGATGAATAAAGAATACAAAGAAATATGAAAAAATATGAAATGATGCAAAGATAGCAGAATTAGGACAGTATGTATAAATAACCAGTAACACTAGCAAATAACCTTTATAAATACACAAACAAAAGGGAGATAAGAAAGAGATATAGACAAAATAAGTTGGAAATATTACACTATGTTTTTCTGTTGGTTCCATGATTCTATCAGGAGGGGAGTTTTAGTCTATTTTCTGCTTGTTTGTGTTACTGTTTTTTATAATAAACTAAGCACTCTCAATGATTTTGGAAAATTAAATAAAAATAAAATGAGGAAGTTCAACAGCATGAACCTCCAAAAAGTCCCTATGCTCCATCAATTAATCAACCAAGAAGTATCTATTGCTGAAATCTGGCCTCAAGATACTTCCTAGCTAAGTGACCCTGGGCAAGTCACTTACCCTCCCCCCCCCCCCCCATTGCCTAGTCCATACTGCCTTGGTACTTAGTACAGATTCTATGACAGAAGGTAAGGGTTCTTTTTTTTTTTTTAAAGTATTTATGTAGTCCAGAAACATAGTAGTCCTAGGAGCAAAGGATACATAAGTACAATGAATGAAACAATCCCCACTCTAAGCTTACAATCTAATGGGTGTGAACAAGAAGTACATGCAAAAAAGATGCAGCATAATACAATTACAAGATGCTTCAATCCTTCAAGGATACATGGTACATGCTCCAAAATCTGGACTCCTAAACTACACTTACAGAATGTATGGCCTCAATGCACAAGTCATGGGACAAGAAACAAATCTAGAATCATCCTTAATTCTTCCCCGAGAACCATCCATCACTTAAATAAACAGAGAAACTAAAGTGCTGGCATCCTTTGTGAATTAGACAGAAGGAGGCATGGTATGGAGAAGCAGCTAGGTAGTCCAGTGGATAGAGGATCAGACCTGGAGTCAGGAGAACTTGGGTTCAAATCTCGCCTGACACTTCCTAGCTGAGTGACCCTAGAGAAGTCACTTAGCCCCAATTGCCTAGCCCTTGTCATTCCTGTCTTAGAACTGACACTAAGACAAGGTGTAAGGGTCTAAAAAAGAAAAAAGAAAGTCAAATGATAAAAGCTAGAGATTGTCCAACAACCATCAACTCAAAAGACCAGAGACAAAATGTGATGATGAATCAAAACAGCTGGGATGATTCATTCTAGAAAAATGAGGGGTTGAGGATGAAAGGAAAGAGGTGGGAGATGACAGAAATTTACCAAGTTACCAAGGCAAACAAATAGGGCAAACACAGATTTACTGGCCATTTCCCAGCCCAACTGGGGTAAGGGGCACTGTCTCAAACCTTGAAGGGAAAAAAAATGCAAAAAAAGGAAGTACAACTTTAGATCTTAAGAAGGAAATAGTTAGAATGTACTATCATAAGTAACCAGTAATACTGTCTTGGGATTGGGGAGGAGAGGAAGGGAGGGAAAGAACATAGATCACAAAATGTTAGAAAACGATTTTTTAAAAAATGTATCAATTTAATCTATGGGAAAATTCTTTTTAACTCTTAAAAAAAAAGGAATTGGCAAAAGCTGAAAATGGGTTGGGTTCTGAAATTCACCCATTCTAAGTACCCTCTGGTACCTTGAGCCTTCTCTGACTGGACCGTTCCTCCTAGAACCATCATTTAAGGAGGGTGTCCAGGCCAGCCGTGTACCATTCCTCTCTCAAAGCTGCATTCCAGATTTTTCTCTCTCTGGTCCTCATCCCTATCTGAGTCCCTTTGGCAAGGGCAAGTTAAACCTTCCTGGAATTTGAAAGCAGATGATCTGACTCCAAAAAGTTCAATATTCAGTCACAATATTGTGCAAAGCTTGGTTCTACCATTATACAAAATATTCAGGTCTCACTACTGACCTGATCCAATAGAGTAGTTCTTAGGCTCAGAGTTAACAAAACTAGTGATGGTTTTATGTTATAATTCGATGAGTTTCAAAGGACCACTTTTCCCCCACCTCAAAACATCTTCCTTAATGAGCTGCGGTGAGACCTTAAGGAGCGAACACTTTACATTCTCTATCTCTTTGGGGACAAGGAATTACATTTGGACAAGGAGATGGAAATGTTGTCTGGAAAGGGCGGATAATTTAAACCAGTGGATCTCCAAGAGTGGTCCGAGGACCCTTCAAGACCCTCTCAGAAAGTCCTCAAGGTCAAAGCTATTTTCATTATAATATTAAGATGTTCTGTGCCTAATTATGATACATTCTCCCTTTTCCAACTTCGTGAAGCTGGATTTTCTTTCTATACTCAATCAAAACATAGCAAACGAGTGTAAAAGCAGTTCTGAGAATTCAGCTGTCTTCTATGAAGCCAGGCATTAAAAGATTTGAAAATATATAAAACAATACTATTCCATTTTTGTTTTGAAAATTGAGCTTTTTAAAATAATCAAAATGTGTTATTTATATTAACTAGGATAAGTTTGTTATTGTTTTTATTTTTATGCATAAAGTACTCATTTTTTATTTTTTAAATTTTATCTCTATTTTATTCCAATAACAAATTTACACATAAGTTTTCCAAAGTAACATGATTCATGTTGTCTCCTTCTCCACTCCCAGGGTTGATTATTATTGTTTTTAAATAATAATTTTAAAAAAATTATCAGTTCTAATTTCTAATTAGATCAATGTCAACAGCTATAACCTCTATTTTTAAAAAATCTCTTTGAGGTCCCCAATAATTTTTAAGATTATAAAGTGGTCCAGAGGCCAGAAATTTTGATTGTTCAACAATTCTTACCATTCTTGGGGCAGCTGCATAGCTCAGTGGATAGAGAACCAGGTTTGGAGACTGGAGGTCCTGGGCTCAAATCTGTCCTCCGACACTTCCTAGCTGTGTGACCCTGGGTAACCCCCTCTGCTTAGTCTTTTCAATCTCTGCCTTGGAACTGATACTTATTATTGGTTCTAAAACAGAAGTTAAGGGGGCAGCTGGGTAGCTCAGTGGATTGAGAACCAGGCCTAGAGACGGGAGGTCCTAGGTTCAAATCTGACCTCAGCTACTTCCTAGCTGGGTGACCCTGGGCAAGTCACTTAACCCCCATTGCCCAGCCCTTACCACTCTTCTTCCTTGGAGCCAATACACAGTATTGACTCCAAGGCGGAAGGTAAGGGTTAAAAAACTAAAACAGAAGGTAAGGGTTTAAAAAAAAATTCAAACAAACAAGCAAAAATCAATTCTTACCCTCCTTGGGAACAGCTAGGTAACACAGTGGATTGAGCATTGGGACTGGCGTCAGGAAGATCTAATTTCAAATCTAGCCTCCAACACCTATTTTGGATCCTCAAACAAGTCATTTAAACTGTCTGCCTCAGTTTCCTCATCTGTAAAATGGGGATAATAGCAAACCTCCTAGAAGACCAACTAAACTGAGATAATATTTGTAAAGCACTTACTAGTGCCTGGCATAATAGTAGGGTCTACGCAAATAATAATATCTTACCTAACAATCTTAGTAGAAGGCACCAGGCTGTAGCTGGCCATCATGCAGGACTGTCAGTGACCACAAAAGCCCATCTCCCAGTGAGACCACATGGCGAAGAATGACAGAACTCTGCAATCTCCGGAGAACCGAAATCTCAAGTGATTCAAAGGGTAACAGGGAGCGTGTGCAAGGCATGGCCCATTACCAGTTGTGACGTGCACGCCAAAAAAGGCAGAACGAAAGATGTTATCAAGGCCAGGTGTGGCTGGTCACAAAATAAGAGGCAGCTGATGGACAGGCAACCCAAGGGGTACAGTGGGATTACCAAAGAATCAGAAGAATCTCCAGTGCCCTGGGGGAGCTCACCACTGAGGCTCTGTGGAAAGATCTGGACAAGACTCTCCCAGGATGAGAGGGTGCAGAAAGGGGAAAGAAGCCCAGGCATAGAAGAAATGAAATCAGGACCCCCTCAAGTAACAAGGAAACCCCCTAGCAATCAGATCAGTTAGTTATATATAATAATGATGAAAGAAGCCTGGAAATAGAAAAGATTGAAATTTGGGGGGTGGGAGTAGGGGAGTAAAGACAGGAAGAGAAGCCAAGAAAGTTCTACAGGGAGTGATCCAAAAACCCAAGAGACAAACATTCCCTTACTTCACCATTTGCCAAGAGCTATTCTTTTAAAAGGCATTTCCTCCTATTAAAAAAAATATATAAATCTTTTGGTTTCATCTATTCAGGTATGCACTGGAGGCAGAGGAAAATACCAAGACTTCATACCACTAGCCATAGTCACTAGTTACACAATGAATGAGTAAATGAAGTGACAAAAGCAGGAGGAATTCTGTTCTCCCAATCTGGAGGACAATAAGATTTTTTAAAAATAATAAATTTCCAGCAGTGGAAGGAATGCAATTATATTCAATTTCAGAAAAGTAAGCCACAACCCAAAGAACAGTTGTTGGAAGAACCAAACTTTAAACACGGATCTATTTCCATTTTGTGTTTTGCTTTTTTTTTTAGGGAAGGAGTCTGAGGTGGGTGGAGGGACAAATGAAACCAAAATGTTTCCTGGCTAAAAACCAGGGCGGTCCTAAAGAACAAAAGACCAAAGCTTTGAGATGCCAAAATCCCTAACTCACATCTTTGGCTTCTCCAACTCTAAAATCCAAATATCAAAATTCTACCACTAGGTCCTAAAATGCCAGCTGGAGGCAACAACCCTGAGAGGAATGCCTGGCACAAAACATCGACAAGAATTCCAAACAGCTCTGGGACTTCCCGGCAGTCACGTGGCTCTCCTTTATCCTAAACTCCGAAGAGTCACTGGTGGCTAAGCAACCACTGAGCTGGTCCTTTCATGCTGTATTAATAAGGCTGCAATACAAACTGCACAGCAGGTAGGAAGGAGGACAGAGAATACAAATTGGATTGAATTCAACTTTGCATTCATTCTCCACCAAGCTCTCGTCCTTCAAGAACTCAGCTTTTCTACCCTCCTCTCCCCAACCCCCATGCCCCATCCACCGTGGGAGTGACCGGGGTGAACTGGCCGGGTTTTGTCTCTTCCACTAGGCCAGAATGATTCATGAGAAAGTGTCAGGCGTGTTTGGGCCCACAGTCACTCCTTCTTCTTTTTGCATCTTGTGGAAACTATACTAAAGCGAGATAGGAAAAAATAATCTATGACCTCATCCCCATGCAGGAAAGCATGCTCTTACAAAAGGGTCCGGGGTTCATGGAGGAGAACCTGAAACACGCTGACCAGCTTGCTTCCATTCGAGAGGATTAGAAATGTGCCTCTGGCAAGCTGGGGCCATTTCTATCACTGCTTGACTTGGACCAGAAATAATCCAATTGTCTTTCTTGATTTTTTCCTCTCATAGCAGCAAGAAAAGATGGAGGAGTATATTATCAGGCATTGGAACTAGAATCATAGCAGAAAAATTCACACTAATTTGAAAAAGAAATGGCCTCAGCAATCATCAAAGTCTTATAGTATTAATAAATAAAGTTATTATTTATATTATAGTTATTATAAATAAATGTTAATAAATAATTTTATTTATAATTATATCATAGTCATAAATGCTAATAAAGAACACATTAAATGTCAATAAATAATAAGCTATTATTTATATTATATTCATAAATAAATATTAACAGATGTTATTTATATTGTAGTTGTTATAAATAATAATAAAGCATATTAAATATTACTGTGTGCTAGAATATCTAAAATGTATTTATTTCTTTTTCTAAAGTAGCTACGATGTTTATTACTCAGATTCTTACAACTCATTAAAACAAAGGTCCTTACTCTGGCATCCATGGATGGATTTCAGGTTTTAGGCTAGATTTCATGGAGTTTCCATGAACTTAGATATGAAAAAAATTTTTACATACCAATTTTCAATAACTTCCCACTGAAATTTAGCATTTTTTCCCCATTTTTCCCAAAAAAAATTATTGAGGAGGGTCTATGACACACAAGGTTAAGAATTCCTTAGTTTAAAGAACATTTTGGGGGCAGCTAGCTAGCATATTGGATAGAACACCAGAGGACCTGTGTTCAAATCCGATCTCAGACACTTCCTACCTGAGTAGCTCTGGGGAAGTCACTTAAGCCCATTTGCCTAACCCCTGCCCTTCTGTCCTAGAGTCATCACTAAGATAGAAAGTAAGGGTTTAAAAAAGATTGATTCAAAAAGACTATGGCAATAAATAAGGGGAGAAAGTTCAAGTAAGGAGTTGAGGATAACCCCAATGGTGCACCTTTGGGTGACTCCAAAGATGGTGGTACCCTCAACATTAATAAAGAAATTTGGAAAAGGGAAGGGTTTGGGGATGAAAATTTACGAGTTCAGGTTCAGACATGATGGGTTTAAGATATCTACAAGTCAGGATTGCAAATGGAAAGACAGAGTTGGAAACGAGAGACTGGAAGACAGAAGAGAGATTAAGCTTAGACAATAGATCTGAGAATCATCTTTTTGTTTTTTTTTTTTAAATAATTGAATATGGTGAAACTGATGGTACCACCAAGTGAAACAGTGTAGAGGGAGAAAAGAAAATGCCCAAGAACAGAGCCAAAAGTTAACGGGTCTGAACTGGATAAAGATCCAAAAGAGACTTAGAAGTGGTCGGAAAGGTAGGAGAATTTGGGAGAGAGAGTATGCCATTTAGAGAGAAGAGAGTATCCAGAAAAAAGGGGTTATCAGGAGGCAGCTAGGCATTTCAGGGTATAGAGAGAGACCCAGGCCCAGAGAAGGGAGATCCTGGTTTCAAATCTAGTCTCAGACACTTCCTAGCTGTGTGACCCTGAGCAAGTCACTTAATTTTCCATTGCTTAGCCCTTAACACTCTTCTGTCTTGGAACCAATACACAGTATTGAGTCTAAGACAGAAGGGAAGGGTTTTTAAATTGTAACTAAAAATAAAAGAGGGTTATCAACAGTGTCAAGGGCTACAGTGGTCTAGAAGGATGAGGACTGAGAAAGGACCATCAGGAAGAAAAGAAGAAAGCTAGATGAGAAGCACTGATTGTAGTTGTCTGTCTGTCTGTCTGTCTGTTTTGAACACAGGACCTCCCCATCTCTTAGCCTGGCTCTCTATCCACTGAGCCATCAAGCTGCCCCTATAGTTGGCTTTCTTAAAGAGTTTAATCCAAGAAAGGATGGGGAGATAAAGGATGGAGAGCTTAGTGGGGATCAATGGATCAGGTGAGAGTATTTTGAGGATGGAGAGACAAAGACATATTAGCAGGCAGAAGGGAAGTGGCCAGGAGATACTAAGAGACTGGGACAGCAATATGCTGGAGAAAAATGGGGTCAAATGGGATCATGGATGCACAAACAGGTGTGCTTTGGCAAAGAGAAGAGCCACCTCATTTATGTAGGGAAGGAGGAGGCAGGAGCAGAAGCCACCTAAGTGATGTGAGATGGGGAGGGGAGGAGAATGTACTCTAGGTGAATTGTCTCAGTTTTTTTTCAGTGAAGGATGAATTTGAACTAAGGTCTTCTTAAGCTTAAGCCATGTTAAAAATATCAAAATTAAATAAGAATCCTTAACATTTAACTGTTTTGCATCTGCTTTCTAGAACAATGCCTTTGGCTCTGCCAAAGAAGCTCTAATCTGATTCGTATTTAACAAAGAATATGTGACCTTTGGCTTGGCCCAAGTGACTTGGCCCCTGCAGGGCCCTGTTAAGAAGAACCAGTCCAAAGGACTCGACTTGGCCCTTCTTCCCAGGACATGTCCTCATTTCCCCTTGATAGTATCACCCTGTCTTTTCAGGGATGGCACCTTTCCTCTCACCAGGGACAGCCAGCTGGCCCCTTCTGCAGTCCATTCATGGCCTTCCAATCCCCAACCAGGATCAACACCTGAATGATGGCCAACCTGAAGAGTGATGCAAGTGACACTGGCCCCTCTCAGAGCTCTGGGGAAAATAGCCTTCTGTAGACCTATGGCTCTAAAGCCAATGCTTTGACAAAATCCTTCTAAAGCCAAAAAGACCAAACTTCCATCAATCCATGAGCCATAGCCTTTGTCCTAAATAATTGAATTAGAGGAAATATAAGAAATAAGGGATTTAAAAAAATTTAAACAATTGTAATAAGCATTTCAATGCTTATGGGTGGAAGGGGGGGCAATATGGTCTCACAGAAAGAGCACTGGAGTCAAAGGTCCTGGGATCAAATCTTGCCTCTGGAGTTTATCTTCCTGATCTTGGGCAAAAAACAATCTCCCTGGGTTTCCATTTCCAAATTTCACATCTATAATCCTATATTTAATTTCAACGATAGGCTACCACAAAGGGAATAAATCTAAAAAGATATTCTAGAGACAGTGAGGCCATATAGTGGCTAGAACCCTGGACCTGGAGGCAGGAAGAGATGGGCTCAGATCCAACTTTAGATATTTTAGTAGGCAAGGAACTATATAAATTAGCTAATTTTTTCTGCTTCAGTTTCCTCAACTGCAAAATGAGAATAATAGGTTGCTGTGAGAACTAAGTGAGTTCACACCTATGAAGCATTTTTGCAAATCTTAAAGTCATCTATAAATTCTTGTTATTTCAGTTGTGTTTAACTCTTCATGACCACATTTGGCATTTTCTTGGCAAAGATCTTATTTCCTTCTCAAGCTAATTTTACAGATGAGGAAACTGAGGCAAATAGTTTATGACCTTGCCCAGGGTCATATAACTAGTGTCTGAGGTCAGACTTGAACTTAAGGAGATAAGTCTTCTTGACTCCAGGTCTGGCACTCTAACCACTGTACCATCTAGCTGCCCAAATAAATGCTATCTTTGTAGAAGATATTCCCAAACAATCCCAGGATGTCTGGCTTAGACTTTGAAGTCACAGGAGTCCATCTAATAGGACTCTTATTATTTGAAATATGAGGAAACTGAAGACTAGGGACATGGAGTTATTTATCCAAAATAACATGAGTAGCAAGCATCAAAGGTAGCATTCAAACCCAGACCCTCTGACTCCACAGTACTCTTTCCACTTAATCATGTTTCCATATAACCTAACGGTAACAGCATACAAATATGAATGGATACGGATAAATCAAATCCCAATAAAATCAACACTTCACTTTTTTTTTTAACTCTTACCTTCTAGCTTAGAATCAATATTAAGTTTATCAGTTCCAAAGCAGAAGAGCAGTAAGGGCTCCATGATGGCAGTTAAGGAACTTGCCCCAGGTCACACAGTGTAAATTTGAACCCAGGAACTCCCCTCTCCAGGTCTTGCTCTCTCTATCCATTGAACCACCTACCTGCCCCTAACCAAGACTTTAACCAACACAATTAACCTTAAATTATCCACATTAAGAGAAGGAGACACTTCCTAGTCTTTCCCCCAGTCACTAACAGAAAAATTAAAGGAGGAAAAAAGGGTGAATTAGATAGGTGAATGGGAATACATTGAAAATTAAGAAAAAGTATAGATGACTAAAAAAGAAGCCAACTGGAGTGCAATACATTAGTAGACAGACTGCGATCACCTGTCATCTAGAAGAGGTTCCAATAATGACGGTAATTTTGAAGTAGTGATGAGTACAAACAATATTTCTAACTAGAACAATAACTATGATGTGATAGGAAAATACAAGTGATTCCTATTGGTAACAAAAATCCAAGTACTGTTAGTCCTTTTGAGGTTTGTTGTCTTCCTTCGCAATTGAAGGAAATGCTAAACTTAAGTCAGAGGTCAGTGAAGATAATGTCATTTTTTCCCCATCAGTTCAGAGATAGTCACACCCACACCCCCAGTCTATCCATGGATCCTACGATAGAAATTTCTGATCTAAATAACTCATAAATGGAATTACTTGCCCTTTAGTCAGTGGCAGCAAATGTTGTGAGAGAATTGTAAGAAATTATACATTGTAAGAAATGATGAGTGGGTTAATTAAAGAAAACATGAAAAGACCTTTATGGAATTGTGAAACCTGACACGATCAGAATCAGAACCAAGAGAACACTATACACAGCAACAGAAATAGTGTTTGAAGAATGGCTTGTGTATGTCCACCTCTAGAGGAAGGACCGATAAAAAGAAATAAGCAAGACAGTTTTACATAGATACGTCTATTTTTTATCAAATGTTGCCTTCTCTAATGGAAGGGAGAGAGTTATCTGGGTAGTTTAATGTAAGAAATGAATGAATCTAATTTAATTCTTAAAAAAATAGAATGAAGTCAGTTCTAAGGGAAATAATCTTTAATTCTGTTTACTTCAGTAGCCATATGCATAGGTGGAAATAGATAGAATATGAATAATTATAAGCAGCTTGGTTGTGTAAATTAAGAGTTGTCTCCATCTTAATAATGACAGAAAAGAAAAAAGGATGGCAAGGCTCTTTCTGATGATAGGGAAAGTACCCACCCCCAAAAAATTAACCCCACTGGGGAGAAGCAAAATAATATAATATAGATTAATAATATGTTAGTTAAATTATAATTATATAATATATATGTAAATATAATAAAAAATAAAGTAACTAAACTAAAAGACTAAATTAAATAATAATTAATTAAATATAAAAATGAATGAATAATATAATAAAATTTAAAAAATCTCAAAATAAAGAGGTTCGGCAGCCCTGAAAGGGCCATGCAACAGAACTGGAAAAGAGCCTAGGCAACTCTCCTGAGTCTTCTCTTCTGACAAGAAAAATACTAAGGTGACATCTAGGAGTGGAGAGGACGTGACCTATTACTAGAATCGATTTAAGAGTCAGAACCAGCTTCTTCTCCATCATCCAGTGGAGCCTAGCTTAGCAACACTCACTTGGAAATGGAAACCCTGTGAATCATGCCATGCACATGATTTGGGTTCTGACCATCAGGACCTACCTTCACATATTCCATCATTGGGTCCAGGAGATGCGGATCTCTGCAAAGGAAAACAGAAATCAGTACAATGTTTTCTCTTACTGAGAAAAAGGTCAGAGGATTATTTTATGCTTTTTTGATTCACTTTATAAAGCTACAAATTCACATCCAAGGAGAAAGTCAGCCAGACAATCACGCTTCCAGGAGAGTTGTTCGAGATATTTCTTGTCAAAAAGAAGCAAAAAGCACGGATGCTTCTGCAGCTAGGCAGTAAATATTTTAAGCATAAAAAATATACCAAGAATGACAATTATCTGTGAAAACTCGGCTACTCTCAGCACTGCACTGATCTGGGACAATCCTGAAAGACTTATGACAAGGAATGCTACCCACCTCCAGAGGAAGAACTGATGGAGTTCATCTTTCACATCAGTGTATGTTTGGTATTATTTGGGGATTTGGGTTATGTATGGCTTTGCTCTTACAAGTGAACGATATGAAAGTGTGTTTTGTAGGACAATAAAAAAGGGAAAAAAAGAAGAATATCCTTTCCAGGCTCTAGCCTGGAAACTTCTTATTGCTAATAGTTAAAAAAAAAAAAAAGTAGTTGGGTAGCTTGGGATAGAAAGTCGGGCATGGAGATGAGAGATTCTGGGTTCAAATGTGGCCTCAGATGCTTCTCAGCAATGTCACCCTGGGCAAGTCACCTAACCCTAATTGCCAAGCTTTTACCACTCTTCTGCCTTGGTACCAATACACAGTATTGATTCTATGACAGAAGGTTGTGTGTGTGTGTGTGTGTGTGTGTGTGTGTGTGTGTGTGTGTGTGTGTGTGTGTGTGAGTCTGTGTATACACATATACCTGAAAAGCTCAAAGGAACATATTTTGGAAAAAAAAAAGTCTAGAAGCCTAATCATCCCTGCCCCTACCTCCAGCTTTTGTTATGCACAGGATTGCCTACATTTCTCAACCTCCCCCTGATTTCTTGATCTCTAAAACTTCTTTCATAACAAGATGTAACAATCAATTCATCTAAAATGTTTAGGTAGTAAGAACCGGGGGTGGGTGGGCTGGGAGGGCAGGGAAGCTTTAATTAGTGAAGTTAATTCTCCTAATTCTTCATTTCTTTTTTCATGGGCAGAAAGAGCTGAAAATTGACCTTTCCTCAAACACATTAACCAAGTTGCCAATAATTAAATCACCGAGGGAACAGCCAAATGATTTTAAAGTAATGAAAAGTGTGCCTTGTTAATGGGGTATAACTCAAGTAAGGAAATAGGCAAAAGTCGGGATAATTGAATGGGCTTTAAAAGGAAGAGCTGGCAATGATCTTAATGGAAAGAACAAAAGAGCAGGGCTTCCATTTCATTCTGGGTTTGCTTTGGAGATTGGCTTCCCTCTTCACTGTACATTTGTTTTGTACCAGGACTGCCAACGAATATTTCTGGATTTCTGCCCTACCCCCAATTAAACCATCTCTCTTTAGAGGTACTTCCCTTTTCCTCCCAAGTAGACCAGAAGCCTCTTTGAGCTGTGGGAAGAGAGAAAATTGCCAGAGGATGCATTTTCTCCTTTTTCGTGTGCCCAGATGGCCTACAGCCCCAGAGGTTGGGGTTAACAACCTTTGTGGTCACAAATGTCATTAGCAAACTGTAGGTGCTATAAGCAGGACCCTGGTGGGAAAGAAGCAATCCTCGAAAGTCCATATCCTACACAAATCCTTCTGGGATAGTATCACTATCCATTGGGGTTCTCTACCCCAGAGGTTGTAGTTGTTTAGGCATTTCAGTTATATCTGACTCTTTATGACCCCATGTGGGATTTTCTTGGCAAAGATCCTAGAACGCTTTTGCCTATTCCTATTCCAGTTCATTTTTTTTTAAACCCTTACCTTCCGTCTTGGAGTCAATACTGTGTATTGGCTCCAAGGCAGAAGAGTGGTAAGGGCTAGGCAATGGGGGTCAAGTGACTTGCCCAGGGTCACACAGCTGGGAAGTGTGAGGCTAGATTTGAACCTAGGACCTCCCGTCTCTAGGGCTGGCTCTCAATCCACTGAGCTACCCAGCTGCCCCCTCTCCAGTTCATTTTACAGATGAGGAAACTGAGGCAAACACGATTCTGTGATTTGCCCACTATCACACAGCTGGTAAGTATCTGGGGCAATATTTGAACTCAGGTCTTTCAGACTCCAGGCTAAATGATCTATTCACTGGGCAAGAAGAAGGGGCTATTATTTTCTTCATTTTACAAATGAGATAACTGAGTCTGAGAGAGGTTAAATGATTACCCAGGATGGAACAGCTAGTCAATGTCTGAGGCCAGATTCAGACTTGAGCCTTCCTGACTCCCTTCTATCCTCTGGGCCAATTCCACCAGGACTAAGTGCTGAAACTGTGTTAGCCTTTCCACGGCACGACTAACCAAACCTGTTTTTATTGATGACTGACCCTCAGTTGTCTCCTTTCCCCCTAAGAGCAAACCTAACCCAGCAGAGGACCAACCGAAAGAGTTGTCCCACTGCTGGATGGAGGTTGCCCATTTTTACAACTATTCTCCACTTCTACAAGCCTCAATTCCATGTGCATATTCCAGCTCGAGAGTGGACACTTGTTGAGAATGTGCATTATTTTGTTTTTGCTTTGGGTCCCCAATACTGCGCAGAAGTGTCTTGAACACAGCATCCTTTGTGCATTGAGCATTGGCTGGTGGATGGGTTGTTGACTAAAATAAGACAGAAAAAGAAAGGTTGGAAGAAGAAAGGAGGGAGGGACAGTTGAGTAGCACAGTGGCTAGAGTGCCAGGTCCAGAGTCAGGAGGACTTGGATTCAAACCTGGCCTCAGACACTTCCTCATTGTATGACCCTGGGAAAATCACTTAACCCCCATTGCCTAGCCCTTAATGCTCTTCTGCCTTGGAACCCATACAATGATCTACTCTAAGCTGGAAGGTAAGGGTTTTTAAGAAAAGAATAATTTTTACAGTTGGTGAAATGGATAATCAGACTTGCCCAAGGTAACGCTGTTGATAAGTGGCAAAGAGGGAACCCCAAATGTCTACTTCTAAATTCAATGCTTCTACAACCTCACTATGTGTCAAGAACTAGGGATATAGCTGAAGGCTTCGACTGCAAACTCCCCATGCTCTAGGTCATCTCAAGTTGTCTTAATTTAGGAGAGTGACTGATTCCAAGAGGACGTGATGCTAAGCCTCAGGAACAGGCTGCCATTTTTCATTCAGGGTGCCTTTGAGAACAATGAAAGGGCTACACTTGGAGCCTTGAAGGCCTCAGCAGTGCCTGCAAGAGTGCCCTGATGAATCCTTGATAGTATCTTTGAAAAGGTTATTGCAAAATAGGCTTTGGGCGACTGCCAAGATCCCCAACTTTTATTCCAGAGCACGAGGAATACCTACGATGACGGTGTGGCAAGATGAGAGAAAACAGGAAAGTTATCAGAATCAATTTTTTTTAAAACCCTTATCTTCCATCTTGGAATCAATACTGTGTATTAGTTCCAGGAAAGAGGAGTGGTAAAGGCTAGGCAATGGGGGTTAAGTGACTCACCCAGGTTCACACAGCTAGAAAGTGTCCGAGGCCAGATTTGAACTTAGGACTTCCCATCTCTGGGTTTGGCTCTTGATCCACTGAGCCACCCGGCTACTCCCCAGAACCAATTTTTATATATTTTATATATTATATATTTTTATATAAATTATATATTTTTATATATTTATAATTTTTATATATTTTTATATTTTTGTATATTTATAACTTATATATAATATATTTTTATATTTATATATTTTATAAATTTTATAATTAACAAGGGTTGTAATGAAATAAATGGGGAAAAACAAAAAGCGATGATTTCATTTCACTGGTTTAGGAAACATAAAGGATTACTACTCACTTCATTCATCAAGAAGCTTTTCAATGACTACTCTAACCTTAGGGAGTTCTCTGACAACACTAAGAGTTCAGGTGACTTGTCCAGGGTCACACAGTTGGCATCTGCCAAAGGGAAGAAGAATTCAGACTCAAGTTTGTATGGCCTATTATGCTATGTTCTCTTCTAAAGTAAAAATAAAAATAAAAATCTTCTCTTCAGGAGAGAGGAAGAAGTCACAAAGCAAAGAATGCTCCAAATTCACTAAGTTTGGAAAGCTGGCTCAGACCCAATTAAGCTATCTTTATAGTTGAGGTTGAAAAGATAAAACTGTCTCTGTCTTATTCTTCACTGGAGGTTAGCCATATAAAAAAAACTTGTCCTATCATATCCTCCTTTTATGAATGAGTTTCTAATTATCCTCAAGAGACAAGGCAATAAAGAGTCCTTGAAGCAGGGATTTACAGTCTCTATAAAAACAACCTTGGGAAATAAACCAGTGTAGACACAAAAAGGTCTTTCACCTCAACCAGTAACAAACCCTATGAATAACAACGTTGCCAATGAAGACACGAGTCATTATTACAGAAGGTTTGGGGGGGCCCTGTAAGAGGAAGCATTGTCAAACCGACATGCTTAGTCTGTAATGAACCAGCAAGAGATTAGGCAGGAGGGAAACTCTATTCTTCACGATGTAAGCATTTCAGAAGAAAACGTTGGCCAACTGGGCATCAGGGAGGCACGAAGAGTTTCTGCCACACAGCCAAGGTTGAGTGCCCAGATAAGCAGAGGACAGGCACAATGAGTGGGGAATTAGAGGTTTCAGTTTCCACAAAATGAGAAAGTAGCTATTTTGGAAGCCTGGGCTAATCGGGTGGCCTTGATGGAAGACTCCCTGAAACCTTGGAGATCCACGAATCCTTGCACATTGTTATCATTTTACTGTCTCGAGTCAATCATTACAAATAGGTTTTTCCTTATGATGATTTAACATTTTAAGGTGCAGAAGTCATTTGGAGGGGATAAAAATGAAGTTTAAGAGGCAGAACTGCATCATTAATAGAGACTTCTTTGGGAGGTAGGTGGGCAGCTCAGTAGAAAGAGAGCCACACTTGGAAACAGAAGGGTCCTGGGTTCAAATTTGACCTCAGACATTTCCTAGCTATGTTCTCTTCTAAAATACAAATAAAAATAAAAATCTTCTGATCTTCAGGAGAGAGGAAGAAGTCACAAAACAAAAATGCTCCAAATTCACCAAGTCACTTAACCCCGTTGCCTAGCCCTTACCGCTCTTCTACTTTGGATCCAATACTTGTATTGATTCTACGACAGAAGGTGAGGGTTAAAAAAAATCTTCTCTTTTCTACGTTAAAAATTTCCAGTGTATACTTTTGACCAGCCTTCCCATAACATGAATTCAGTCCATTCTTATTGTTCTCTTTTTGTTTAATTTGCCTTCATCTCCCTTGACTAATTTTAGAAAAAAAATTTAATAAATCTTTTATGTTGTCACCATAACAACAACTCACTTAAGATTCCCTTAAATGCTTTGCTCACAACAGCTGTCTAACAGAGACCATAAGTGTTATCTCCCATTTTTCTGATAAAGAAATGTAGGGTCAGAGATGGTCATCTTGCTGAAGGACTGCTGGCCACAAACAGAGGAGCCATGGCACAATGGAAAGGACAATGATTTTAGAGCCTGAGGATTAGTGTTCAACTCCTGCCTCTCCTAAGTACTACTTGAATAATCTTGGGAATACCTAGAAGACCTTGGGCAAGTTATTTAAGCTTGTCAGTTCTCTAATCTGTAATTTGTTGCTGTTGAGTCATTTTCAGGCATGACCAACTCTTCCTGACTCCATTTGGAATTTTCTTGGCAAAAATACTGGAGCGGTTTGCCATTTCCTTCTCTAGCTCATCTGACAGATGAGGAAACCGAGGCAAGCTGAGTTAAGTGATTTGCCCAGGGTTCCATAGATAGTAAGTGTATGAGGACAGATTTGAATCCAGGAAGATGAGTGCATCTGACTCCATACCTGGCACTCCATTGTGCCATCTAGGTGTCCCTCAGCTGTAAAGAGAGGTCCTATAATTAAGCATCTTCTAAGGTCCTTTTCAGCTCGAAATCTGTGATCCTATCTTTCACAGACCAGTGATTCTTCCATAACACCAGTGGTTCTCAAACTCTTTGGGCTCAGGGAACTTTACACATTTAAAAATTGAGGACCTCCTCAAAAAACTTGTTTATGTTGGGCGTAGCTGTTGATATTTGTTGTACTCGAAATTAAAATGTCTTAGCATTATTTTGAAAATTGTTTTGAGGAGCAGCTAGGTGGCTTAGTGGTTGGGGTGACAGGCCTAAAGTTAGATCCTGGGTTCAAATCTAACCTTAGACACCTCCCGACTGTGTGACCTTGGGCAAATCACTTAAGTCCCACTACTAACCCTTATTACTCTTCTGCTGTGGAACCAATACTCAGTATCATCTCTAAGATAGAAGGCAAGAGTTAAAAAAAAAAAAGAAAACTGTTCTGACTTTGAAGGCACCTATAAAAGGTCTCAGGGAGCCCAGCAGGGCTGCTTCTAGATAAGGGAGGTTGAAATACCTTTCCTAGCTTGCACTTATGTTGAGAAAGGGATAAATTATGTATTTCAAAGAATCAAAGTCCTGGAATTGGAGATCTTAGAAGCCATCTAGTCCTTGAGCTCTAAATGACCAGCTTAATTATTTACATATAAAAAGGCTCCAATCTCATTATGTAGATAACACCTTATACGCACTTTAAATTGATAAATAAATGACGAATTATTATCCCCAATAATCCATTGAGCTTTTTCTCTCCTTTCCAATAGAAAGCCTAACAGTACCATCACCTGCCCTCTATATAGCCCAATGGCTCCCTATTACCCTTAAGATTAAACAAAGAAAAAACAAGATAAAAGTCTCTTCCCTCAAAGAGTTTACACTCAACTGGGAAGAAACATCCCTGCAGACATTTAAGTAATGGGGGAAGGACACTAAATACCCACAGAGGGCAGACCTAAAGGTAGTGATACCAAAAAGAGGGATCAGAGGGAAGGGGAGATTGATTAGATAAGGACTGGTTAGAATTAGCCCATTGTTTTGTCCCATCCATGTCAAATGGATGAAAAGTTTGGCCTTCAGACTACAAACTATTAAACATTTGCAAAAACACAGAACAGTACTGGCCTCAAGGCCAGAGACACAAAGAACTAAAACTTGGGTCCTCTGATGAGAGCTATTCTCTGTTTCATTTCCCCTTATATTATGTTTACTATTTTCTAAATGGACTATTTTTTTAAAAGTCCCAAAAAGAGAAAGTTGAGCACAATGACCCCAAATTCTGAATTAGTGAGATTTGATTTAATGAGGTTTGAGTCCCATCAACCCCTTGCATATCTTCAGCTTTCAGTCCCTAAATGCCCCCTTACCAACTGATCAAAGGTTTATTTTTAAAATGTTTGCCTTATCTCTTAAATTCCTCCAAAAAGGGCAGCTAGGTTGCTAGGTGGATGGAGAGCCATGCTTCCAGATGGGAGGTCCTGGGTTCAAATCTGCATGTATACACTTGCTAGCTGTGTGATCCTGGGCAAGTCACTTAACCCCCAATGCCTAGCCCTTACTGCTCTTCTGCCTTAGAACCAATAATTTCAAGTAATAATAATTCCAAAACAGAAGGTAAGGGTTTGTTGTTGTTTTTTTTTTTTAATGCTTTTGACTAATTCTATAGCAGAAAGGAAATTTAGTTAGATCCTGGGTTCAGATATGACCTTGGAAAAAAATCACTTAAGCCCAACTGCCCAGCCCTTATTACTCTTTGCTTTGGAACCAATACTCAGTATCATTTCTAAGACAGAAGGCAAGAGTTTAAAAAAAAAAAGAAATGGATTATAAATAAAAGAATGAAGGGCAGAAGGTCTGCAGTTAGATAAGTAACTTAACCCTCACTAAAAGTTTATTGAAACCAAAAAGTTAAAATTTTATCCCAATATTATTATTTAAAACCAATCCTTTCCATCTTATAATTAATACTGGATATTGGTTCTAAGGCAGAAAAGCAGTAAGAGCTAACCAAAGGGGGTTAAGAGACTTACCCAAGATCACACAGCTAGGAAATATCTGAGGCCAGATTCCAACCTAAGAATTTCCATCTTTTCTGGACATGACTGTTTCTCCACCCCATTAAAAAAATTATCTATTCTAATCCTTTCTTTTTATTGCTTTATTTAAACCCTTGCTTTCTAAGTTCTGGCAAGAGCTCAGCAATTGGAGTTTAGTGAGTTTCTCAGGGTCAAACAGCTAGAAAGTTTCTGAGGCCAAATTTGAACACAGGACCTCCCATCTCTAAGCCTGGTGCTCTATCCAATGGGCTACCTCCATTATGTATTATATATAACATACAATATATAATGTATTGTAATAATAAATTCATATAATATTGAATTATAAATAATTCAAGATGAAAGAGATTTTTAAAACTAATAGCAGGATCCATGGCTTGCTTAATTTCAAATGAGTCCATTCCCCCTCTAAACTGTGTTTATCAAATTAAGCAGGCCATTTGATGTCAAAATGCTTAAATTCTTTGTAGTTAATCTAAGGCTAGGGTCTGAGTGGGACAACCACCAACTCAAATAAATCTTTGGACCCCGTCCCAGTATGGCAGAAGTTCTTTTAGGCGCCAGCTCTTTTATTTTATTCTTGCGAGAATGGGCACTCACAAGTTACAAATGTTATAGTCAGTGAGCCCAAAACATGGGGGCTCACAGCCTTCCTTTCATCCTGGTCCCCAAAGCAAAGATGGTTCCTCCTCTTGCACCCCCTTGACTGATTACTTGAGAGTCATGGTCTTATCTAACTAAAAGCTAACTAATCCAAATATGCAATTTACAAACCTAATTACCCTAATTATTCAAGGTGGTTTAACCAATCAAAATAAGGATTGGGGTTTAACCAACTGTTTCAGTCCTATCTGAAATCCTATAGCCTTTTAACCAATCAAAGGAGGAGAAAGTCATATATTGCTTTCAGGGAAAATAAAATCTGCCTTGTTTGTCTCATCATCTGGACATACTTCCCTGAGGGGAGTCCGTCTCTATTCCTCACAGGTCCTTCTTTTCTTCCTGTAAGAAAAAACTGCTATAAAAAAAAGTATGGATCTCTCTTTGCCTTTTACACCACTTCATTCTCAATATATTCCTGTGCCTCCCCTAATATATGCAAACTCAAGAATATCCCCTATTTTCAAAGAAAGGAGGAAGAGGTATTCTATCTCCTTTTCAGAGACAAAACTGATCTGATCCATTTAGGAAACAGTACTGTACTTAGTTCTCTTTTTTCTTGTTCTTTCAATTCGTAAAATTGTAATAATCATGTATACTATCCTAAGTTCTGCTTACTTCCACTCTACCTCGTTTCATATAAATCCATGCTTCTCCATATTCTTCATATTTGCTGTTCCTTATCATACACTTATAGCTGTGGTGAAGCCTTATAAATTAGGTTCTTTTATGCATTTTACCCATAATGTCATAAAATAATCTGGAAACTATTTCCTTCTCCCCTTCAAATACTTGTTGATAACAATCAAATCAAGGTCATCACAATTTTTATTAAGTCCATTTTTTAGATGGTCAATAGGCATATATGTTACTGCAAGTTCTTTTCTTTTAAGTTCTTTTGTTTTAAAGATTTGGATATATAAGGTATGGGCCCAAGGATATGCTAGAGTTAGCTAGATATTGTTCAGTTTTAAGTGTGAGCATTTACACCCTGGAAATTGTGATATCTACAAATAAGAGCTAAGATAGTGATTGAGAAAATGTCAATAATGCAGATTAAACTGAAAAGTGTATTTTGCATACATTCCTTTCCTCTTCTCCCAATTGGCTGTTAAACATTTAATAGCACACTTCTAACATATGGTTCTCTGAACAATTCCTCATTGCTTTCCAGAATGATTGGACCCATTTGCAGCTCTACCAACAATGTATTAGTATATGGAGAAGTGATATTTAACTTCCTCAGATCTAGAAATTAGTTAGCAAAAGGGTAAAGGTAGTAGATCCCCAAGTATGGGGAATGGGCACAAGGGATAAGCTTTTATTTTTGGACAGGGGTGCTATAGGGAGTGAGGAGGACAGGCTGTCAGGATAAGGCAATGGTAATAACAATCACCTTAAAAGTCTACTGAATAAAGCTTCAAGGTCTCATAATAGAACCTGAATTGCCAGTTGGGGGATAAATCTTTTTTTTAATTTCTTTTATCTTTTCTAATTGCTTTAAGATTAGAGCACTGAATTTGGAATCTGGATATTTGGAGACCTGAGTTTAAATCCCAAAGTTGCCACTTATTATCTGAGTAACGATGGGCAAGTTACTTAACCTTTTGGGGGCTTCTGTTTCTTCATGTGTAAAATGAATGGGAATAGGGGGTTGGATCTGATGTTCTCTTAAGTCCCTTCCAGCTCTAAATCTATTATCCTATGATCATAGAAACCTAATTATCACTCATTTTTAGATATAGTATAATGAGATTATGATCCATTTTATTTTCGTGCAGTTGTTTTGCCAAAAAAGGGTAAACAGAACCTCTTCTCTCTTGGGTCTCAAGGCTTCTAAGAAGAAAGTTTCAAGGAGGGGTAGAAGTAGAAAAAGTCACAGTTCCTAGACCTATCACCATTACCTAAATCATGTGGTAATAATAAAGTACATACTTTAATTATTTAAACTAATTATTTAATAATGTTACTTTAAATGACAGTATAAGTGACCTGGATAAATGGTATTCTACCTTCACCATTGGTAATACCTGGTCTATAATCAGTATAAACAAGGCTTAAATCTGGCCTCTGACATTTAACCCCATTGCCAAGCCCTTACCACTCTTCTGTTTTGGAACCAATATACAGTATTGATTCTAAGGTGGAAGGTGAGGGGTTAAAAAGAAAGCTTTTGTACAAATAAAACAAATGTAGCTAAGATTAGAAAGAAAACAACAAAATGGGGGGAGGGGGTTTTATAACAGATTTCTCTGATAATGACCTAATTTCTCAAATATATAGAGAACTAAAACATATTTGTAAGAATACAAACCATTGACCAATTGACCAATGGTCAAAGAATATGAAGTAGCAATTTTCATATTAAAAAAATCAAAATTATTAGTAATCACATAAAAATGTTCTAAATTACTCTTAGAGAAATAGAAATTTTAAAAATGCTGAGGTTATCAACTCACACCTATCAGACTGGTCAATATTACGGAAAGGAAAGGAAAAATATTGGAGGGGATGTGGCAAAAATGGGACACTAATGCATTGTTGGTGGAGTTGCGAGTTGATCGAACCACTCTGAAGGGCAATTTGGAACTATGCCCAAAAGGATATAAAATTGTGCATACCCTTTGATCCTGTAATACCACTACTTGGTATGTATCCCAAAGAGATAATAAAAAAGGAGGAAAGACCTACTTGTACAAAAATATTCATAACAGTTCTTTTTGTGGTGACAAAGAATTGGAAATTGAGGGGATGTTCATCAACTGGGGAATGGCTGAACAAATTGTGGTACATGATAGTAATGGAATACTATCGGGCTATAAGAAATGTTAAGCAAAATGATCTCAGAAAAAGTTGAAAAGATCTGCAAGGAATTGATGCAGAGCAAAATAAGCCGAACTGAGAGAACATTGTACACAGTACCAGCAATATTGTATGATGATCAACTGTAAAAACTTGGCTACCCTCAGCAAAGCAACGATCTGGGACAATTCTGAAAGATTTGTGATTGGAAATACTATCCACCTCCAGAGACAATGCTAGGAGTCTGATGGATGCGGATCAAAGCATACTAATCTTTCACATCGCTGTATTTATGGTTTTGGGGTTTGGGTTTTGTATGTTTGTGCTCCTACAACGATGACCAATATGGAAGTGTTTTTCAGGGTTATAAAAACTAAATTAAATTTAAAAAGAAATAAAAATGAAATTGAACTACTTGCTGGATTGCTTTAAAATTATTTTCTTTTTTTACATTTAAGCTGTGAATCTGTTTGAATCACCAGGAAGGAAAGTAGGCACGGCTAGAGTTTATTGTGTTTTCTTTTCTTGGAGGAGAAAAGGGGAGAAAGGAGGTGCTTGAAATGAGGCTGGATCTACGTGAACAAAAGGGCGGACTGTAGAGAGAGTGACTTCATCACAGCAAGATGGCAGGGAGATAGCTGGATTAACAAATGTGTCAATGGAGCAAGGAAATTGTTCCCAAGTTTTGTAACATTGTAAAAGGCCAGGGGAAAACACATCAAGGAGTCTAATAAAGAGTTATTTTATAGCTCAAGAGGAAGTTAAAGGGCATACAAGCCCGCACTTACTTAAAATGTGTTATAGCTCCAAGGGCACTGAAATAATAAGGCTTCCAGATGTGGACTTTTAAAAAGGAAAAAAGAAACAAAAACTGCTTTTCACAACTCAGATTATAAAACAAATGAGAGGGGCAGCAAGATAGCACAGTGAATAGAACATTAGGTCTGGAGCAAGGAGGACCTGGTAATATCTGGCCTCAAACACTTTCAAGGCAAGTAACTATGAGAAAATCATTTAGACCCCATTGCCTGGCCCTTGCTGCTCTTCTGTCTTAAAACTGATACTAAATAGATGTATGACCCTGGGTAAGTCACTTAACCCCTACTGCTTAGTTCTTACCACTCTTCTGCCTTAGAACCAATACACAGTATTTATTCTAAGATGGAAGGTAAGGGTTTAAAAATAAATAAACAGGGGAGAACTGGGTGGCTCAATGGATTGAGAGCCAGGCCTAGGGCCTAGAAACAGGAGGTCCTGGATTCAAATCCAACCTCAGATACTTCCTAGCTGTGTGACCCTGGGCAAGTCACTTAACCCCCATTGCCTAGCCGTTACCACTCTTCTGCTTTGGAATGATACAAAGTATTGATTTTTAAGACAGAAGGTAAGGGTTTAAAAAAAGAAGTTTAACTTGCATATTTTACATTTTCTCCATAACTTTCTAAATTCTAAACAATCAACAAAAAAAATCAAGGCCTGATTTGTACCTTTTGCCAATTTCCAAGGTATAAATTCTCACAGTGGGCATACAACAATTGGCACATCCAACACACACACACACACACACACACACTCTTTCTCTTCTCACTCACTCACACACACCTCTACTAAAAGGTTATATACCAATACATATTTATTTGTACAACATTTGAGAGTTTACAGGGCATCATAGATAAAGAGCTTCTTTAGAATCAGGAAGACCTATATTCAAATTCTAACTTTGATATATAGTCTGCATGACCAAGGGTAAGTCATTTTACTTCCTAGGTCCTGAGGCAGCCCTTTAAGGCTTTAAGTGACAAAGAAGCTGTCAGTTTGTGCACACCAACAAAATCACAGGTCAAGACCCCTTTCCAAAATTTTTTTTTAATTAAAGGGAAGGGAATCAGCATCTTTCTCTTTCCTTCTTTCCTAGTATCATTTTAAGACAGAAGGGTCACAAAGGGAAGGGAATCAGCATTTATGTGGCACCTATTATATGCCAAGCACACTGTGCTAAGCTCATTCTCTCTCTCTCTCTCTCTCTCTCTCTCTCTCTCTCTCTCTCTCTCTCTCTCTCTCTCTCTCTCTCTCTCTCTCTCTCTCTCTCTTTCTCTCTCTCTCTTTCCTTCTTTCCTAGTATCATTTTAAGACAGAAGGGTCATAAAGGCTGGGCAACTGAGGTAAAGTGACTTGCTCAGGATCACACAGCTAGGAAATATATACAGTCAAATCTGAACCCAGATCCTCAAGATGAAGCCAGGTCTGGCACTCTTCCTAGGCTGAAGCTGCTGGAGCTTTCCCTCCACTGGCATAGCTTCTGAGACCCAAGGACCAACCTCCATGGCAAGATGAGGAATAATAAGAAAACAACTATCAGAGAAGGATTAGGAATTTCTTTCAGACATTTTTTGATCTGGGGCTACAGCACAGATATGCCCCAATTAACCACCCTGCTACTTTTTTTTTAACCCCTACCTTCCATCTTAGAATCAATACTAAGTATAGGTTCCAAGACAGAAGAGTGGTAAGGATTAGGCAATGGATGTTAAGTGACTTGCCCAGGGTCACACAGCTAGAAAGTGCCTGGGGCCAGATTTAAACCCAGGACCTCCTAGTTCCAAGCCTAGCTGTCTACTGAACCACTTAGCTACCCCCTGAGACCAGTTTTGCAACCAGGACCTCCAGACTCCAGGCTTAGCAACTCTTTCTACTAAGCCACCTCACTATCTACCCTGTCCTTTCTAAGATTTCAAGCCAGGTCTTGAAACCAGCTCTTTGGGACTCAGATCCACAGTTTTCCACGCAGTCTTCCTTTTCTGTACTGTTTGTCTTTTGGTGTTTGTTGAATTCATATTAATAACTCTTGAAAATTTTTCAAACCAAGAACCAAAGGCTTCTGAAACTCTTACTTCTCCAAGAAGATGTCTAGCTCAGGGTCCTCCAGTCCACAGGGTCGCCGAGGGAAGCCACGGGGCGCTGGCTCTAGACACTGAAGCCAGACTTCCAGAAGACACTGCAGAGGACCTTCACGTTTCGTTAAAGGAGCTGTAACTAGAGTACTCTATCACCCTCCTGAGACACAGTTTGTCTAATTATACAGAGAGAAGCCCTTTGAAGAAGCTAGGTAAGGTGCAGAAGGGAGTCTATATATAAACACAGAAAGAGATTATTCAGGGACAACAAAGCTCTGGTGGCTGATAAAGAGTCGGGCAGGTCACCAGTTAACCTGTCCTTGGTCCAAAGTCTAGTGACCTTTGTGGAAAGTGAGTCTCTTCTCAGGGTTTTATTCTGTCCAATTGAATAGAAAAAGGATGAGAAAACTGGCACATCGAGGCCAGTGTGTCTTTTGCCCAACACACAGGAGCTGGCATCAGTGAAGAACAAACTTTCAGGCCATCTGAGGCCAACTACGGACCTTTTATAGGTGGAGATCGCTCCCTGTGGCTGCTATCTATGGGCCAGTTCCCCCTTCTTAAGTGGGGTATGTGTGTGTGTGTCTGTAAAAGCTGATCTTTAGATATTTGCTCCCCCAACCCCACTGCAAACTCAAAATGCAAATGTTGAGTTTGTTAAATTGAATGAGCAACTAACAGTACCTAAAGCACAAGAAAAAGGTTCTTGATTGCTCCATCTCGTTTACGTAGAAATATCTCCCACTCTGGCAGCAGCCCCAGGGTAGCTAGGTGGCAAGGTGGATGGAGTGTCAGGCCTGGAGTCAGGAAGACTTGAACTCAAAACCCAGTTGCAGGCACTAGCTGTGACCCTGAAAAAGTCACTTAACTGTTTGCCTCAGTTTTCTCATCTGTAAAAGGAAATGGCAAACTACTCCAGTATCTTTGCCAAGAAAATCCCAAAAGGGCACATGAAGAGTTGGACGTGACTGGAAAAAAACAAACAAACCAATGGCAGTTCCTAGTGGATCCAGTGCTGGATTGGGAGATGGGGAGAACTGGGATCAAATCCTGCTCTAGACTTATTAATGATAAACACCTGGATGAGTCATTGAAGCCTAAGGAGAGAGCTTCTTGCTGTGCAATGGCATGGTACAATTCTCCATCTTTGCACAGACTTCCTCTGACTGCCCCATCGGAACCATGCCTCTGGACCACCATTCCTCTACAGGAATTGTATTAGAATGAATCAAAGTTCCCTGAGGGCAATAATTAGTTTGCTCATGTACCTCTGGTTTAGCACAGTGCCTGGCATATATATATATATAGTAGGTGTTTAATAAATGCTGCTCACCCCCTTCCCCACCCTTTCATTCATTTATTCATCCAGTCAACTGGGTCCAAATTAGAACCCAGGTCCAGAACTCTGGCTGCTACCCAGCCCCAAAACCACTCTCTTCATTCTCAAGTCTCTACAGCTGGATTCCATTCAAAGTTAAGAAACTTTTGGCTACACAAGGTTCAGGTAGTAATGCACATTCTCATCATATACAATTGAATTCAGTTTGCCTTATGGTCCACTCAAGCTCTTCGAGGGCCTTCCTGCTTCATCTTTAGCCTAGATAGCATTCTTTCCCTTTCCCTTTCTCTCACCCTTCAGTCCAAAGTCAGATCCTTCCAGGAATGGGAAAGATAAGGTCCCATCTAGATCCAAGTTGTCCCCTGTGTTGCAGATCGAAATGGCTCTCCCCCAAGTCTCCAGAACTCAAACATGGCAGCCTTTCTGAATTCAACATCCACAAAATTTCTTATCCTCTTTGGAGACCAAGAAGCATCAATGACTTCTCTCGTATCTTCCCTCTCTCTTCATTCCTTCCCGTCTCTTCCCTACCCTAAAAAGGGACTTTCATTCCATCCTACCCACCCTCTTCACCTTCCGCCTGTCCCACCTCTCTCCTTGCCTTCAGACAAACTTAGAACACCTGACTATACTTGCCTTTCTTTTGTTCTTCCAGCACTGACAATCCCTGTTCTTTTCCAACCATCAAAACAAAAAGTTGCCCTTCCAGATTAGGACAGGAGAGCTGGATTTTAGGAGAGGACCTAACTCTAGCAAATGACTTGGTTGAAGTCAGGATTCAACTGCTCTGAAACACAGTGCCTGGACTAATCTATGCAAGAATAAAGGCTGTCTCCTGGCCTTGTTTAGCCTCATAAAATGGAGGCATTAATATCTTGATGCTCGAGGGACCTTTTATAGACTCCGAACCTAGGATCCCCGGCACTTGGATTCCACAAATCTGACCTTTCAGACCACATTTTCCCAACTTTAAGTTAAACATTTTTTTAAACCCTTACCTTCTGTCCTGGAATCAATACTGTGTATTGGCTCCAAGGCAGAGAAGAGTGGCAAGGGCTAGGCAATGGGGGTTAAGTGACTTGCCCAGGGTCACGCAGCTGGGAAGTGTCTGAGGCCAGATTTGAACCTAGGACCTGACTCTCAATCCACTGAGCCACCCAACTGCCCTTAAGGCAAATATTAAATGCTTTAGACCATTCCTCTTCTTCATTTTTCTGGGTTTCTTTCTACTTCTCTGACTTCTCCTTTGGTCCTAGTCTATATTTTTCTTCTTCCAGCTTCATAAATTCTTATTTAGTCATGTCTGACCATGACCCCAGTTTGGGATTTTCTTAGCAGATGCTGGAGTCATTTGCCATTTTCTTCTCCAGCTGATTTTACAGATGAGGAAACAGAAGCAAATTGAGTTAAATGACTTGCTCAGGGTCTTTCTAATGCCAGACCTGGCACTCTATGCACTGTGCCACCTAGCTGCCCCCCATGAAATGTAGACATTAATTATTGAAAGGTCTGTTCTCCAAACGTTATGTTCTTTCTCTCTCCATTCTGAAAATCCTTCATACTTTTAGGGATCTTCTCTACAGGAATGATCCCCAGTTCTAGGTTTCTTTCTTTTTTTAAAACCCTTAGAAAAAAGTCCTAGAACTGATACAAAGTATTGCTTCTAACACATAAAAGTGATGAAGGCTAGGCAATTTGGGTTAAGTGACTTAACCAGGGTAACATAGCTAGGAAATATCTGAGTGCAGGTAGTTTGCTAATTTTCCCTTCCCCTCTCCCCCACCATTAGGAGCAGTGACATCTAGACTTCCAGAGATCCAGCCTTTCTCCATCAAACCACTCAAATTTGGGACTTGCCTTGGGATAGAGCTAGGATCCTTTCCCTCCCAAATTTCCAACCACTCCCTAATCTGGTGAGAAGTCTTCTTCCAGTTGGTTTTCAGAAACTCACTTGATCCTAAAATCCCCTGAAGTTATCCTACATTTATCATCCTAGTCCCCAGTTTGTTTTTTCAAACCTTTACCTTCTGTCTTAGAATTGATACAAAGTAGAGGTTCTAAGGTGGAAGAGTGGTATGGGATAGGCAATTGGGGTTAGGTGACTTGCCCAAGATCACACAGCTATGGGCTAACTGTGGCAAAATTTGAACCCAGGACCTTCTAGCTTTAAAAAAAAAAAAACCTTTCCTTCCATCTCAGAATCAATACTGTGTACTGGTTCTAAGGCATAAGAGTGATAAGGGCTAGGCAATGGGGGTTAAATGACTTGTCCAGGGTCATATAGCTAGAAAGTGTCTTGAGCCTAAATTGGAACCCAGAACTTCCTGTCTCCAGGCCTGACTCAATTCACTGAGTCACCCAGCTGCTCCCCCTCACTCTCTTGACTCCTCTATTCTACCTATTCAGTCAAGTCTTCTCAGTCTCCTTTAAAGATTCATCAACCATATCCCAGTCAAGATAGGAGGGTGTACCCCTTCCTCCCCCGCTTTGTCCTGGATTCTCTTCTCTAATACTCTCTCTTGAGGGATTTCCTCAGTTCCCATCAATTTGCTTTTCATCATCTCTATGCAGATAATTCCCAGATCTACACACCCAGCTTGCATCTCTCTCCTGAGCTCAAGACCTATCTCTAAATTCCCATTTGAAATATCTACCTGCTCATCCAAAAGGGAATTCATTCATTCTTCCCTCCCAACCCAAGCTTGCCTCCGGAACTTTCCATTGAAGGCTCCACCCCTCTTCCAATCAGTCATCTAGGTTTGTAGCCTAGCCTTGAGGTAATGCTATCTCTCACCATCCCTGGACCTCAACATTCAATTAGTTGCTCAGTTTTATTGATTAACCGGGGCAGCTAGGTAACACAATGGATAGAAGGCCTGGAGTCAAGAAGACTCAGAGTTCAAATCTGGCCACAGATACCTACTCACTGTGTGACCCTGGACAAGTCACTTAATCTTGTTGGCCTCAGTTTCCTTATCCATCAATGAGCTGGAGAATAACAAACCATTCCAGGATCTTTGCCAAGAAAATCTCAAATTCAGTCAGGAAGAGTCAGATATGATTGATTTAAAACTACTTGATTCAATACTATCTCTCCCTGTTCCTCTAACCTCAAGATGCAATCAGTTCCTTGATCTTATTAAGGTCATAATCCTTCACTTCTCTACTCTTGCCTAGCTTGGCTCACACAATAGCTTCCAAATTGGTCTTCCTGCATGCAATCTCTCATCCTCAACATATCGCCTACAAAACTGCCCAACTGGTAATCCTAAAGCATGGGTCTCAGTCTATCGCATACTTTGTTAGGAAACTTGCACGGGTTCCCTCTGCTTTTAGCTTAAACCCCTTTCGTATTAAAGCTCTGGCTCCAGAGACCTTTCCTGTTTTATTACACAGTATTTGCTCTCCTCTCACACTCTAGTCCATCCATACTGGCCTTCCCACCCCCCTCCCCCATATAATATTCAATCTCCTGCCTCTGCACTGTGTGGTGTCCTCTCCCTTCCTATCCTCTACTTCCACTGTTCTTTCATCTTCATCTTTGCTCCTACACAAACTGAATCAAAGTGGAGGAAATCACTCAACCATTCTGATTAGATCCACTACAAATTTATGTTCTACAACCTCAACTGGGCCCTCACTGCTGCTAGGCAATCCTGCTCTATCTCCCTTGTCAATTCTATGCCATGCTCCTATCCCAGCAGCTCTTCGAAACCTTTTCTTCTCTCTTCCTTTCATAGATCCCACACTCCTCACTCTCTCAACTGAGAACCCTACCTTGTGTTTTACAGAAAAAAAATGAGGCCACTCACCACAAGCTCCCTCTGTTCCCCTCTTCCTCATTTCATTCCACCCATGTCTTCTGCCACCCTCTCCTTCTTCCCCCTGTCACACATGAGGAGGTGAACTCCTTACCAAAGGTAACTCTACTTGCTTGGATGGTCCCGGTCCATACTCTCCTCCAGCATATGGCCTCTGCCCTTGCCAATATCTACAATAAATGACTCCACTTTCTCCCCTCTCATTCTCTTCTTAATCCCTTCCAATCAGGCTTCCAACCTTATCGCTCCACCAAAACTGCTCCCTCCAAAGTTACTGATGAACTCTTAGTCTGTTGGTGGATCTGCCTATCTCAAGTTTCTCCCTCCTCTAATCCATCCTCCATTCAACCACCAAAAAGAATCTCTGAAAACACAAGTCAGACCATGTCATTCTCCCACTTGTAATATTTATAGGGAAAGATGGGGGATTGAAAAAACAGGGGATACAGAAGGTTTGTAGCAGGGAATGGAGGAGTTGAACCCCCATCTTTTCCTATAAATATTATACACTCAATAAGTTACAGTGATTCTCCAGCACATGTACAAATATATACAGCATATACAAAAATCTTTCTTTTCATGTTCAAAACCCTTCGTGATCTGCCCTTTCCTACCTTTCCAGTTAGATGCTTGACTCCTCATTCTCCGATCCAATGCCACTAGCTGTTCCACAAACAAGATCTTCTACCTCTAGTCTCTGGCCATGTCCTCCAACTGTCTGCCTGGAATGCACTCCCTCCTCATTTCCACCTACTGCCTTCCCTGACTTCCTTCAAATCCCAACTAAATCTCATCTTCTACAGGAAGCCCTTCCCAAGGCTTCTTAAACCTCTCTTTCTGTTAACTATAAACTGTAGATAGCTTTGCCCCTTTTTATAACCTCAGTGCTTTTATATAGCGTCTGCCACATAGTAGATGCTTAATAAATGTTGAGGTTTTTTTCCCACTTAAAACTTGCCTTCTTGGATTGAAAGCCAGGCTCAGAGAGTTCTGAGTTCAAATATAGCCTCAGATACTTTCTAGCCAAGGGACCCTCATTTGCCTAGCCCTTACTCACTCTTCTGCCTTGGAAATAATGTATAGCGTTGATTCTAAGATAGAAAGTATGGGTTAAAAACAAACTAACAAACTCTGTCTTAGAAGTGATATTCAACATGCAGTATTGATTCTAATATAGAAGGTAAGGATTAAAAAAAAAAAACCTCTTACCTTTTGTCTTAGAATTAATAATACACAGTACTAATTCTAAGATATAAGGTAAAGATTTAAAATTTTTTTCTTTTTTTATCAACACTCTTCTGTGTTCAAGTAGTATGAGCTAGGCAATGTAGGTAAAGTGACTTGCCCAGGGTCACACAGCTAGAAAGTGTCTGAGGCCACATTTGAACCCACATCCCCCCAACTCTATCCACTGAGCCACCTAGCTGCCCCAAATCCTTGAGGGTCATTTGTTTTGTTTTTATATTTGTACCTCTCCTCTAGCAGAGAAACCCAGCACAGTCAGTGCTTAATCAGTGCTTGATTGAGTAATTGATTGATATACATTATATTTATCTGACCATAGATTTAGAGCTGAAAGAGACCTCAGAAGCCAGTTAGTCTAATTCCTTCACACTTTATTATTATTATTTTTTAAACCCTTACCTTCTTAGATTGGTTCCAAGGCAGAAGAATGGTAAGGGTTAGGCAATGGGGATGAAGTGACTTGTCCAGGGTCACACATCTGGGAAGCCTCTGAAGCCAGATTTGAACCTAGGACCTCTTGTCTCTAGACCTGGCTCTCAATCCACTGAGCTACCCAGCTACCCCCGAATTCCTTCACTTTATAAATGAAGTTAAAGCAATTAAATGATTTGCCTGAGGTTATACAGGTAAATCAATTAAACAAGGATTTAAGTGCCTACTAAGTGCCAGACAGCAGTGGGGAAACAAACACCCAAACAGTCCCTGCCTACAAGGAGTTCCTACTCTAATGGGGAGGCAACAAGCAATTGACTATACTGACTATATACAAACAGATAAAACACAGGCTAAAATGAAGATAATCAGTGAGAAAAGGCACTCTTAAGGCTTTTTCCTGCAGAAGATGGGATTTTAGCTAAGCCTGGAAGGAATCAAGGAAAGTCACAAGGCAGAGGAAAGATGAGGAAGAAGTTTTCAGGTACTGGAGATAGAAAACCTGGTGAAAATACCTGGAGTGAGATTCTCAGGAGAGGAACAGAAAGGAGGTCTCAGACACTGCCCCAACTCGATTTGCCTAGCCCTTATTGCATCTTGGAACTGATGCTCAGTATCAGTTCTAAGACAGAGGAGGAGTTCTGTTTGTTTTAATTTAAAATTTTTTAATTTTTAAAAACTCTTACCTTGCTTCTTAGAATCAATACTGTGTATTGGTTCCAAGGAAGAAAAGCACTAAGGACTAGGCAATGGAAGTTAAGTGACTTGCCCAGGATCACACAGCTGGGAAGTGTCTGAGGCCAAATTTGAACCCAGGACTTCCTGTCTGTCTCTAGGCCTGACTCTCAATTCACCGAGCCACCTAGCTCCCCACAAGAGGTTTAAAAAAAAAAATGTACTCCATTTGATCTTCACAACAATCCTGGGGAAAAAGTACTGTTATTATACCCATTTTACAGTTGAGGAAACTGAGACAAATGGAGGTTAAATTACTTGCCCAAGGTCACACTAAGAGTAAACATCTGAGATGGACTCAAGTTCTAGTGTGAATTCCACTGAGCTACCTTGCTGCCATCTTGGACTCATTAGTTCCAAATGGAACATAGTTCCATGTATATACATATCTTACCTCTTTTAGAATGTAAAGTATTAGGGGGCAGCTGGTTGGCTCAGTGGATTGAGAGCCAAATCTAGAGATGGGAGGTCCTGGGTTTAAAATCTGGCCTCAGACACTTCTTACTTGTATGACCCTGGGCAAGTCACTTGACCCCCATTGCCTAGCCCTTACCACTCTTCTGCCTTGGAACCCATACAAAGTATTGATTCCAAGGCGGAAGGTAAGGGTTAAAAAAAATTTTTTTAATTAAATTAAAAAATAGAATGTAAAGTATTTGGGAGGCAGCATTAATATAGAGGAATGAATCTTATCTTAAGTTCAAATCTGCACAAGTCACCTTCTTGGTCTCATTTTTCTCATCTGTAAAACAAGTGGATGAATCTAGATCATCTCTAAAGTCCCTTCCAGCTCTACCATTGTGATCCTTGAGGAGTAAGGACTATCTCCAGTTTTGTGTTTGCATCCTCAGCATTTGGCACTTCCCCAATAAGGGAAGGGTTGAACAATCTCCAAGAGTAGGGGGACCAATGAATGAGTGATCACGCATACCCACATCCAGAGAAAAATGAGAGGATTTCATCTCTTGGCTACAGGGATACCAAAACTGTGCAGGCAATAAAGGAACAGGTTTGTTTCCTTCCCACCCAAGGAAGTTCCCAGATTTGAGTGAAAATGCTTCACAGGAAGGTAAGGGAATCAAAGGGATGAAAGCTTACACCATGGCTGTGATGTTAAGAGGAAATCCTGCCTGCAAACCTCCCAGAGTCTACTTCTCGGTGCCCAACAACATCTCCTTCAGAACTTGCAGGGGGTTGGAGGGCTCTGCTGTTCTGGCTCTGGCCAACATTCAAAACCACAAAAACAGGGCAAAGCAGCCAAAGGAAGGAAAAAGCCAAGAGACACAGGTTCCCGAAGGCAAAGACTGGCTCCTGGCCAGAGATTCTTCTGCCTGGCACCCTGTGGGATGGTCCCAGTCTCACATGAAGTGGTAAGAGCTCTGGGCAGCCTCTGGGTACCGGCTCCATCTCTTCTACAAAGAGCTTTGTGCCGTGCTCAGATGTTGTGCCAATATTCTCATAGGGTGTTCATTTTAGAGTCCCTACAACACGTAGGGGTGGGATGGCTTAGCTATTTCAATTGAGAGGTCAGTGGAGAAAAGACTCCTCCGTTGCATTGCTGTTGTTTAATTTTTTTTCTCTAAATTGTTCCTTTTTTAGGTTTGGAAGTAAGTTTCATTAGCAAAGAAAGACTTCTTTCCCAGATGCAGACTGGCAGCCCCTCTGTAATTAAGGAACATAAGATTCAAAACTGGGAAGGATTTGAGACATCTAATCAAGCCACACTTTAGAGATGATGGAACTGAGGCTCAGAGTCCCACAAGGAGTGGCAGAGGAAAGATCTCTGACTTTACAGCCATGAGTCAGTGAGCAGGTCAATTTGCCTACGTGTTCCTGACCTCAAGGCTGGCCTTCCATCCACAATACCATTTTGCTACTTCCTGTCTTTCAGAGATTGCTATAGTACAGAGTTGGCCTTTCTTCCAGGAAGGATCCGAGTTCAAATCCCACTCAGGAGACTCATTAGCTGAGAGATCAAAGGTGAGTTCCTTTTTCTATAAAGTAGAAATAATAGTACCTCTCATGACAATACACCTGAGGGGTTGAAGTATCCTTGTGATAATATTTAATAAACACTTAATACTTATTAACAGAAATTGTGAATTAATGAATAAAATGAATGAACAAGTAAAAATTAATGGCAATAAGGATGATGATTTTGCCATCATGGCATTGGGATAAAAGGATGGTTCTAAAATAAGAAAGACCCGGGTTCCAGTCCTGCCTCTGATATATACTATGAAGTCACAGATCAACCATTAAACCTTCAATGTCCTACCCCTCAACAATTCTCAAATACGTAAAAGTTTGCAAATGACTAGGAGTTGGCATTCCCAAAGAGAAGAAATCGCACAAAAATGTTATGTTGATGATATAGATATGACTATACTATATAATGATGATAATGTTAATGAGGTAGCTAGGTAGCACAGTGGATAGAGCCCTTAAAATCTACACACTTCTCTATTGCAAATATTAATAATATGGAAATGGATCTTGATCAATGGCACATGCAAAACCTGGTGGAATTGCTCATTGGCTCCAGGAGGGGGTGGGAAAGAACATGATTCATGTTCAACCATGGAAAGATATTCTAAATAAAATCAATCAATCAATAAATGGATTTTTAAGGAATAATATAAAATCTGCACACTTACGTAGCTATATGACCCTAGACAGCTAGGTGGCACGGTAGAGAGAGAGACAAGGCTTGAAGTCAGGTAGATTTAATCTTTCCAAGTTCATATCTGGCCTCAGATATTTACTAGATGTATGATCTTGGGCAAGTCATTTCACTTTATTTGCCAACATATCCTCATCTATCAAATGAGCTGGAGAGAAGGAATGGCAAACCACTGTAGTATCTCTGCTAAGAAAACCCCAAATTTGGTCATGAGGAGTCAGACATGACTAAAAATAACTGAACAGAACCAAAAAGGACCCTGGACGAGTCACTTGACCTGCTTACCTCAGTTTCCTCATCTGTAAAATGTGCCTGTGGCATTGTTGTTTGGCTCAAACAAGAATATTTTAAAGTACTATATAAAAATGCTGGCTATTATGATGATGGGATAACAGTTGCCACAGTCTTATGGGAAAAGGGAGGACCCTGTGACTGAGTCACAGGACCAGAGGGAATTTATTTCTCAGTCATTTTTCTGAGAAGCACCTAAGGCACTTTCTGCAGAAATCTACTATCCCCTCCTCCCCAGCCTCTGGCTACAAACAGGCCAGGTCCCAGTCTAATTCTGCCTGTGGTGAAGGATTTCAGATCTGCTATCTGTGCAGGCCACTGCCAATTGAAATAAAAATCTTCAACAGCAAGAAATAACAAATAGCAAGAAAGATGACAGGTCTCGCGTGATCTGAAAGGAACAAAAATCAACTACCTTATTATGGGCAGTCTGGTCCAGAACTGCTCCTCTCACCCTGGAGCCCGGGCCAAGAGCCTCTCAAACATGCTCTGTTCCTCAAGAGAAGCAGATTCCCAGCTCCCAAGTATGAGCACAGAGTAAGGGAGTAGCTGGTATTTTTACAGCTCCTCTGAGCAGCAAAGCTTTGGACCAAATGGGAGACCAGAATCTCTCTCTGGCTCCACTTATCAACAGACCAGAATCTCTCTCTGGCTCCATTTATCAACTGTTTCACCTTAGGCAAGTCTTGTTTCTCAGTTCTTGGCTTAGCTCAACTATAAAAATAAAAGTAATGTCATATGCACCCTGTGCTTATCAGGAAGATTGACAACAAGAAAGTTTGTGCTGAATTTTGAATTCTTCTGAATTAAGAAATCAGGAATTGGGGCAGCTAGGTGTCTCAGTGACTAGAGAGCCAGATCTGTGTTCAAATTTGGTCACAGATACTTCCTAGCTATATGACCCTAGACAAGTCACTTAAGCCCAATTGCCCTGCCTTTATTGCTCTCCTGAGTTGGAACCATTACTTAGTATTGATTCTAAGACAGAAGATAAGAGTTTAAAAATTTAAGAAAAAAAAAGAGAAGGGAGGGAGGAAGAGAGACAAATATGATCATATAAATTCAGAAAACTTACATAGGAATTTATTACATCTAACTGGTGTAAATGAAGATATTGGGCAATGACAAATGCATCTGCAAAAAGAAAAGGAGCTCAGAACTTTGTGAAATGCCAATCAACTGAGATGGGGAAACAGTTCCCATGTAACCTTGGGTGAAAAGCAGTTAAGCACCTTGAGCTGGTTGAGAATTCATTCCTTCTCTGGTTGTTTGACCAGAAGGTGGAAGATAGACTACTCTCTAGTATTTGCCCTATCCATAAGTCTGTGAGCTGAAAAAACATTTGGGTTTTAGCCCAGAAGAAACCTGTCAGCATTGCTGTCAATATCTCCCCTTAAAGGTCAAAAGTTACAGAAATATGTAGAGTATATGGATAAATATGTATATATTGAAGTATATAACTCTATACATGTCCTCAGCATTGTATTAGTGGTCATAGATCAGTGATAGTGAACCTATGGAAAGAATGCCTAAGATGGCATGAAGAGCACTCTCTGCAGGCATGTGCGCCACCCTCCTCCCACTCAACCAATCCCCAGAGTTCGTTACTAGAAAGGAAGAGGGGCTCAGGCGGAGCTGCTCCCTTCCCCTTCTCCACTGTGCCTGATGACATTTTTTTACATCACCCACCCCTCTGCCCAGCAGCCCAATGGGAGTGTTTCTTCCCTCCCCTGTCTGGGGTAAGGAGGGGAGTCAGGGGTGAAGTAGGGGGAGGCAGGGCGTAGTACTCAGTCTCTGGGGGGAGAGGAGGGTAGGACCTGGCACTCGGTCTCTAAAAGGTTCACCATCACGGTGATAGATCATCAAATCTGGAGCTACAAGGGAAGTCAGAATCTACCCAGTCCACCTCAACTCTTTCACTGTACAGATGAGAAAACTGAGGCTCAGGGAGTTTAAGTGACTTAACCAAGGTAGTTAAGAAGCAGAACTGAGATTTGAGCACAAATACTTTGACTCTAGTCAGTCAGTGTTCTTTTGCTTATCAAACAAATGCAAATTATTATGCAGTTTTCCAATAATTGCTTTATGACACATTATACACAAACACATTCAAACTGATCTTCCTGAATTGTAGATCTGACCATGTAAACTTCTCTTCTCCATTCAATGAGCCCTGGTGGCTCCCTATAATCCCTAGGATCAAACAGAAAATCCTGTCATTTAAAGCTCTTCATACCTTGGCCCCCTTCTACATTTCCAGGTGTCATTATTATTATTGTAACACTTACTTCTGTTTTAGAATCAACATTAAGTATCAGTTCCAAAGCAGAAGAGTGGTAAGGGCTAAGCAACAGGGGTTAAGTGACTTGCCCAAGATCATACAGCTAGGAGATATCTGAGCCAAGATTTGAATTCAAGAACCTCCCATTTCCAACTCTCAATCCACTGAGTCACCTAACTTCCCCTTTAGGCATCTTATACATTACTCCCTTCATTGGACTTTTAAGATCCTATGACACTGACATCCTTCTTGTTCCTCACTCCCATCTCCCAACTCCAGGCATTTTTCCTGGCAGCCTTCCAGGTTTGGAATTCCCTCCCCCTCCCCCTCTACCTCCTGGCTTCCCTGGATTCCCATAAGTCCCAGCTAAAATCCCAAGTTCTAAAAGAAACCCTTCCCAACCTTATAATACAAATGCTTTCCCTCTGTTGATTACTCTAACTTATCCTGTCCATTGCTTGTTCGTACATATCCATGTTGTCTTCCCCAATAGATCGTGAACTCCTTGAGAACAGGGATTGTTTGTCTTTTTTGTAGCCCGGCTACCGACGACTGATGTTAATGTATATCTTGAATATAATGTGGCGGACAAAATCCCAGACGTTGATGCTTATTAAGTTCATTTTTTTGTTTTTTTAAGTTTTAGAAAATGTTACTTAATTAATTTAGAATCTTTTTCCATGGTTACAAGATTTCTTATTAAGTTTAAAGTGAAATGTCTCACACACACACTCCTAAGATCCTGGACTTCAAACCAGGGACTTCTACCCACCCTCAGAAGGACACCTCTTTAAAGAGTACGGAATGCTGACCTCTGCCCACGTCGGCTTTGGAGCCAGCGCTTTGAACTCCCGGCAGGATGACGGTGTGGACCTTGAGTGTTTATTAAGGACTTCCTCAAGATAGAAAGATAGTTTAACTGCCATTTCCCCTGTAAGAGTTGGCACTGTGCCCGGGTATCAGAACCTCAAGAGATGGTGGTACAATGGTCAGAGAAGCAGGGAGCTCTCCATGTCCAACAGCTGGATTCTGACCAAGCAACAGGTCTAATGCCTGGGATCATCCCAACATGGCCAGTTCCAGATGTGGGTCTTTTGCCTCTGTTAATTTTCTGGTCATCGATAGACACAAACTGGGGTAAAGTGAAGTTTGCAGGAGCAGGAAGACAATATCCACAATGAGTATGGGAGCATAAATGGAAAGAGCAACAATAATCATCTAAACTAAACACTATGCAATTATGACCAAACCTGTCTCTGAGGAAGAGGTAGGAGAATATACTTCTCTTCTTTGGAGAGATGGGGGACTCTGGGTGTAGAATATAAAATATTTCATATGAAAAATATATACTATATGGAATATGGACAGCTAGGTGTTAAAGTGGATAGAATACCGAATCTGGAGTCAGGAAGATCTGAGTTCAAATTTGACCTCAGATACTTACTAGCTCTGTGCTCTGGTGAAGTCATTTAACTCTCTCTCTCAGTTTCCTCATCTATAAAGTTAACTAGAAAAGGAAATAGCAAACCACTCTAGGATCCTTGCCAAGAAAACCCAAAACATGTTCATGAAAAATAAAGACACAACTGAAATGATTGAACAATACTGAATATTATTATATTAACTAGAATATAATTATACATATTCCATATAATATATCATAATGGGAATTTAGTATCAGATATCTGTTTGCTGAGCAGCTTTTCTCACTTCCTTTTTATTCTTTATTTACTTTAATTTAAAAAATTATTTAATTGAAAAATTATTCTTTTTTTAATTTTAATTTTATTTTTTTTAAACCCTTACCTTCTGTCTTGGAGTCAATACTGTGCATTGGTTCCAAGGCAGAAAAATGGTAAGGGCTAGGCAATGGGGGTTAAGTGACTTGCCCAGGGTCACACAGCTGGGAAGTGTCTGAGGCCAAATTTGAACCTAGGACCTCCCATCTCTAGGCCTGGCTCTCAATCCACTGAGATACCCAGCTGCCCCCTATTTTTTATTTTTAGAAGAAATACTCCCTCAGAAAAAAGCAGACAGGGATATATTAGACAAAGAGTACAATAAATATATATAATAACAAAATAAAAACAAAAGCTAACAATAATTTTTTAAAATATGCTCATACATAGGGAGAGACATTCTTTGTCCTTTCTTCTAATCTACCTGTAGTCGTACCAGAGAAAGGCTGCTGTGTCTGGTCTCAGTGACTCTAGATAGAGAAGGGATAAAGGGAGAGCCTCCTAGAAAAAGCTATCTCTATTCACCGCCCCTACTACTCTAACTTTTTGCAACAGTCTGGCTTCTGACCTCATTATCCAAGTTGAAAATGTTCTCTCCCAAGCCACCAATCATTTCTTTTTTAAAAAATGTTATTCCAAACGTTCACAAATCCAAACACAACACGCATTTCCATATATAAAGAAAAAAGAAGATAGTACACAAACGAAATCACAAATCTCTCGTATGTTACTTACTTTTCTTCATATCTATAATAGATCCCATCCACCAGATCCCAAATCCTCTCCACCCTCCCTGCATCATATAGGATATGGCCATGGGGGGCAACGTATTTATATAAATTGTCTTTCATACATTATCTTTCTGTTCATTTTCTGGAGGTAACATTCTCAGGTTATTCTCTCCCAGTTTTAATTCTGTGGCTGTGTATAACATTCTCCTGGTTCTACACATTTCACAGTTCATTATCTTGTAGATTTCTTTCCAGGTTTTTTTTAAAAAATCACAATAATTTTTACCTTCCATCTTAGAATAAATACTGTAAGGCAGAAGAGCAGTAAGGGCTGGGCAATGGGGGTTAAGTGACTTACCCAGGGTCACACAGCTAGTAAGTATCTGAAGTCAAATTTGAATTCAGATCTTCCTGACTCCAGATCTGGTATTCTATCCACTTTAACACCTAACTGTCCATATTCCATATTGTATAAGAGGACTTCCTCTCTCTATGGCTAGCTCTCTATCCACTGAGCCACACAGCTGCCCTCCCCTTATTAATTTCATGCATTTAATGCTCACACACATGCCCCTATCTCTAGCCTCTTTACCTTTGCATTGGTCTTTCTCTCATGCTTGCAACACATTCCCTTCTCACCTTTGCCTTCTGGAGTTCCTCTCTTTCTTCAAGCACCATCTACTCTAGGAAGCCTTTCCTGATCAGGTTCTCCCACCCAAAGTCTCTCGTGCTTACTTTGTGTGTAGCGATTAGTATTTATTCTCTAGATACACTGTCCACATACTTGGTTTCTCCCCCATTCTTTCCCAAATTCCTTGCAAGTAGGAATTGTTTCATTCTGTGTTCCTGTGTCATCAGTGCCCATCACAGTGCCTGGCATACAGCACGGGTTTAATAAATGCCTGTAGAATGACAGATCTTGCCATCCTCTCCATCTCTTGCTGAGAATCTGTGGGGTCCTCCCTTTGTCCCTTCTGCCATCGAGAGCCACTCATGGCAAAGACAGCAGCCTCTGCAGGTGGCTCAGCCAGGCAGAAGGACAGGGACCCTCAGAGAGCCCACCTCCAGAGAACGGCACACACTCCATCCCAAAGCAACCCAGGTGGATGACTTGTTTCAACAAGGACAACAAAAAGAAATCAGGGGTCTTTCTACAACCAGCTCTAACAGGCAGAGCCAATTTATCTTATTCTAGCCCGGCTGCTCTGCAAACTCAGAGAAGAGGCATTTATCAGCTCTGAGGATTGTTTACTGAGATCCCTGGCAGATAGGTGCAAGGAATCACTCTTCCTCGTGCCGAAACTATTCCAGTTCCTAGAAGCATAGCTTTAACTTTTAGCATTTGGCACAAAGAAAGGGCTTTGAGTTGACTTCAACAACACAAGGAACCAATCTGGGGATCCTCACTTCGATGGTGGGTCCCCTGAATGGAAATTATCTGGAATGTAAAGTGATCATTTTTGTTGTTGTTTATTTGCTTTTAGAGGGACTTGATGCAAAGAGAAACTGCCCAGGAACAAGTTCCTGAGGAGCAACTAGTAAATAGTGTACCAGGCTTAGAGTCAGAAGGACTGTGGGTTCAAATCTGCCCTCAGACACTTCTTAGCTATATGATCCTGAGCAAGTCACTTACCCCAACTGTCTAACCCTTATCATTCTTCTTCCTTGAAGTGGACATAGTATTGATTCTAAGACAGAAGGTAGGGGAGTAAATATTTTTCTTTTTTTTCCAAAAAGTTCTTGAGACAAATAAGTGTGAGTTTGAACATCCCGAATAAAAGGAATTACCTGAAGGCAGACTTTTCGCCCCGCCAGTCTTGCAGTGGGCTTTCCTCTATCACATCTTGGATCAGAGGGGAATTCTGCCGTTGGGTCTTGGAGTAAGGGAATGTTCCCATATGGCTAAAGGCATCAGAAGACTTTATAGGAAGGGCTCCTTTTTTCTTCCTTGGGAGCGTCCCATGGATAGACACATCCTGGTAGGCATCCGAGCGAGGTTCAGCAAGGGGGGACTTGCTACTCAAAAGGTCCATGGAAGAAGCCAGGGGGAACTGATGATTCACCTGCATGTTTCTGGGAAGACTCGCAAATTTTCCAGCAGCCATAATTCTCCGACCTAAGGAGAATGGAAAGGGGGAAAGCTGAAGTTAATGCATGCCTCGACTTCCTGTGCACAAAAGGGAAGAGCTCCATCATTTCACAGAATCTTAGATTTAGGGCTGGGAGGGAACTTAGAGGCCATCTAGTCTAACCCCCTCATTTCAAAAATGAGAAAACTGACAAAGTGACCCCTCTTTGTTGATATGATGGGATATCTAGAGAATCTTAAGAGAATTACCAAATAAGTATCAGAAATAATTAACAACTTTAGCAAAGTTAAGACCCAAAATAAGCCCACATAAATCATCAACATTTCTATTTGCCACCAACAAAGTCCAACAGAAAGAGATAGAAAATGAAATTTCATTCAAAATAACTCTAGACAAAATAAAACACTGGGGACATACCTACCAAGACAAAGCCAGCAACTATAAGAGCATAATTGTTACAACACTCTCTTCACACAAATAAAGTCAAACCTAAACAACTAAAAACATTAATTCCTCATGAATGGGCCAAGACAATATAGTGAAAATGACAATCCTACTTAAATTAATTTACCTATTTAGTGTCATACTATCAAACTACTCAAAAATCATTTAATGGAACTAGAAAAAATAACAAGAAAATTTATCTGGTAGAACAAAAGGCCAAGAATATCAAAGGAATAAATGAAAAAACACCCAAACAAGATCCAAGTAATACTAATAAAGCAGTAATCATCAGAATAATCTGGTATTGGCAAAGAAATAGAGCAGTGAGTCAGTGGAATAGATTAGGTATCAAACATGGCAGTTAACCATGGCAATTTAGTATGTTGATAAATCCAAAGATCCAAGCTTTTGGAGAAATAACTCACTTTTTGACAAAAAACTTTTGGGAAAACTAGAAAAGCAAATGGCAGAAACTAGGCATAGACCAACATCTCACACCACACACCAGTATAAAGTCAAAATGGATCCTTGTTGGGGGCAGCTGGGTGGCTCAGTGGATTGAGAGCCAGGCCTAGAGATGGGAGGTCCTAGGTTCAAATCTGGCCCCGAACACTTCTTAGCTGTGTGACTCTGGGCAAGTCACTTAACCTCCATTGCTTAGCCCTTACTACTCTTTTGCCTTGGAATCAATCCACCATATTGATTCTAAGATGGATAGTAAGCATTAAAAAAAAAATTGATACTTATTCTAGAAATAAAGAGTGAAACCATAAACAAATTAAGGGAAAATGGAAAAGTTTATTTGTCAGACTTAACAGATAAGGGAAGAATTTACAACCAAACAAGTCAAGAGAACATTATAAAAAATAAAGTGGATCATTTTTATTATATTAAATTAAAAAGGTGGTTTTTATTGATTATTTTTAATTAATTAAATTATATTATTAATTTTTTATTAAATTTATTTTTATTAAAATTAATTTAATTCTTAATTAAATTTTATTTTATTTATTATTATATTATATATTATTATTATTATTATTAAATTATTAATTAAAAAATAAACAAAGATGAGGAAACTGAGACAGTGGTTGAACTCGGGATTTTCTGACTCCAAGTCCAGAACCCCATCCATAATACCAAATAACATATTTTAGACCCATTTTCCAGCTTAGCTATAGCTAATATTTTTTAAATTACTTAAAATTTATTATTCATATTTTATATACAATATTGTATATTGTATATATAATATAAATACATAATACATTTTATTATTTTATTTATTTTTGTTTTATTACATATTGTGTATATAATATAAATATATAATACATTTTATCATTTTATTTATTTTGTTTTAGTTTTTATACATTATTTTTATTTATTATATCTATGTACTTTATTTGTAAGTATTTATTATATTTTATATTTATAATACATTATATAGTATTATGTTTATATTATATATAAATTATTTTATGCATATTATGTTAAGATAAAATTAAATATTAAAATAGATTAAATTAATCAGTAAGAACTCATCTCTACAGCTACATTTTATATCTCCTTTATTATCTTATAGAAGAGTTCAGCATAATACAGTAAGCAACAAGCTAGATGTGATGTCAGGAAGGAGCATGTTTAAGTCCAATTTTTGATTTCTACTGGCTTTGTGACTCCTGGCAAGTCATTAAGGCAGAATAGATCCATAACTAGAAAAGTGCTTTGGAATGAGTCTAGGAGGAAGCAGTGACACAGAGGCTATTCTGGCCAGATCACTGGTCCCCGTGCCAGGGGACAGGGCAGTCTGGCTATTTTCCCTGAAGGGAAGGGGCAGCACAAGAAAAGGATGAAGAGAGGGGGAAGCCCAGCCACAGCAAAGGCGGGTGGAGTGCAATCCTGAACCTGAGGTTCAAGTAGAGTAGAAACTATAGGGAGACGTACATCCCCTAGGAAGGAAGTCTATCCCAGGAGGAAGCTTCATGTCCCAATGGCTATCATGGGGCAAAACCCCATTTGCCTTATGATCATCCCAGCTCTATCTCCAAGTCCAGTTTCCTCATCCATAAAATGGGTACAGCAATATCTCAACTACTCAGTGTCAAGCCCAAGGGAGTTCATATATGCAAAGGGCTTTACAAACGTTAAGAATTCTCTAAATGTCATTTATCATTAGCTGAACAGTAAGCAGGCAGCAGAACCTCCAGTGATCAGAGGAAAAATTTCAGGCTCTTTAGATAAGGCCAAGTCATCCAACAGATGCATTTGGGAAAGCAAAGTCAAAACGGAGGAGAGGAGCAGAGCCGTGGTAGGAAGAAGCCAAACTTCTATCAGAAACACATTAGAAAAACCAGTTCCCATCTTTCTCCCCGCCTCCCTGTAAAGCCAAGGATCCTCTCTAGCCAAAAGATAAGGGCAGGAGGAGATGACTGGAATTCTTTGGCCACCGGAGTGCCTTTGTTGGCAGAATTGCCCTGCAGTTAAGCTACCCAGAGGGAGAGGGCAAAACTTTTCTTTTAGCTCCAGCCTGATGCTTGTAAATAAATCAATGCACTCTAATTAATGCAGACAGGCTGGGGTCAAGGATCAGGAAGTAGGCTGCTCTGGCACAGATCTATGGATAGCAGGGCTTGGGCCAAAAGCTGGGAGGGAGTGGGGGAGGTGGAGGGGAGACACATGGAGCCAGTGACCTTTTAAGCCTGCAGCCCCACCACTGGGATCCTATCTGTGAGTGTCCCTGGCAGCTAAAGACCCATCAAGGAAAAGGGGAAAAAAAGGAAAAACAGAAGAAAAGAAGAGGGAAAATAAAAAAATTGGGAAAAGATGAGAGGAAGAAGAGAGGAAAAAAAATTTTAAGTGGGAAAATTGGTGGTTTGTAATTAAATTAAAAATTTAAATTATAAAAAAAAAAAATCACTCTTTGCTCAGGCATCGATGCTGCAGGCGCATTCAGCCTCTCGCTTATAACTGAGGAAATGTGCTGAGAACAAAACTCAGTAAAAACTGCTTGGGACATACTGGAGTGGGATGTTAGGGGGTATTATTATCGAATTTATTTGTTATCATTAAAGATTACATAAAGAAAGAGAAAAGCAGTGTGGGGTAGTGAATAGAGACTATCTTGGAGTCAGGGAGAGCTGGGTTCAAGTCTGGCCTCTGACACATACTAGCTGTATAACCCTTACCAAGGGACGGTTAGGTGGAACGGTGGACAGCGCACTAGACCTAGAGTCAGGAAATCCCTGGTTGAAATCCAGCCTTGGAAATTTACTAGCTCTGTGACCCTGGGTGAGTCACTTAACCCTGTTTACCTCAGTTTCCTCATCTGTAAACTGAGCTAGAGAAGGAAATGGCCAACTACTCCAGTATCCTTGCAAGAAAACCCCAAAATCAGTTGTGAAAAATAACTTTATAACTGAATCTTTTGCCGGATCACTTCACCTGTTAGGGTCCCAAGCAACCAGTAGGTGCTCTTCTGCACTGTAAGGAGGGTAAGGAGTCCCCCATGAAATCACAGATCCTGCCCCCCCAAAAGGATAAAATAGAAGGTAACCCAACAGCCTGGGTGGCTCCTCTGTTGATGATTCATGAAAGCCTCATGCAAGATAGATGGCTGTGATTTGCATCTTTGGAGAGAGCATCACCATAACTAAGCTCACAGACCCATTGGCGCCTGCATGCATCTTTCTTGCCCTTTTTTTAAACTGTTACCTTGTCTTATAATCAATATTAAGTGTTGATTCCAAGTCAGAGGACTGGTAAGGAATTTGCAATGGGGTTAAATGATTTGCCTGGGATCAGACAGTTAATAAGACTGAATTTGAACCCAGGGCTCCTGTCTCCAGGTCTGAGTCTCTGTCTGCCTAACTGCCCCTATAATATAATTTCTAAGATCTGTTCCAACTTTATAATTCTAATTGTTAGCATAACTAGCACCATTATTTCCCCCACTAGACATAAAAATATGACAAGGAACCCCTCCTCCTAACCTTGAGTACCTTTTTATTTAGAGATATGAAATAATAATTTTAATAGATAACATTTATAGCAGCACTTTAATGAGCTTTACATATATTTTCTCATTTGAGCCTTACAACAACCCTGTGAGACTGGTGATATTCTTTTTTGTTTGTTTTTTGGTTTATTTTTTGGTGATATTCTTATTCCCATTTGAAAGATAAGGAAAGTGAGTCTAAAAGAGGTAAAGTGACTTCCACAAGGTCACATAGCTGCTAAGTGTTCTGAGGCAAGATTTGAATTCAGGTCTTTCTGATCTTCACAATGCCACCTCGCTGACATAGTGGAGAGAGCCTGGACTTGGAGTCAGGAAAACATGAGTTTGAATGCCATCAAAGACATTTAGGAGCTATGTGATCCTGAAGGAGTCACTTAACCAGAGTTAGAGAGAATGGAGAGAGAAAGGAGAGTCAAAGAAAATAGAGAATGGAGACAGAATATAAAGAATAAAGAGAACAAAGAAAGAAGAGAGGAAGAGCGAAAATAGAAGAAAGGAAAGAGAAGAGAGAAAAGGAGGGAGAGCCAGAAAGATAGAGGAAGGGAGAGAGAGGGAGGGAAAGAAAGAGGAAGGGAGGAAGGAAGAAAAGAGGGGGAGAGGAAGGAAAAGAGAAGGGAGGAGAGAGATAGAGGGAGGGAGAGAGAGGAAGAGAAAGGGAAAGAGAGAGAGGGAAGGAGGGGGAGAGAGACAGAAAGACAGAGGGAGGGAGGGAAGGAGGAAAAGAGAGAGGGAGGAAGAGAGACAGAGACACAGAGAGATTACAGAAAAGCCTAGATGGCACTCCTGAGGGGAAGGGGAGGGTACCAGGAACCTACCCCCCTGTTCCAGGCACACTCCATGTGTTCCACAGTGCCTGGCACACTGTCAGCACTCGATTAAACGTTAATCATCATTATTAAAGAAGAAACTGAATCCTGACTCCTCCCTGCCCCTGGTGGGGATGCAGGCTTTACCCAACATCCCCCCACACATGCAGACACACACATACACAGCGCGCAAAGCCATTGCAGCTGTTCTCTTCTAGATTATTCCAGTTATCAGCACCTTTTCCCTTCCCTGAATGTAAACACTCTTAGGCACTGTCCTCCCTTCCACACAAAGTCCTGGAATCTCTCAAAAGGGCACCCCCACAACACCTCCATTTCTGCAAAGAAACACCCACTCTTTCCTCTGGCTCTCCCAGTACGGGAAGACCAGGGCTCAGGGTGCAGGTTTAGCATCTCTGAAGGGAGGAAGGCAGAGTTGACTCTTCTCTTCCAGTGAATGGAGAAAGCCTGAGGAGCCTAAATCCATGAGTAAGCTGGGAGAAAGAGAGGGAGCCTGCAGAGTACCACATGAATTCAGATTCCCCCAAAGTCATCAGAAGAATGAGCCTGGGCGTGAAAGTCTGGGGGCTCCTCTAGATTAAGAGCCGAGTGGCTGCAGGACAGGATTGTGCTGGCCATTGTGGGCTGCACTGATCTCACTGGTGGGTTTTGTTTGCTTGCTTTTCCTTGCTACAAGAGAGTCTGACGGGGAAGAGGATTTTGGGAAATGCCTGGTATAAAAAAAGCATTGATAAAACCACAAAAAAGGGGAAAGCCAAGCCAAAGGCACATCGCTGAATCTCCAAGCTGGAAGGGATCTTAGAGATCTTTTAATTCGTAATCTCTTATTTTACAGGAAAGATAGAGAGGCTAACAGACTTGCCCAGGTTAAATGTCTTGACCAGACTACACTAGAATTAAATAGCTGGTGATAGAGCCAGCCAGGATTAGACCCCAGGTCCAGAGCAACTTCTACTATAAAACTATAGGCTAAAGGTGCTTGGGGTAGCTAGGTGGCATGGGGGAAGGAGTGCCCTGGAAGACCTGAGTTCAAATCCAGCCTCAGACACATAACTAGCTATGTGACTCTAGGCAAGTTGCACTTCACTGTTTGCCTCAGTTTCCTCATCTGTCAAATGAACTAGAGAAGGAAATGGCAAATCATTCCATCTTTGCCAAGAAAACCTCAAATGGAGTTACAAAGAGTCAGACATGACTGAAAAACTACTGAATAACAAAAATACAGGTGTTCAATACTGCGCCGATTTCCTTCCCCCTTCCCTTATAAAATCATAGAATCTTAAATGCATTCATGCCCCTAAAAAATACCCACAAAGATATATGAACAGCTGTTTATTTAGCCTTGTCTTAAAGACCTCCAGTGAAGGTAAGCTCATTACTCTCCTGAGGCATGGCTCGTTCTACTTTAAAAAACAAACATTACCTTCAGTCTTAGTATCAATTCTAAGACAGAAAAGTAGCAAGGGGTGGGCAGACAAGATTTAGTGACTCGTCCAAGATCATGCAGCTAGGAAGTGTGTGAAGCCAGATTTGACTACAGATTCTCTCAACTCCCTGCTAATGTCACCTAACTGACCCTTACTTAGTTGTTTTTTTTTAAACCCATACCTTCTGTTTTTATTAGTATCTTCTAGTATTAGTATTGGAATTAATACTGAGGATTGGATCCAAAGCAGAAGAGAAGGAAGAGCTAGGCAACTGGGGTTAAATGACTTGCCCAGGGTCACACAGATAAGGGATATCAGAAGCCAGACTTGAACCAAGAACCTCCCATCTCTGGACCTGGCTCTCAATCCACTGAGCCACTCAGCTTCCCCCTTAATTAGCTCTTAAATGAAGTATTTAATAAGCAATAATGAATAATAATTTAATAAGGATTAACTCAATGACAGCTGTTACTAAAAATAATCCACTCCTCAACAGAAACACTCTCACCTTTGCATATAAAGGGGGGAAATGGGCACAAACTTAAAAGAACAGGGTAGTGAGTTATCGGTGCTGACCCAGAGGTTCTGGCCAGCAAACATGGCCAACAGATGCTGATTCCTGAGAGCCCTTTTCGCCTTTAATCAGATCCTCATGAAATCCACCGAGATGTAACTCCAGCACAAGCGTCGCTGTCCATGGCTCATTATTTTTCTACATTCTAATCAGCTAATACTGATCAGCTTTCTCCTAATGATGAGCCACTTAATACTGATCAGCTTTCTCCTAATGATGAGCCACTGCCACTGCTTCTGGTCAGCCTCTGATGGCTTTCTCCCAACTCCCACAGTCAGGGCATTTCTCTCTCTCATTCCCCTTCCCTCCCAAGCTATTCTCTCTCTAGGCACTGGCTAAAGTCTGGCCACATCCATACTAGTCAGTCACTAAAATGCCACATCAGAGCTGGGTGGCTCTGCCATACAAAAGCCTTGAAGGGTGTCCCACTTTCATCCAATCTTGATGTTTCTCTTCTACCACAATCTGCTTTCATCAAAAAAAGCCCTTCTGAGTTTTTCAAATTGATTAAGAATTTATTCATATCTAATTTTAATTTTTTTTTTAAATAATCTTTACTTTTCATCTTAGAATCAATCCTATGTATCAGTTCCAAGGTAGAAGAGCAGTAAGAGCTAGGCAATGGGAGTTAAATGACTTAGCCAGGGTCACACAGCTAGGAAGTGTCTGAGGCTAGATTCTAATTTATTTTTTCTGCTTCAATTAAAATATCTGGATCAGAGGAACTTATGAGAAAGAACTATGGGAACAGAAATGCAGAAGAAAAACATAGGATTGATCCCGTAGTTTGATCTGGATATGATGAGGATTTTGATGTTAAAAAATCACTCCACTGAGAATATGAATGACATGGAAAGAGACATTGAACAATGATACATGTATAACCCAGTGAAACTGCTTTTTGGCTTCAGGAGGGAGGAAAAAAGGGGAGGGGGATCATGAATCATGTAACCATGGAAAATTTTTCTAAATAAAAAAAAGGAAAAATATCTGTCTTTTATGATTACATTAATGGGAGGAAGAGGAAGAAAGGGTAGCTTCATTGCTGTATCTCAAAGAAAAAGGTCTTCATTCATTTCATCTTTTAAAAAAAACAAACTCTTTATTTTCCTTTTTAGTATCAAGTCTAAGAAAGCTGAGTGTCAAGGACAAAGTAAACAGGGTTAAATGACTTGCCCAGGGTCACACAGTTAGGAAGTACCTGAAACCAGATTTGAACCCACATCTTCCCAATGACTCCAGGCATGGAGCTCTAACCACAACCTAGGTGCTCCCAGAATTTCATTTTACAGATAAAAATACTTAGAGATTAACTGACTTACCTAAGGTCACACAGGCACTAATTAGCAAAACCAGAATTTGAACCCAGGCCCTAGAACTCCAAATCTAGGGCTCTTTCCATTATTACCTCAGGATAAGGAAACTGAGTCCCAAAAGAGTTCAAAGGGCTTAATCTGGGTGTCCCATATGATTACAAGTCCAGCACTTCTTTCCAATAGACTAATGCTATGGAACATTGTGGCACAGAACAATACTACTTCCCATTTTCAGGTGTTTAAACTCCTCAACAGGAATTTAATCTCCTTTTTTTTTTTTTTCATTTTAACCCAATAACTTCATTTTGAATAACCTGAGTTTCTGGTGCTGAACCCACTTTTCTTTTCATCTCTCAGAACTTGAAGATGTTTCTGATGGAATGATAGCAGGGCTGGGGCCATAGGTGTGATTCCATCTCTAGGAGAACACCTCGATAGGTGCAGATCCTCAACAACCAGGCTTTTGGGGACAAAACCATCAGGCACCAGAGACAGGGCTTGCATCCAGCTTTTCCTGATTTCATCATATGGTGGCCTTCTTGAGGACAGGCACCATCTTTTGCCCTGTTTTGCAACCCCAAGTGCTTAGTATAGAACCTAGCATTTGGAAGCAACTTAATAATTATGTTTACTGACCAAATAACCTACTAAAATCCTGCCCCACTGCTCCTCAGCTCTCAATAACAAAGATTCCAGTGGATGTGAGATTCACACCTAGCCATCTTGTGCATCCTTGGTTCATGGCCTCAAATAAGCTCTCCATTATGATCCGCCTAGGGTTCTAGATGTCCTCTCTCCTCAACTTTTTTCCTTTTCTTTTCTTTCTTTTCTTTTTTAAGCCTTCCATCTTTTCTTTTCTTTTTTAAACCTTCCATCTTTGAATCAATACTGTATATTGATTCCAAGGCAGAAGAACGGTATGAGCTAGACAATGAGGGTTAAGTGACTTTTCCAGGATCTCACAGCTAGGAAGTATCTGAGGTCATATTTGAACCCAGGACCTCCCGTCTCTGCACCTGTGCTACCTAGTTGTGCCCTCTCTCAACTTGTCTCTCTCTCAACCCTTACCTTCCACCTTAGAATCAATACTATGTATTGGTTCCAAGACAGAAGAGTGGTAAGGGCTAGGCAATGGGGGTTAAGTGACTTGCCCAGTGTCCAAGGCTAAATTTGAACCCAGGACCTCCTGTCTCTAGGCCTGGCTCTCAATTCACTCAATCAACTTCTCTTAAAACCATGATAATGTCTGTGGAGCATATAGACTGTCCACAAACTATCCCACACTCTTACCATCACCAGTCCATCTTCTTTTCTCTTTATTCATTTCTTTGATGAATTCCATCACCTTACTCTTAATTTCTTGTGTAAAATGTGTGGTTACAGCTGGGTGGCTCAATGGAGAGAGCGATGGATTTGGAGTCAGGAAGTCCCAAGTTCAAATCTAGCCTCAGATACTTCCTTAGCTCTGTGATCCCTAGGCAAGTCCTTTAACCTCTGTTTCCTTTATCCACTTGAGAAAGAAATGGCAAATGCTCCAGAATCTTTGCCAAGAAAGCCTCATGGTCGGTAGCAGCATACAGTGGTCTGCAGGGTCACAAAGAGTTGGGGAGATGACTGAGCAACAAGGAAGGGGTTACAAACTCTACGATAACCATTGTCGGAATCAAATGACTTGTTTTTTATTTGCTTCAAACATCCCCCAGAGTAGGAGGGATTCTTTCTCTGCCTCCTTCCTCAGATACCGCCACCCCTGAGATGGAAAGCCAAGTCATTTATCATATCCTCCACACTAGGAGGGGAAAATTTTAGCTGGGAACAATAAAGCTAAAAACATCAAACCAAGGACAGCAGGGAGAAAAAAAAAACCAACCAGTTAACACTTCACAGGGATCAGAATGCATGGTGGAACATGCCAGTGCAAGACAAAAAGACTGAGGCGAATCACTCCAGACACAAGATTTCATCTCCAAGCCCAATAGCCAGCCCCATGTCAACCAGATGGGTGATGTAAGACCCACAGATGCAATAACTGGTCTCTCCAACTTCATCAAAATTCCAGACCTTGGAAAACATACAAAGGTCCAAAGGCCTGAAATCTTAAGAAGAATGAAAGGGAGAAATTACAAATGGTAGCAAAAACAAAGGAGAGCAACACCTGTCAAAGCATGGAGCTACCTACCACCTTGACACTGGCCAATGACCTGGTTTCAAAACAGCTGCAGAAACAGGCCAGTCCTGTTAGCTTTGAAGCATTAAATCCATGAAATTAATAAGGGGAGGATAGCTGGGTGGCCCATTGGATAGAGAGGCTTCGAGAGAGGAATTCCTGGGTTCAAATCTGGCATCAGACACTTCCTAGTTGTGGAACCTTGAGCAATCACTTAACCCCCATTGCCAAGCCCTTACTGCTTTTCTGCCTTGGAACCAAAAATAAATATAAAAGATCTATGTTGGGTTGGCCATCTGCCAATCTAATATATCTTTTTTTATTTAAAAGGCATATTTAGGAGGCAGCTAAGTGTTTCAGTAGATAGAGAGCTAGGCTTGGAACCAGGAGGTCCTAGGTTCAAATCTGTCCTCAAACACTTCCCAGCTGTGTGACCCTGGACAAGTTACTTAACCCCCATTGCCCAGCCCTTCCCACTCTTCTTCTTTGGAGCCAATACACAGTATTGACTCCAAGACAGAAGGTAAAGGTTTAAAAAAAAAAGGCATATTTAAAGGGAAAATAGGATGATCCATCCTCTCCAGAGTTTAGTGATATACACACTCAAATATAATGTCTTCTACTACCCTTTTTATTCTGGAAATGAACTTTAGTTAATCCTTTACTTCTAGGAAAAGGAGTTAAACATTTCAAAAACTCAGAATTTGAAAAGTGGTCTATTGATATAAAATGGAATCCTCCTTATTTATTTACTTTTTACAGTTGGGGAAACTGAGGCCCAGAGAGGTTGTGACTTTTATCACCATGCTACTGTCTACACAGTAGACCTGGAATCAGGAACAAGTAAGTGTTTTAGTCTCAGATGAGAACACAGACTTGGAGTCCAAAGGCCCTGGGTTTAAGTCCTACCTCTTCTACTCATTCCAAGGATGACTTTGGTCAAGTCAAAGAGCCTCTCAATTTCCTCACAGGCAAAACAGACAGGATTGTAGTGGATGAAGGTCCCCTCAATCCCCACCCCACACCAGATCCTTTCCAGCTCAAAATCCAGCCACCCTCTGACTTCTCATACATTAGCCAAGCCTCTCTGGATGTTTCCTCATTTGTCAAACAGGGATAATAACTATATTTCTTATCTCACAGAATGGCCATGAGACCAAAATGAAATAATGTGAGTCCCAATAAAAATCCACAGAGATAGCGATTATTTTTCTTTTCCTCCCAACAACTAGAGAAGGCTAAACAACCATTCTTTCTAAACTAGCTCGCACAGACATTAAAAGCTGAGCTGTACTAGGGCTTCAAGTTAAAGGAGTGTACCTTTAAGGATACTCCATTTTAAGCAGGCTTATACCGTCTAGCCAAGTGATTAAAATGCCAGTAATCCCACCCCAGCTTATGGATAGATTATACTTCACGCAGTATAAAGTTATTAGGGTTAGCATTCACCTTACAAACGGGCTTCCTCCTGAATTCTGAGAATATGGATTTCAATTAATTATTCTGCAAATCTAAAGCCCAGAATGTTCAATTCCCCAGAATTTGGGAGTAGGACGCTTTGAACAACAAGCTGTTTAATATCACCATCATTAATACTTACTATGAATTCCACAGACAGTTAGACTGCAACTGCCTGCCCACCACTCTACAATAGCTTTCCGAGTTAATTATTCCCATTTAAAATTCACACTCTTCTTGCTCTTGGCAGTGGGGTCCCCCTATCTTCTTTCCAGATCTTCTTTCAGTCACTGCCTAAATGAATGTGGGGGTTGGGGGTAGGGAAGGACTAGCTAACATTAGATCTCAATCTGACCTTCCCTTTTTAAAGCCAGATAACCCCATTTCTTTGCCATGGAGACAGCAGTCAAGATTTCAAAGCCTCTTCCAAAAAATGAGATTTGCATAAATTCATTTGCTGAGCAGGATAAAGAGAAGACACAAGGTTACTTAGATGTCTCTTCCCCTTACCCCTTTTAAAAAAACTGAAGGAGAATTAAAGATCCGGAAGAATGTCAAGAAACAATTTCTACCCCCTACTATTCCCAGAACAGCCTGATCAGAATCCACGAACTCACTAGATGCTTCTAGACAGATGACCTTCCCACCCGGGGGAGACTATGCAACCTTGAAAACTTTGCACAGAGAGAGAAATGTCAGTTGCTTAACTAGGCTCAGATCTTGCTTCCCTCCCCAGAGCAGCCCCCGGTCCTCTCCCCCCACTCCCTTCCCAGACCCAGAGGGACCCACACAACCAGCTATTCATTCTTTTCCTCAACAAAGAAAAAGAAGCATCAGCAAATGTTGTCAACAGTTCCATCGCAGGCTCCTTCGCTTTCTTTGCAAACTTTCCAAGAGATTAGTAGAGAAATTTGCCTCCTCCAAACTCTCGGCTTCCAGCTGAGCCCTTTTTAATTCCCCTCGTCACCCCCTTCCCCACCCCCACCCTCATCTTCTGGGCGGCATTAGAGAAAATAATTCTGGCAACCCCCCCCCAAACATGGGACGCAGGCTCCACACAGGCACTTTGGGGACAAACTATTTTTCTGGAACAGGGCACAAGTGGAGTTCCCAGTCCCCGACCCCGTCCTTTTCCCACTCCCGCTGGAATTCGAAATCATGCCTTCAGCAACCATCACACCGCCCCCCTTCCAGTGAACCCAAACAAAGTGCCAGCTCGGGTAGCCACATGGGCTGGGGATGCTTCGGAGAGAACTGTTGGGCATCTGTCTCCCCGACTGCAGCGACACCCCGGGGTTATCGGGGGCTGCCCAAGGGCTTTCCCAAGGTTGCGGGGATTCCTGCACTTCAGCCCAGGATTCAGTGGCTACGGCAACTTTGTTTAGAAAGACCGATAAAGGAAAAAGCGCAGCCCCAAGCGGAGCCCCAGGGCTCCCAGGAGTTCAACTAACCTCCGCGAGCCCCTCCGGGACGAGGCAGGTTCCAGCGGCTGTTACAGGGAGACGTCCGAACAATAGCCGGAGAGAAGCAAAGCTGCGCTCGGCGCTAACGTTCGTATGCTACGCTGGCAGCGGGGCTCTCCCTCCGCGGCCGCCACTTTACTTCCCTCCCGGACGCACGCCGGGGACCTCCGAGCGCTCTCAGTCCTTCCCTAGTCCCGGCTTTTGGTTCAGTGCTGGGGACCCTTCTCCTCCGAAGAGGCGGCAGCGGTTGTGGGCTGCTGGAGGAAGCGGAATCCCGACGATCTCAGCAGGCGAGATCTGCTCATCCTCCGAAGTGGGGGGGGAATCCCGAAGTCGGCGGCTCCCGCAGCGCCCAACCCGTCCAGGCCAGCCCGACCCGGCGCAGCGCGCTCTCCCGAAGCTCCCAGGACGCAGAAGAAGGAGCGGCTCTGGAAGAGCTCTATCCGAGCTCCGACTGTCACGGGCGGGCGCTCCCGAGTTAGTTCCCCGGCCCCACCCCTGGGGAGGCTGCCGAGGCGCGCGCCTCCCGGATCCCTCCCTCCCCAGCACCCCTCAACATTTACATTCGATGACCTCGCCTTGCCCTTTCCGGCTCCAGTTGGAGAACTGGGTGCTCGCCGGGGCCCTCGCGTGGAATTGCTGCTCCCACAGGCTGCTCCGGCTGCCTGCCCGCCGGCCCTCCAGCCTACCTGCCTACCTGCTTGTCTCGGCAGTTCATCTACGGACACTAGGCTGACTCTAATTAAGGAGTATTCAGCCCCCAGGCTGTGTCTTTATAATGGACTGCCTTGTCCTTGGAGGAAGGAAAAAATGCCCGTCCCTGGCCTCTGCGGAAGTGGGGGACTATGGAAGCGGAATATTACACTTACTGGCGCGCGCGCGCGCGCGCGTGTGTGTGTGTGTGTGTGTGTGTGTGTGTGTGTGTGTGTGTGTGTGTGTGTGTGTGTGTGTGTGTGTGGTAAGGATACACAATGGAGATTAAGTGATTAGCCCAGGGTCACACAGCTAGAACTAGTCTGAGGCTACATTTGAACCTAGGACCTCCTGTCTCAAACAGAGCCCCCTAGGTGTCTCCTCCATCTTGTCCCCTTTTCATCTGTTGGACAAATGAAATGATTTAAATATGAACAACAGAAATCCAGTGCCTAATGGAGGGCCTGGAATATATTGAGTGCTTAATAAATACTTTTTCATTCAATATAAGATGAAAGAACAAAGTATGGAGGCCCAATAAAAACAGCCCCAGGTAAATAGAAGTGACCAAGCAATGAGGAGGGGAGGTCAGGGGAACAGAAGACAAATAAACCAGCGAACAATCAATGATCCATTCATTCCTCACCCCAACCTGAACACACATCCTTCTCTGTTTAATGAATTTGCATCAAGATGGGGGGGGGGGGGGAGCGGAATATCTTTGCTGTCTAGACCTCCATTTGTTTGTTGTACCAAATAAAGGAGGTGGGGCAACTGTGAGGACAGAGATGCCATGGGGGCTCTAAAAGCAGTTCCATGTCAGATTCAGATCTGTAAGGTTCTAAGGACAGCGTGTTTAGCTGTTTCGATTTCATCATCCCTCAGAGAAAGTTCACCCACAGTTTTTACCTTTTATCTGTGGGGGGCAGAAACCTGCTGCCCTATAGTCCAAAAGAGCACTGGGATTGGAGACAGAAGACCTGGGTTCTTCCCCTAGCTTTATACTCATTGTGCAACCTTGGGCAAGCCACTAAAACCTCTTCTGGATTCAGTTTCCTCATCTATAAACGGAGGGCATTGGACTAGATGACCTCTAAGGACACAGATCACAGATCTACAACTAGGAGGGACCTTGGCATTCATCTAGTCCAAGTCTCTTATTTTATGGATGAGAAACTGAGGTTAAGTGACTCACTTCAGGTCACAAAGATGATAGAGCTGGGATTTGACCTCAGCCTGTAAAACTCTAAATTCAGCATTCTTCCAGTTGTACCACACCATTTCTAAACAATGACCCTTTCACTTCTAAACTGGGATTCTGTGATCTCTGTATGTGTATATACATATGAAATTGCACATGCATAATATAAACACATGCGTGATGTATGCGGATTGTATGTACATGTGTGAGTATACATGTATGTGTATATATACATGCATTATGTATACATGTGTGTATAGAGACAGGTATCTCTCCCACATCACAGGGGTCCAAAAAATCCCAGTAAAAATGTTTGTCTCTCCCTTCATATCAGAGGAGTCTGATTTTTTTCTTTTTCTTTTATGGGGTATTTACAGTACCTTATATGCATTTATGAGTTACTAAACTTTTAAAGATAACTCTACATTTCTAGCCTTTGTGTGTTGTCTGCTGGCTTTCGCATTCTTTTCACAAACTTTTTACTTTAACTTTTTAAAAATTATGTATATTAAAAGATTAAATATGTTGGTATTATACATGTTTTATGCATTTCTAAATTTCTAAATGTCTTCAAGGTTGTCTGCAATTTTCACAACCCCCACCCCAAATTTCCATTTAATTTCTTAAGACAACTCGTGATATCTGGAAAGTACAATGGGGTAAGGTTCAATGTGGAAGGGATACCTGTATGTGAAGGATACCTGTATATATACAGATAAATATATATACAGATATATACACACACATGTACATACACATAGGTAGATGTATGTATGCACACATACAGTGGATAGAGTGTTAGGCCTGGAGTCAGGACTCATCTTCCTGAATTTAAATCTGGCCTCAAGACACTTCCTAACTGTGTGACCCTGAGCAAGTCACTTAACCCTGTTGGTCTCAGTTTTGCCATCTGTAAAATGAGTTGGAGAAGGAAATGGCAAACCACTCCATATGTTTGGTGAGAAAACTCCAAATAGGGTTACAAAGAGATAGACATGACTGAAAATGACTAAACAACAGCAACAAATAGATATAAAGATAGACAGACACACAGTCAAATAGGTGGTGTCAACTTGGAAAAACACAGAACCACTAAAGTAGCCAAATCTTTAATCAGGATAAGAGACAAGTTCTTAATATTTGGCTGCCATATAGAGTCAAGCCTAAGCTCTGGGACTCTGGGAACAGTGCCTCTGGGAGAATGCACTGCCAAAGACCAGACTCCAAAGAGTAACAGAATTTGGGGGGGGGAGGGGTCTTATATACCTTTTGGGGGAACAAAGGGCCAGAAAATACAATTAATTAGCTCTACAGTGACTACAAGGAAATGAGGAGCCCAGGGCTGGACCATCAGGAAGAGGCTGATGCTTTATAGTAGCTACAAAAAGAAGTTTCCAGCCAGGGGCTGGAATACCAGGGAGGGGGTCTCTGATTAATATGGATAAACTTTTAAAACAAAAAGGATACCTAAGGCAGGATAGCCTACTAACCTTATCTAAACTAGGATCATTAAGTACTTCAAAGTCTATTGTTCAGTCTGGAGGTAAGGTCAGTCAGATCAGTCTGGGGGTTTAGGCAAGTTCCTAAAGGACAAGGGGCAAACTTGGGGTTTCAAAAAAACACATTTAACACTAGATAGATGGATAGATAGATAGATAGATAGATAGACAGATAGATACACATAGATAGATAGATAGATAGATAGATAGATAGATAGATAGATAGGCAGGCAGACAGACAGACAGACAGATAGACACACATACATACATACATACATACATACATAGATGGATGGATGGATGGATGGATGGATAGAGGGATAGATAGATAGATAGATAGACAGACAGACAGACAGACAGATAGATAGATAGATAGATAGATGGCTGGATAGATAGATAGATAGATAGATAGATAGATAGATAGATAGATAGATAGATAGATAGAGGGATAGATAGAGGGATAGATAGATAGATAGATAGATAGATAGATAGATAGATAGATAGATAGATGGATAGATAGATAGAGGGATAGATAGATAGATAGATAGATAGATAGATAGATAGATAGATAGATAGATAGATAAACATATTGACATTTGGAAGAAGAAATAAATTTCTTCATGTCCCTAAAGGGCAAAGTTAAAAGTAAGGGTAAGATATCTCAAAGAGGCAAATTCAGATTTGAGGTAGAGAAAAACTCTCTGACAAGAGAAGACAAGAGAAGGTAGGTTCCCCCACCCTGAAGATGTTCTATTTGAAGCCAGATGACCTGTTGGAATGCTGAAAAGGCATGTGTTGGGCAAGATGGTCTCTTCCAACTCTGAGATCCTACTGCAATAGCTCCTAATTGGCCTTCCTACTTCTACTCTCTCTCCTCCCCATCCTCCTCACAGCTTCCAAAATAATCTTCCTAAGGGACATACAAAACTGGATAAAATATTCAGTGACTATTGCCTCTGGTATAAAATACAAGCTCCTGGGCTTGTAATTCAAGGCCCATCACTATCTGGCTTCCATCTAGCTCTCCAGTTTTCTTTTATATTATTTCCCTTGGAGCACTCGGTGTTCCAGCAAAACTGGATGACTATCTATTCCCTGAACTCAACAGCCCCTCTCTTGCCCCTAAGCATTTGCACAAGCCAGTCCCATGCTCTGAATGTGCTCCTTCTTCACCTCTAACTCTTAAAAAACTCCTCTTCCTCCATTCTTCCTCTGCTTCCCTTGGGAGGTGCCTCCTTCATAAAGCCTTCCTTTCTTTTTCACCACCCTCTTTCTCCCCCAGCTCCAGTCATTAACTTCTTTCCTTCCTCACAAACCTCAGATACCTCCTCGGTGCACATGTTATATTCCCCTGGAAGGATGAAAGCTCCATGTAGGAAGGGCCTTGTTCTGGTGTTGACTTTCTATCCAGCAGAGTGCCTTGCACATTTTGTTGTTTTTCAGTCCTTTTTTAGTGGTGTCTGACCCTTTGTGACCCCATTTGGTGTTTTCTTGGCAAAGATACCAGAGTGGTTTTGCCAAGTCCTTCTCCAGCTCATTTTACAGATGAGGAAACTGAGGCAAACAGGGTTAAATGATTTGTCCAGGGTCACATAGCTAGGAAGTGCCTGAGACTGAATTTGAACTAGTCTTCCTGGATTCAGGGCCAGCACTCTATCCAACTCACCACCTAGCTGCCCAATCCTTGCATATAGTAGGAGGTTTTTTCATTAAAAAAATAAATAACTAAACCCTTACCTCGGTCTTAGAATTTATAGTAGGTATTAGTTCCAAGGCAGAAGAGTGGTAAGGGCTAGGCAATCAGAGTGACTTACCCAGTGTCCTAGCTTCTTCCTTCCTTCCTTCTACTTACCCAGTTAGGAAGTGTCTGTGGTCAAATTTGAACCTAGGTCCTCTCATCTCCAGGCCTGCCTCTGTTCTGCTGAGTCACCTAGCTGCCCGTCAAAACAGGAGTTTATTAAATGTTTATTATATGATGAATTGAATTTAATTCATTGTTGACTTGTTCCACTAGTACTCTTCCCATCTATCCTAAATCATTCCCATGCTACAATAAAGGTTTGAATCTTGGGAGAGGCAAAGTGGCTTAGCTCTCCCTAGATAAGGTAGCACACCCACGTTCCTGGGTTCCCTGTCAAAGTCGTTCCAGCACAGATGGTTATGCTTACAAGTAATGGAACCACAGACTAGCAGAACCAGAAGGAGCTTTAGAGCTCGTCTCAGGCAGGGGTTCTAAAGCCTCTTAGCCCCTTCTCAGAATCATGCTTCTAAATGCCTAAAATGAAATAGACAGGAAAACACAAACAAGAGCAATTATAGCAAAATAAAGGTAGAACTTATTAGAAGTTCATGAACCCCTGGTTAAACACTCCGAATCTAGTTCAACACCCTCATGTTATTTGGACACACTCATGCCTGAGACTGTGACTTGTTTAAAGTTCACACAGTAAAAAAATCAAGCAGCTGGAGCAAAGAAGGGCCTTCTTTACAGGGTGCTTCTGTAGGTCAATGGCACTCAGTCATGGCCCCAGAGTACTACATCCTAGATGGTGTGGGATCCATTGATGAAAATAATAGGAACCCATTGGAATCCATAAACTTGTATACTCACACATTTATTTAAGTTCTTGCTGAGTGGATTTTTAGCCTTCTTGCCAATATTATTTTGGAAGAAAGTAATAATGATAATAAAAAGAGCAAGGGAGAGGAAAAGGTAAACTCAGAACTTACATCACTAACAGTAGAGAGGGGAAACCCCCCTAAAAAAACTATGGGGCAAGTTTGATAAAGGTCATTCAAGATTCATGCATTGACATTTCAAAGGGTAATAAACAGCTAACTATTCTCACTCTAAACTGAGGGCAGAATTAGAAGAAATCGACAGGAAGGATTTAGGTTAGACACTGTCAACATGGAATCTAGAAACCCCAAACTTGTAGCCTAGTAAGATCTGATGAACTCCAAGTTTTAGGACTGGCTTGAAAGTTGGAGGCCCCAAAGCTAGTCCTTGTTCCCTGAGTATACACCCTGAGGGGAATCCCAGGCTAGCAATTTCATACTGAATAATGGACCCTAAGGTAAATGACAATCCCAGTTAGGTGGGGCTAAGCAAATGCTGAATCCTCTTTTTCTTAGGTAGTCTTCCCCATTGTATCAGAGACCCTTTCCCAAGAAGACCCACACCTGGGCAGGGAATATCCTTTTAGTATCCCTCACACCCTAGCCTCTGGCTATGATTCTTCTCCCAAGCTTGACTATATTCTGTCTGTATAGTTGAACACTCCTATTTTCTTTATAGGGATACTGATGTCCACCATCTTTCCCTGTCCTTGGATCTCCCCAAATGGTATATAGGTTCCCCAAATTCTTTTGTTCCTGGGAATTGTCAATCTAGCTTAGTTGGCTCTCCCAGGGGTCAGTGTCCAGAGGGACCAGAGTTCAATCCTCGGACTTTGCGTGGGTTTTAGCGAGCAGCTCGGTGTGGAGGTCTACTATTACACTGAACCCCTTTTCCTTGGTTAAAGAGTGATTTTTCTGACTATTTAATAGTTCTGTGTTTTTTCCAAGTCAACAACACAAAGGGTTGTGAGATCCTACAGTCATTTTCATGATTCATGGATCATAGATGGTTTGATTGGGGCCATGGCTGGATGCAGAGGTTTGGGCAGGATGATCTTAAGATTCATCCTAGTTCTATGATTCTATCCATCCTTAGTGACTGACAGAAAGGGGATGCTGAGCTTTACCTGTCAATGAATGGAAACTTCATTGGCCTCTGTGTAGACTAACAATCAATCAACAAACATTTTGGGTACCTACCCAATTCCAGGTTCTAGGAATATCAACTACTCCAACAGATTTGTGTAGATCTCAATCTATCCTTGCTAGCCCAGCCCGTCTGACTCTTGTCCTTGACCTCCTACAAATGGAAGAGCCCAGGTAGAGTGCTGAGGTCCTTCCTTGATTTCCCCAGAGGCCATATTTCATCCCTAGCCTTCACCACAAGCCCATCTTTTCTTCTTCTCCTAGAGGACATCTTTCACTCCTTCAAAGTTCCTCATTGGCAATATGATGATACCCATTCTACCTTCCACCATACTCTTCCTTTATCACATTCTGTGTGATAAGCAGTTTCAATTCTTTGAAGACTTGTCATGTCCCAATTTCTTAGCCATATGGCCACAGCAATGGAGACACCAGAATGAAAAAAACAGGTTCCCTGCCCCTGGCAGCCCCACCCATAGTCTTAAGAATTGCAACTCAGCCTCTACAGTAATTCAAGACTATTTCAGCTGAAAAGAGAGAATGCCTTATGGCTGCAGTCCAAGAAAAGAAGGAATAATAATAGCTCACATTTCTATAGTACTTTAAGGTTTCCCCACAACTCTCAAGTGTCATAATCATCCCCATTTTATAAACAAGAAAAACAAAGTCCAAGGACAGGGATTAATTTGCCCAGGAGCCCACAGCTAATAAATATGAAAACTGGGGCTATGGACTCTAAGGGTTACTTCTCCAGTACTCCTTAGACTTTCTCTACCCCAGGCTGTCTCTCTGAGTTACTGAGCCAGAGGGAAAGCCAAAGAAAAGTTTCATTTAGTAATTTGGGTAAGTTGAACTGAAGTAGAACCCTCTGAGTACTCAGTAAAGAGTAAATTGCCATTTAAGAATAATCTTATTTATTATGCATGTAAAAATCCATATCGGATTGCTTATTGTGTCAAGGAGTGGGGAAGTCTGGGAGGGAGTGAAGGAAGGAGGCTCAGAAGAAGAAAGAGAATTTAGAACTCAAAACTTTAAAGAAATGTTTTAAAAAACATTTCATTCTGTGTGACCCTGGACAAGTCACTTAACACCCACTGGAACCAATAGACAGTATTAATTCTAAGACGGAAAGTAAAGGTCAATTTTTTTGTTCAATTTTACGCATACTAGAAAAAATGTATCAAAAATAAAAGAAACCTAAAAAAAGAATAATTATCGTAGTTGTTGTTGAGTCTTTTTTCAGTTGTGAGCCCATTTGGGATTTTCTTGGCAAAGATACTAGAGTGGTTTGCCATTTCTTTCTTCAGCTCATTTTATAGATGAGGAAACAGAGACCAACAAAGTTAAGTAACTTGCCCAGGGTCACAGAATTAGTAAGTGTCTGAGGCCAGATTTGAACTTGGTAATATGTCCTTTTATTTCCTTTTTTTTAAACCCTTAACTTCTGTCTTAGTATCATTTCGAAGACAGAAGAGAGGCAATCCAGGTTAGGTGACTTCCCCAAGGTTGCACAATTAGAAAGATGAGTCTTCCCGACTCCAGACCTGGTGCTCTATCCATTATGCCACTAGCTACCCCAATCACAGAAAGAGCCCACATTTATATAGGCTTAAGAACAACCACACACAAAAAAAAAGCAGCTGGGGTGCTTAGTGGATAGAGAGCCAAGCCTGGAGTCTTTGGAAGATCCCAATTGCAAATTAGATCTTTCTAGCTATGTAACCCTGGGCAAGTCACTTAACCTTAATTATCTAGCCTTTATCTAGTGTCAATTCTAAGACAAAAGGTAAGAGAAAAAAGAAAGAAGGGAAGGAAGAAGGAAAGAAAGAGAGAGAGAGAAAGAGAGAAAGAAAGATAAAGAGAGAGAGCAAAAGAGAGAAGAAAGAAAGAAAGAAAGAAAGAAAGAAAGAAAGAAAGAAAGAAAGAAAGAAAGAAAGAAAGAAAGAAAGAAAGAAAGAAAGAAAGAAAGAAAGAAAGAAAGAAAGAAAGAAAGAAAGAAAGAAAGAAAGAAAGAAAGAAAGAAAGAAAGAAAGAAAGAAAGAAAGAAAGAAAGAAAGAAAGAAAGAGGAAGGGAGGAAGGAAGGAAGGAAGGAAGGAAGGAAGGAAGGAAGGAAGGAAGGAAGGAAGGAAGGAAGGAAGGAAGGAAAGAAGGAAGGAAGGAAGGAAGGAAGGAAGGAAGGAAGGAAGGAAGGAAGGAAGGAAGGAAGGAAGGAAGGAAGGAAGGAAGGAAGGAAGGAGGGAAGGAGGGAAGGAAGGAAGGACCTCTGAAGCCATGTAGTCCTCTTTTGGGGGTAGGTAGCTGACTCAGTGAATTGAGTGCCAGAGCTAGAGACAGGAGGTCCTGGGTTCAAATGTAACCTCAGACACCTCCTAGCTTTTTGGCCCTGGGCAAGTCACTAAATCCCCATTGTTTAGCCTAGGAGCCAATAAACAGTATTGATTCTTAGATGGAAGGTAAGGGTTTTAATTTTTTAAAAATCTTCTCTGATGTACAGGCTTTTCTTTAAAATCTTCAAGGAAGAGAAATTCACCACTTACTGAGGCAGCCCATTCCGTTTTTTAACAGCTCCAAGCACTAACAAGTTTTTTCCTTGTTACTCCTAAATCTGCCTCTATGGCTTTTACCTACTTTTCCTAATTCCCTGGGGCCTCTAGGGTCTATCAGAGAATAAGGCTTAACCCTTTTCCCACATGACATTCTTTTAAATATTTGAAAACAATTATCATGTCTGGCTAAGCCAGATTTGGAACAGTGCTGGGAAATATCTAGCCTCAGAGAGCCTTAACCCGCAATTTATTTCCCAATCTTTCCCCAATCCTTAGCATATTTGTATGTTTCAGTATTTGTTATGACACAGAAAGTAAGGAGTCCATCAATGAGAGAATAAAAAAGCTGGGATAGGAGGGGAAGGGCAGGGAAAGCACTGGCCCTAAAGTCACAAGAGCTGAGTTTAAGTCTCAGCCTTGTCATTTACTAACCATGTGGCTCTGGGCAAGCCAATTTCTGCCCTCGTGCCTCAGTTTCCTCATCTGTAAAATGGAAATAATAATAGTTTTCTAATGATCTCCCTAATTGCTGTGAAGCAAGATTTTGGAATCCTTAACATTCTATAGAGATGTGAGTTAGTAAGAGTGCATAAAGGGGAATAATAAGTATTTTTACAGTACTAATGGGACAGGAATCAGGGGAGGTCTCTTAAAAGAAAATGCTTCATACTCTATAAGAGAAGAGAGACAGCTAGGTGACTCAGTGGAAAGAGAGCCAGGGCTGGAGACACATCCTGGGTTCATATCTAACCTCAAACATCACCTAACTGTGTGACCCTGGACAAGTCACAACCCCAATTGCCTAGCACTTACTAATCCTCTTCTGCCTTGGAACCAATACTTAGTATTGATTCTAAGATGGAAGACAAGGGTTTTAAAGACAAAAAAAGAGAAGGGAAGGGGGGAGGAGAGAAGACAGCAGGGAAAAGAGTCTGCTTGATTAATGAGGGGCAGGAGAGCAATCAAAGTTAGAGCTGTTGCTACCTGCCCTTGTTGGGGCTGACTGCTTCTGTTTGAGGGGGCAGGGGATGACCTCAAACCATAGGGGAAAGCCAATTGGTTCCCATCTGCCCATTAAGATCTTTCAGATCATAGATGGTCTTTCAGGTGGAAGGATTGAATGGGAGTGAGGCAGCAATGCACAATGAACAGAATGTCCAGCTTGACTCTTGTGTTCAAATTCCATTCATACCACTGATTAGCCGTGTGACCAAGAACAAGTTATTAAACCTTTGTGTGCCTCCAGAAACTTTCTAAACCATGACTAAGGTGTAAATAGGTTGCAATCTGAGTGGGGCGGGGGAGGGCAATTTCCCCATGGATGACACCAAGGAAATGGGTGAAGTTGAACTGACTTGAGGGACATAGAGAAGATAGTTCACAATCCTGTATCTTCCAATCCAGGGAGAAACACCATCAGGAGCTACGCATTAAGCATTCGCTCCTCTCTGCCATCTCCTTTTTAAGATGCAACAATTAGGTACCACTCTGTCACTAACACCTTAGTGTGAATTAGAGTTGGAGCAGCTGTTTTCCCAGCTAGAAAGTCCAAGAAGGTGGATCTGAGGACAGAGGAAGAGAAGTAGGAATAGAGGAGTGCCCCTAAAGATGACTTTGCCAGGGGCCAACCATATTCAAAACGTCCCTAACCTAACTGCTTCACAGATGAAGCCCTTGTGCTCAGGGTTCAAGCTTGTCCCATTCAAAATGTCCCTTAGCTTTCTGGGTGGGTAGCTCTTATTTCAATCCTTTGGAAGAAAAATACTGAAAAGCTACAAAGCTAGTGACTACTATTCTCACTGTGGGGAATAGATTTATGAATTCTTCTTTTTTGCTACTGGGGAGAAAAAGATGGCCCCAGGACTTGGGGAACAAAGTAGGTTGGCTTCCAAACATGGCCAACATCTTTCCCAGGTCAAACTGGCGTGCAGAATCCAGGTTCAGATTTCTCCGTTCGTTTCCTATGCTTATCTCTGTTCCACCTATTTATTTTACAGAGCAGGACACAGTCCATTCTAGAAGGGGCAGGTGGCTGCAGGTTGGCACAGGAAGGGCCAAAGGGAAACCTTACTCATTCTTCCCTGCTTTGGCCTGACTCCTATTGTTTGTGGTGACCCTGAGTGGGGGATGGAGGATTTGGCTGGAAAAGTAGGTTCTGTATGATGTAATGGAGAAAGAGATCATAGAGGCATCCAGGCACATTGGAAAGATAGATTTGAAGTCAGAGGACCTGATTCTTGATCTTGATTCTGCTTCTTACTGCTTGATCTGGGACAAGTAACTTCACCTATTTAGGACTCTATTCCTCATCTGTAGTAGTAATTTCTCCCCTCAGAGTATCTACCTGATCACTGTAAAATGAAGGAGTAGAACTCTAATGTTCTGATTTATGAGTTTTTATTTATTTGTATTTATTTATTTACTTTTCTTTTAAGCCTATAGCCCCTGGTATTCCCAGTTAGTTTCCCATCCTCACTAAGCTTCTGAGATCAGACGGGATCAGGGGTATTCAGTGTTTTGGTCCTAGACTGACCTATGAACTTGTAGGGGAAAATATATTGATTATTCCTGGCTGTGTGACCCTGGGCAAGTCACTTAATCCAATTGCCTATCCCTTGCTGCTCTTCTGTCTTAGAAGTGATACTGAGTATTGATTAAGAAGAATTAAAGAATTAAAAAAATTATATATATTTTATATATATATAATTTTTATTATATTATATATATAATTATTATATATTATATAATATATATTATATAATATATATAATATATAATATAAATATTATATATATTATAAATAAAAAAATATATGTATATATATATATAAATTGGATTTGGAGAGTTTTGATGCTTAGATTCTACCTCTGTTCCCTGTGGGACCCTCAATAAATCATTTAAAAGTTCTAGACCTCAGTTTTCTCCCATTAAAATATAAGGATTAAACTAGATATTTAAGTTCATTTCCAGCCCTAAACCTTTTCCACTCCTTCCTGTGCCTGGAAGGCATACAGAGGAATATTTGCCATTGGTAGGAATCACCCTCAACTTTCAGCCCTTTCTCCAGAACACTTTCTCATTAGGGAGAGACTCATGCATTAGGGAGACCCCAAAGACCGTGGAGGAAAGCTGAGCTGTTCTCATCTCTCAGATAAGGTCTTTCAGGTCCGAGCTGGCTAGAGCTAGTACAATATCCCAGAATGTCAGAGGTAGAAGGGATATCAAGGATCACCAGATGGTAGATTGTAATGGAGAGTTCCCTGGACTCAGAGGCTGGAGAAATCTGAATTCAGTTCCTGCCTCTAATATTCATTAGCCGTTCTCTTGGTCTGGACTCCTTCTACCATAAAGTAAAATAAGAAAAATAATACTTATGTGATCCATGTCTCAAGATCCCTAGAAGGAAAACGCTTTGCAAATCATGCAAAATGCCCTGTGAGAGACAGTGTAGTGTATTGGATAGCTAAGTGGTTCAGTGATAGAGACAGGATGTCCTGGGTTCAAATGTGACCTTAGACACTTCCTAGCTGTGTGACCCTGGGCAAGTCACTTGACCCACATTGTCTAGCCCTTACTCCTTTTCTGCTTTGAGACCAATACAACATACTGATTCTGAGACAGAGGGTAAGGGTTTATTTTTTAAATATTTTTATAAATAAATAATATTAATATATAAATATTAATATATTATATTATATAATATATAAATAAAAATTATAAATATATATATAAATGAAAAATAAACATTTTTAAAAGAGCTGACCTTGGAATCATGAAGACCTCGGATCAAAGTCTCCCTTCTCACTCAGAATGGCTGTGACCCTGAGCAAGTTGGTTAACCTCTCAAAGCCCCAGGCAAATCTTGAAGACATAACCTGTAGAAAAAGTACTGATCAAATCTCAAGTCTGATCTGGGGGAAAATACTAAAGATTTACTGGACAAGCTCAGCCCAGAGAACCGGAATTACCCAATGTCCTCTGCAGGTAGCTCACATCTCTAACCTGCATTTGCTCCTTGAAGCTAAGGGCTGTTTTTTCTTTTCTGTGTATTCTGGAAAACTTAGCACAGAGCCTAGTCTATAGTAAGTTTAATAAATGCTAGTTGACTTGATTGGACTTCTGGTTCATGAAGAGCTTTATATATATATGTATATATATACATATATATTTATATTTGTTTACTTTTATTTTAATCTTATAGCACCTGGTATTCCCAGTTAGTCTCCTATCCAATATATCCATATATATATATATATGTGTGTGTGTGTGTGTGTGTGTGTATGTATACTATATATATATATGTCCTCTGCAGGTAGCTCACATATATATACATATATACACATATATGTATATATATATAAGATTAAATAAATAAATATATATATGTCTTGTTTCCAAAATAGGGGCTATTTTTTCATCCTCAGTTTACAGATGAAGAAACTGAGGGTCAGAGAGGCAATTTGCCTAGGGGGCAGATAGCTAATAAATGACTGACTCCAAGTCCATCACTCTGGTGGATGTCTCTTCAGCAGCGACCCTTTCTCGAGGTAACATCTGAGAGAATCCAGGCTATAAAGCAATGCTTGGATTGTCCCAAGATGTCTTAGAATGGCTTCATTGCAGAAGGTGTTCGTGGAATGCAAGGCTGGGCATCAAATGGACTCAGGCTCATTCCCTCCTCCCAGAAACCAGGAAGGAAAACAAGTGGTTTCCAGTTGGTGGTTTCCAGCTGTGTTTGACACAGCAAGGCAGATGGGAAGGAAGAAAGTCCTCAGCTGAATGCCTGTTCATCAGAGGAAGCCAAGGTTTCTTTTTTGTTTGGATTTTAAATCCTTATCTTCTGTCTTAGAATCAATGTCAAGTATTGGTTCCAAGGCAGAAGAGCGTTAAGGGCTAGACAATAGAGGTTAAGTGACTTGCCCAGGGTCACACAAACAAAAAGTGTTGGAGGCCAAATTTGAACCTAGGACCTCTCTTCTCTAGGTCTGACTGAACCACTGAGCTGCCCTTTAGGGATTCTTTATGTTAATAATTTGCTTGAATGTCATTTGGAAAGAACAGGAAATCAATCTTTTCCTTCCCACGTTTAAAGCCCAAGAGTGACATTTAGGTGATGTTCTTGAAGATGATTGCAAGCATATTCCTTGTCTCCAGCACAATTGGAAGCTTATTCTAGGTTTCAACACACAGGATCAGTCATTGTCAACAAATATTTATTGTGTTCTGGGGATGCAAAAAAAGGAGCAAAACATTGTTCATCCCTGCCTTCAAGGAGCTCACATTCAAATGGTAGAGATAACATGCAAGTAATAACTTACATACAAGACGAATGAAGTCCCAAAGTACTAACCTAACTGCTTCAGAGATGAAGCCGTTGTGCTCAGGGTTCAGGCTCGTCCTCCAAGGAAGCCGTTTGTCTAAAGCAGAAGGAATCTACCTGTCATTTTTTCCCCTGTGACATCATGGGGGAGAGGGGGAGCATTTTTCTTTTCTCTGATTAAGCTGATTCTAGTGATTCACCCCCAGAGAGGCTAAAAATACACTCCGACTCCCTCCTACCACTTCCTTCCCCCCCCCCAAACAACTCCCTCTCTCTCTCCCCATCCCTTGTTCCTATTCCCCCTTCAGATGAAGGGGAGGAGGCAAACTTCTCCTTTGTCAACATTTCCAGGAAGTGCAAAGCATCTGTAATAACCATGTGACCTCTTCTATATAGTGATTTATAGAAAGGAAGAAGTGAGAGGAGGTTGTCCTGGCAACCTGGTGAGATAGCAGGTGGTAAAAAAAAAAAAAACAACTGACCCTGCATGGCAATTACCATGTCATCAATAATTATTCTGAGGTGAGTCACATTCACCTGCTCTATGGAATCTGTGTTCTGAGATAAAACTCAGGGTTGTCTGGGTTTGAATGAGGGCAAGTCATCTATCAGTACTTAGAGAACACCTCTAAAGCATAAGCTTTCATGCAAAAAGAAAAATGCAAAGGAAGGGAAGAGAGGGATGGAGGAAGGAAAGGAGGAAGGAAGGGTGCAAGGAAGAAAGGAAGAAGAGAGGGAGGGAGGGAGGGAGGAAGGGGGTGAGGAATAAAGGAGGGAGGTAGTAAGGGAGGAAGGGAGGGAGGAAGGAAGGAAGATTGGAAGGGAGGAAATAAGCATTTATTAAGTCCCTACTATGGGCTATGCTAAGTCCTTTACAAATATCTCATTTGATCATCACAACAACCCTGGAAGGTAGGTGTTGTTATCCTCATTTTCCAGTTAAGAAAACTGAGGTAAACCAAAGTTAAATAACTTGTTCCAGAGACATCTAGTCTTTGAATGTCTGAGGCATGGTCCCTAACTTTGAAGAATTAAACCAAACTAATTCCATCTACCTTATTTCAGCCTTGATAGATTAAAAGAACAAGCAAACCTTACTTTCTATCTTAGAATCCATACTAAGTATCAGTTCTAAGGCAGAAGAGTGGTAAGGGCTAGACAATTGGGGGTTCAGTAACTTACCCAGAATCACACAGTTAGGAAGTGTTTGAGGCTAGATTTGAATCCCAAACCTCCCATCTTTAGACCTGGCTTTCTATCCACAGAAGCCCCTAGATGTCTCCTTGCTGGATTTCTGATCTCACCTATCACAACCTCTGACAGTACAAATTGAAACTGGTTCATACTTTTTCAACCTGGACAACTCTTGTCCACATTCTACCAGGAATCCACTAGTCAATGGTGTCAAGCTCAAATAGAAATGAGAGGCCACTAAACTGTACATAAGGATTCCTACAGCTGCATATTGACTGAGAAAACCACACATTAACATTATCTAAATTCTTTTGTATTTGTGTTAATTTTGCTAGATAGGAATGCCTAAACAAATGGTGGTTTGTGACTGTAATGGAATACTACTGAGTTCTCAGAAAAGATGAGCAGGATGATTTCAGAAAAACCTGGATTTACACGAACTGATGCAAAGTGAAGTGAGCAGAACCAGGAGAAGACTGTACACAGTAACAGCAATATTGTCCGATGACCAACTGTGAATGATTTATTTATTCTCAGCAATGCAGTGATTCAAGATGATCCCTAAGGACTCATGATCAAAAATGCTAACTAGCTCCCCAGTAAGAACAGATGCAATCAGAATGCAGATTGAAGCATGTTATTTTTATTTTATTCTCTTTGTGTGCTTTTTTAATATATGTCTTCTTCTATAACTTGCCCAGTATGGAAAAGGTTTTTTTTAAACCCTTACCTTCTGTCTTAGAATCAATACTGTGGGGAAGAAGAGTAGTAAGGGCTAGCTAGCCCTTGTGACTTGCCCAGGATCACACATGGAAATATGTTTTGAATGACTGCACATGTATATCCTATGTTAGAACCGTCTCAGGGAGGGGAAGGGAGAGAATTTGGAACTCAAAATTGTAGAAGATTAACTTTAAAAATTGCTTTTACATATAGTTGGGGAAAAAGTAAAATATTATTTAAAAAGAATCTCCCAATTACATTTTTTTCCTTTTTTTAAATAATATATTTTATTTGATCATTTCCAATCATTATTCATTTAAAGACATAGATCATTTTCTTTTCCTCCCCCCCACCCCCCATAGCCGACACGTAAATCCACTGGGCATTACGTGTTTTCTTGATTTGAACCCACTGCTATGTTGATAATATTTGCATTAGAGTGTTCATTTAGAGTCTCTCCTCTGTCATGTCCCCTCAACCTCTGTATTCAGGCAGTTGCTTTTCCTTGGTGTTTCCACTCCCATAGTTTATCCTTTGCTTATGAATGGTGTTTTTTTCTCCTAGATCCCTGCAAATTGTTCAGGGACATTACACCGCCATTAATGGAGATGTCCATTACGTTCGATTATACCACAGTGTATTAGTCTCTGTGTAAAATGTTCTCCTGGTTCTGCTCCTTTCGCTCTGCATCACTTCCTGGAGCTTGTTCCAGATTCCATGGAATTCCTCCACTTTATTCTTCCTTTTAGCACAATAGTATTCCATCACCAACATATACCACAATTTTCTCAGCCATTCCCCAATTGATGGGCATCCCCTCATTTTCCAGTTTTTGGCCACCACAAAGAGCGCAGCTATGAATATTTTTGTACAAGTCTTTGTGTCCATTATCTCTTTGGGGTACAGACCCAGCAGTGCTATGGCTGGATCAAAGGGCAGATATTCTTTTGTCGCCCTTTGGGCATAGTTCCAAATTGCCCTCCAGAATGGTTGGATCAGTTCACAACTCCACCAGCAATGAATTAATGTCCCTACTTTGCCACATCCCCTCCAGCATTCATTACTTTCCTTTGCTGTTATGTTAGCCAATCTGCTAGGTGTGAGGTGATACCTCAGAGTTGTTTTGATTTGCATCTCTCTGATTATAAGAGATTTAGAATACTTTTTCATGTGCTTATTAATAGTTTTGATTTCTTTATCTGAGAAGTGCCTATCCATGTCCCTTGCCCATTTATCAATTGGAAAATGGTCCCAATTACATTTTAACCCTCCTCTGAGTATTGCAGTTTTGTGGATATGGAATATTTGGCAGCTCTCTTCTATCCCAGGCTTACCTAACGTGCCAGGGGATGGTTTCTTGATAATACATGTCTCTCTTCAACGACAGCTGGAGACAAAGTACCTCTAACCTCAATGGAAGACTTCAGTGCAAGAAGCAACTGATCAGCTCTTCCTCTCTTTGCCACTCTTCCCTAAAACTCAAAATGCAATTCCAAAATTACAACCCTTTTCATCACTTTACAAGTCTTTTAAAGCTTTTGCTCAATTAAATTCAATAAATATTTTTAAATGTTTACTATTTTTAAGGACTGTGATAAAGCTATTGTACAGAATATTATTGGAAGGAACTTTTCTACCACTTTCTGTGCAGAATTATCCTTTGGTAAAAGTTCATGGAAGGAAGTGAGTAGACTGGAGTTCTGCTTCAGAAAGAAATCTTAGGACAAGGGAATGGAAATTTCAGAGGAGTAAATTTAGTCTGAACAAAGAGAAGATTTGTTTGTTGTTATTGTGTTATTTTCAGATGGGTCTGATTCTTCCTGATCCCATTTGGTGTTCTCTTGGCAAATGTCCTGGAGTGGTTTGCCATTTCCCTCTTCAGCTCATTTTTACAAATTAGAAAACTGAGGCAAATAGGTTTAAGAAACTTGTCCAGAGTCACATAGCTAATAAGTATCTAAGGCTAAGTTTGAACTCAGGTCTGCTTGACTCCAGACCCAGAGTTCTATCCACTATGCCACCTAACTGCCCTTGGATCCCAAGTTTCCTCCTTTATACAAATGAGAATATTGGTCTAGATGGACTCTGAAGTACCATTCAACTCTATTTCTCTCTTTTTTTTTTATCCTTATCTTCCATCTTAGAATTAACATCATGTATAGATTCTAAGACAGAAGAGTGGTAAGGAGTAGACAATGAGGGTTAAGTAACTTGACCAGGGTCACACAGCTAGGAAACATCTGAGACCAGAGTTGAATCCAGGACCACCACCCCACAACCCCATTTCCAGGCCTGACTTTCCATCCACTGAACCACCTAGCTGTCCCCTCCAGCTCTATTTTTATAATTTATGGTTGATTTTGGAGCAATGCAAACATTTTGACTTAGTGTCACTTGGGAGTATTTGGTAAAGTATTTGGAATAGGAATGAACCTTCATAAAGGACAGAGAATGCTATCCCTGCTCCCTATTGAGCCTTGACCTAATAAAATATAATCCTCCATATTCAGTATTCCCAGCCTAGGGGGAGCCTAGGGATGAAAGGCCATTCATCAGATTTCATCTCTCGTGCCATTGCCTAGAATTAGCCTCTTCTAACTTTCTGTAGTCTTTTCACAAGAAAAGAGAGTAAGAGATGGAGTGGTGATGGTGAGAGGAGGTGGAGGAGAAGGAGAAGATTGCTTCTGCTGCCTATGGCAAGCCAGAGACCCTAGGACATGAATATAAGGGAATCTGCCACTATGTATGGATATGGACCCACACTGACATCTCCATTCTGGAGTCTGAAATCCTCCTTTTGAATCCCCCTTAAAAGTAGCATTTTTCAGAATAAGAGGAAGTCCTGCAGGGAAGGGAGTAGAATTGAGCTAAATTTGCCATGGCTTTCTGTGTGATTTGGAGTGAGTCATAGGGTTCTAGAAAAAAAAAAGGTCAAAAATCTCCAAGATGAATGAAGGTTGCCAATGATGGCATCAGCCTAGGACCAGAGCCCAAATTCTTATAAAATTCTTGGCTGCATATTTTTAGAATGAAAATATGAAGGGGTTAGGGAAGCACTTATGAAAGTGCATATTATTTGGTGGCATGGAGCCCCACACTCTACCCCTCTGGAAACAAGACTAGTTCAGCTGCCCATAGATAATTTCTGCTAGACAGAATCTGATTTTCAGCTCTCATTTTTACTGATATATCCTGGGGTCTGAGGAGTGACCTCTTTAGGGGATGAAGGGGATATTAGCATCTAGGCCAAAAGTCGAAGTCTGATTTTTTTCCCTCCATCCTTTTTTTCCTTAAAAAAATATTCTTTGTTATATAGGGTGGCTCTCATGAAGGGAGGAAGGTAGTAGAAGAAATTGGACAATGTAACAGCTAATAATATCAATAAAATTTTTAAAGAAAAAAAAAGCTGCCCCCTGTGTATTTTCTTATAAAACATGATAACCATACAAAGAGAGCCACTGGAAGACTAAAGTAATATTCTCAATGTATAGTCATCACAATCACTGTCTCCTTCCAACTTAATGCTCACACCAGAAAGTCCATAAACATTGATTAAATCCTGTTTTGAGTGAAGCCCTGCACTAAATGCTAAGAATACAAAGGTAAAAGGCAACCTCGGTTCTCCTTGGTTCTTGAGATGCTCTTGGTCTTTGTTTGAGGAAGAAGCTTGGGATTGTCAAAAGTAATTTCCTAAATACATCCACTTTTCTATTCCTATTCAATAGCTATATCTAATATATATACTATCTCTCTATATATCCTGTCAAAGGATATAAACTCTTTATTAGTACAGTGCCTGGCACATAAGAGATGCTTAATAAATGTTTATTGATTTACTGAAAAAAATACACATTTTGATGGATCCATGTTCTCATTGATGCTGGTAATCCTTCTAATGGTATAGATTGTAGCCCGTCTGTACTCCTTAACCCTCATTACCTATGTCTAAAGATCCTTTACAGGGAGCAACCTCAATGCACACTATGCCCATTCCTTTAGATCTCCTAACTTTACAAGGGTATGAATAGGGGATACAGACTGTCTCTTTTTTATCCCTCCCTTTTACTATGGGACCAAGTTACTTCCTCTTTTGGTCTTATAGTTATTTGGATATCCTATAAGTTTAATTCTTTGGAGACTGTAGTGATCCAAAGCATCACTGAAGAAATGTTGATGTTAAAAATATGGACTTTGGGGGGCAGCTGGGTGACTCAGTGGATTGAGAGCCAGGCATGCAGATGGCAGGTTCTGGGTTCAAATCTGACCTCAGACATTTGCTAGCTGGGTGACCCAGGGCAACTCACTTAACCTCCATTGCTTAGCCCTTACCACTCTTCTGTCTAGGAACCAAAACACTGTATTGATCCTAAGACAGAAGGAAAAGTTTTTAAAAATAAAATAAAAATATGGGCCTTTGGGACCAGATAGGTAGGTCAGTAGATCGAGAGCCATGCCTAGAGATGGATCAGTTCGAGGTTCAAATCTGATCTCAGAAACTTCCTAGCTGTGTGACCCTGGGCAAGTCACTAACTCCCTATCATCTGGCCCTTACCACTCTCTTGCCTTGGAACTAATACACAATATTGATTCTAAGAAGGAAAGTAAGAATTTTTAAAAGAAAATATGGGCCCTTGTTTTAGGAAGAAGCTTGGGGATTAAATGCATCCGCTTTTAGCTTTTCTATTCCCACTCAATTCTGGACCCATTTCATAGCCAATCATCAAGATCTATTCAGAAGGTGTACCAGGTCAAAGGTTAACCATCCAGCTGCATACAATTGTCCAGACAATAAACATTCCTCATTCCACTTGTTTTTTTGCTGTGTTCTTGTAAGTGAATCTGAATCTCACTTAGGTGGCTCAGTAACATTCCAGGCTTGATGAAATCAGCACCATGCCTTCCACAAAGGAGAGAGTCTGAAGGACTTTACCAATTATAGGTATCCCATTCCACTGGGAGTCTGAGCTAGATCTCTTCTGTGATAGAGATGCCTTTGGCAAGCATATCCTCCTTGCTTGATGGTAGCATTCAAATAAATAATCACTGAAGAAAATTATCACTGTTGTCATTAGGTCTTCTTTGGACAAAGGAATGGGAAATACCAGTTTGGAAGGAAGTCTTTAGAGGCATATTTTGTTCTACTGACCTAAATGCTTTTACAGATATTAAGCAAATGATTAGCATAATGGCACAAAATGAGATGTACATTTCGTATTCATGATCAATGCAACACAACTTAGTTCTGCCTGGCACAAAAAGGACATAACATGATAGATAGGTGTGTGAAGCTTCTATAAGCTAATAAAGACAATAAAACATCTGAAACATAATAATCATATAGTATTAGTAATAGATATAATAAATTGGTACTTAATAAATGATTTTTGATTGGGTTATACCAACAAAGATTTAATCTGCAAGGAACAAATCAATGCTTATTAACTAGTATTGATCATAGACTTAGAACTTGAAGGGATACTGGAGACCATTCATGAGGAGTCTTACCATACAAGATAACCAAGTGTCCCCTAAAATAACACTACTGGTTGTCTTTAAATTCGCAATAAAATCAAGCCTGGATAGCTTTATTTATTTCTCTAAGGAGAGCCTGCAAATCACCCTTCTATTTACCTACAAATTCTCTTTGTTTTCTATTTTCTCTGACAGTGAGAATGTCAAGATTATGACTCATTTCCTCCAGTAGATCACCTTGTAGATGATTCAAGGGTTTGTTTAGGGAACAGAGTTTGTTAAGTGCATGTTCAAAGACTGCCTGAAAAGTGTGACTCTTAGTATATTCTGCCTCCTTTTCTGCCACCCATCACTGTGAGAGTGGAAGGGGGCCTTTGGAGATTGAAGGCCATTTTGTATTTTCCTTTGTTTCATGAGTTGCTGTGATCAAAGGATTTATCACCAAATGGGCTACTAATAGGAAGCACCTCCATATTTAGCTAAGTTGGATCTTAGGAAGGATAGAACAACTGGTAAGTTATTGATTTATTTTGCTAATAATTTCATTTTGTAGAAGATAGAAGAAACACTGAAGGAAGGTGCCAACTTGGAATTGTTTCTGACCAATAGGGACAACAATTTTCTTCTCCAAATTCCAGTCTCCTTACTCTCTGAACTTTTCCCACAGTTTCACAGAAGTCACCTGGAAGTTAGTTGGTCTTTTCATGCTATAAGTATACATTGCCCCTGTGGCCCCTTCCTCTGACTGATCTGTTCCTCCCAGAACCTTCATTCAAAGGAAAGTGCACAGACCAGCTATGTCTTCATTCCTCTCAGTCCCACAATTAACTCTTTCAGCTCTTTCCATTCTAACTCAGCAGTGGGGTAGTACCTTCTCCCCTCCCTCTTTCTAGCTGCTTTTTATGTATTATCTTCTCTTATTACAATATAAGTTCTTCGAGGGCAGCGGTTGTTTTTCTTCTGTATGTGTATTCTTAGTGCTTAGCACATAGTAGGTGCTATATATATGCATAGTAGGTGTATATATATATATGTGTGTGTGTGTGTCTGTGTCCTTCTCTTCCCTCCTTATTATAGTATATTTTGTTTTTATGTTACTGAATTTTCTCCTTTCCCTCCTAGAAAACCATCCTCAAGGTAACGTTGAGCTAGGAATAAGGACTGGTTATGTAATTTCATCAGTGTAGGGATTTCCTAGTTAAACAGTTCCCTTTTACCAACATAATGTATGCCACTTATCATTTTAGAGTTACCTGCACTACAAAAAGTCTAAGTGACTTGTTGGAATGTAGAATTTGAACTCAGTGTTTTGCTAGTTCTGAAGATAGTTTTTTGTTTTTTGTTTTTTTTTACCCTTATCTTCTGTCTTGGAATCAGAACTGTGTATTGGTTCCAAGGCAGAAGAGTGGTAAGGGCTAGGCAATGGGGGTTAAGTGACTTGCTCAGGGTCACACAGCTGGGAAGTGTCTGAGGTTATATTTGAATCTAGGACCTCCTATATCTAGGCCTGGCTCTCAATCCACTGAGCCACCCAGTTGCCCCTTGATACTTGGTTTTAATGGTTGTCATAGTTACAAAAGGTAACCTAAAGAGACAAGAAAAACCAAATGGAAGAAGTCCATCATTGACTACCCTCGCCAAAACACAATATTCATTTTCTAATCCTATCCACCAATTATGCAAATTTTTTGGCTAAAAATTTAGCTAGTACATTTCCATCTTCCCTGATGACAACCAAATGTTCAGGGAAACTGTTATATTTTTATATATTAACAAATGCATTTAAAACCCACTGAAAGAGTTTGTTTGAAGGTTATTGAAATCGGATAGAAAATTCACTTCTCGTGTTTTTGGAGTGAACTTGTATGAGTGCTTTTAGAGGTGACAAGCTCCACATGGTTTTCAGCAATCCAGAGGAGAGAAACTAAACATAGAGGAAGAAAGGGTAGTCAACAGTGTCAAAGGATGCAGAAATGTTAAGAAGTATGATAATGGAAAAAATGCCAGGAGATTTACAATTACGAGATCATTGGTTAACTGTGAAAAGGGTAGTTTCACTTAGGAGCCAAGGGTTATTTATGATAAGGTTAAGAACTGGGAGAGCAGAAAGAATGGAAGTGGAAAAGTTCAGAAAATGGGTGGGTCCTGGTGGAAAAAATAATGTAATAAAGTGTGTAATGTTGGTAATGATGAGCCATATCATGTCTGCTCATCCTATGCTATTCATTCTTTCTCTTTTTTCTTCCACTAGACAGCAAACTCCTTGAGGGCAGGGACTTTTTTGCTTTTCTTTGTATTCCTAGTACTTAACACATTGCTGGGCACATAGAAGACTTATGAAAGAATTATTGCTTAATTGGATGATGTGATTTTATTGGAAATAAATTGTGAGGAAGTAGGAGGCAACCCATCTTCCTTCTCTTTGTGGACTGATTATATACTCCCTTAGATCAAGCTCCTTCCCTTGGAAAGCACTAATCTAATCCAAACCTTTCATTTTGCAGATGAGAAAACTGTAGTGTGCTCGTCATCCTCTCTCCTATTAAAGTTTGTTGGGGGATCTGGTAAATTAATTCCTGCTGAGTTATAAATGACTGATAATTGCCTTCCCTGTAGAAATTTGTATTTTAACAAAGATTAAAAACAAAACAAAACACAAAACCAACTTGAGTGTAAAGAATCTAATTACAAATAGATTTTAGTGCTAGAAACTTGATAGATATTATTTATTCCAGTCTTCTCATTTGTACATAAAGGATGCTGTGAGAAATAGAAGGGAAATTATTGACCCAAAGTCATACAGCTGATTAATGGCAGGTCAGGGACTGGGATGCTGGCTTCCTGAGTCTTCATCCCCTATCTTTCTCATCATATGATGCTGACTTTGTCATTTCTAGTATTAGGGGACAGGTGAGGTTGGTATTTGAGGACAGGGATAAAGGTGGTGGGGAAGGGCACTTCTTAGTTCCTCATGAAATCACATTATGCAGGTTATTGCCACTTACTCCAATTCTATTAGACTAGTCCCAGATCTGAGATCCTGAAACAGCATGAAGAAAAATCATGTAGAAAGAGAGGGAAATCCCCCTGGTATTTGGCCACTAGGTGCATGAAGTCAAGTTATGTTGACCCGCATTTACCATATGCTGGATTCTATGCTAAGATCTAGGGATGGGGAGGGGCCGGGGGAGCAAAAACATGATCCCTGCCTTCAAGGAACCCACCTTGTCTTAAATGTTAGCTTTTACCAAGTGACATTCACTTAAAAGATGGCACAGGAACAAAAGTGAAATCATTTTGCCCCAGGCACACTCTCTTGTGCCTCACCTAGTCTCTGGGCAGAGTGGGCTCCAACTTAGCATCATTTTTATATAAAGTAAGGAGCTAACACTCTAATGGGAAACACGATATGAAAATGACCAGGTACACAAAGGACATATACAGTCGATGAGAAGTTATTAGCAATGGAGAAAAGCGTGCAAGAGGTACGATTGAGCCAAGGCTTGAAGAAAGTTGGCTAAGAAGGAGCAGAGGTGAGGAGGGAAAGAATTGCAGACACAAAGGTCAACCAGTACAAAAGAGGGTGATGTGTGTGAGAAGCCAGCAACTCGGTGGGTGCTGCTGAATTGTCAAGTACATAGAGAATTATGAAGAGCAAGAAAACGGGAAAGTTGCAAGGGGTCAGGTGTCGAAAAAACTGTAAGTGATGAGTGGAGGAATTAATATCTGATCCTGGAGATAACAGGGAGCCAAGACAGAGTTTATTGAGTTCAGGAGGGTGGCAGGGAGAGATATAGTTAGACCTAATCTTTAGAATCATCTGGGCACTGAAGGATTCCATACTGCTGGGATGAATGATGGGAACTTGTTCTTCCAGAAGACATGCATTTTATTATTTTTCTTTACTGCTTATTTTGAAAACCGAAATAGATGAGGTCTATTGAAGGCTTTGCTTTGTCTGGGTCAGAGGTCCCAGGGTGTTTGCTGTTCGCTTCTTGTGCAAGCAGGGATGAGGGGCAAGAGCTAAAAACAAACAAAGCTGGCATGGGCAAACTTTTGTAGGAATTGTAGGAGAGATAGGGGAGGGAGGAATGGGGGGGGGGGTGGTGAGCTCACTACAGACCCAGTTCTTTAGAGGTGTCTAGAATGCTTACAGAACTACAGCTATAGACAGCTAGCTTCAATTATTTTTTTTTTAATTGTAATTGCATGCAATAATTTCACTGTTGAGATATTTGCAATTGTGTGCAGATTTTATTATTGAAACAATTACAATTGTGTGTAATTTCATTACTGAAACAATTGCAATTGTGTGTAATAATTTCATTATTGAAACAGTCATAATAGTATGCAATGTTTTCATTAATTAATTGATTTTTATTTGCAGTAATTGAATTTTTGCAAACTATTACTCATTCAAGGGTATATTATTTAACTTATGACTTGTTTTGGTCCTTGATACACAAAGGGCTCCCTGGATCTCAGTTTCCTCATTTGTGAAATGAGATGGAGAAGGAAATGGCAAATCACTCCAATATCTTTACTAAGAAAACCCCAAATGAGGTCACGAAGGGTCAGACATGACTGAAAAACTACTGAAAGTCAACAAATACAAAATGAATTCTGGGTAGTTGTGGGAGGGACTGCACTAGCATCTGAAGAAATTAGGAAATCAGGAATTGGGGTAAAAAATCAGGAATCAGGGGAAAAGGTCATAAGAAGACAAATGATTCTTTACAATTAGCAATTTATCCTTACATGTTCCTATCTTTTGGTCTTTTTCCCTGTTAGGTCCTTCACTAGGTGGTGTTCCCACCTCCCAACAAGAGATAAAACCCATCACATCCAAACCTCAGACATCCAAGTTAAGAAGGGAGCTCAGAGGTCTGACCAATATAGAACCTGAACAAGCTTTTCATCTAAATTAACAACCAGGGGGCAGCTGGGTAGCTCAGTGGGTTGAGAGCCAGGCCTAGAAACAGGAGGTCCTAGGTTCGAATCTGACCTCAGACACTTCTCAGCTGTGTGACCCTGGGTAAGTCACTTGACCCCCATTCCCTAGTCCTTACCACTCTTCTGCTTTGAAGCTAATACACAGTATTGACTCCAAGATGGAAAGTAAGGGTTTTTAAAAAAAAAATTTTTAATGAATGAATGAATGAATTAATTAATTAATAACCAGTTAGCTGAAGTTCAGAATAGACCTGACACATGGACAGATAACAATTTAAAGAACAAAAAAATGAACCAAAGACACAAGTAAAGTCAATATATGATTTTTGCATAATCAGCCTGTTTCTATTTTATAGCTCTAGAAAACTATATTGTTACATTATAATTAAATAATATAATAACATTTGTGATTGACAGTATAGAATTGGACAGGTCTAGTTTCTCAAGAAGAGTCACAAAACACCTTAGCCAAAGAAGTTTACTGTGCATTGTGTAAGGGTTTTTTTGTTTTGTTTTTTCTTTTGTTTTTTTAAGGATTTTACATGCTGGTACAGTTGATACAAGACAAAAAAATAAATATTTACTTGGAACAAAGTTAATTAACAATGCCCAAAGCTAGAGCAGGAAAACTATACACATATAATCCCAAATTAATCTTTAATGCTGTAAAAATGAAAATTAATGTATGATAATAAAAACATATTTTTAATATATTTTAAGAGATTAATTAATGATCATTAGAAGTAAAGGAATAAAAGGGATACAAAATAAAAACCATGTACCCATGGCTAATCAGTCTCTTAAAACCCTCATGCTTACCACCACCATGCTTGTGACATCAAGCCAAAGAGAGCCTGAGCAGGACTGCCCACTCAATTTATTCCCTGTCTACAGGAAGTATGTAATGACAGAAAGTCAGTGGGCTCATGGGAAATGTAGTTCTTTTTTTAGGGTAACAGATTTTCAATTATATAGTCCCCCCCTGATGATCAATTTGGGGGACTAGTCTCCCCAATTTGATCATTTAACATAATCAACTTTTAAATTACAGTAATTTGGGGATTAAAGGGAAAAGAACAAACCCATGATTGCTAGGCACATTGACAAAAAGACAGGATGCAGTCCCCTTTTGCATAAGGGTATACATACAAAACAAATGCATTCAACCCCACACAGTTCAAATCACCACAGTTCATTCTGGATCTTCTTGTGCAGCATGTGATCTGTGGAAGCATCTTCATGGTACCTTCTCCAAACAGTTCACTTTCTGGATTCGGAGAGGTAGCATGTTTCTTAACCTAAAATTACTCTCAAAAAGAATTTAAACATTGAATTTTAGAATAATAATATATTACCACCTGAAGAGGGTGTTGAAAAACACAAGGATCACTTAGGGATACATAGCTGAGTTATAAGGAATATTAATCAATTGGCAAGAGAAATAAAAAACATCAAAAAATCCAAATAAAAGAGAAAAAGATAACTTTTGGATGAAATATAGACTATCAAAGTCTTATATGTAAAAATTTTAAGTAAAGGAAAAATAAACCTATAACAGGTCCTTGAATCAGGGCCTAATTAAAGTGATTTAAGCAATTATACACTTACCCAATTGGTAGCCAGGACTCCAGAAAGTTTGCCACACTATGAAAAAAAGAATAGGGACTAGATTATAGGAGCAAATGGGAGCCAGGATGGAGCCAGAATAATCAATATTATGTACTTGATATAGAGTGTGTGTTACAAGGAAGTCCTGCATTTAACAAATGTAAAACAGCTATAACCTCGAGTCTCACATATGATCAAATCCTTGTGTTCTTTGTGCAAAATGTCATCAGTCCACATAGGATTGGTTTGGTCTCTTTGACCTTGCGCTCGATTGGCACTATGCAAGCAGCTTTGTGCTTCTTTGGCATTGTGCAATGACTCTTTTTGTATTTCCTTTTCCTGGAATCAGACAGAATCATTAAACAAAGTCCATAATATTTTTTAAACAATCAATGGCATCATTTTTATAATCTAAATAATTATTTATTAATTTATTTATTAATTTTTAATTTATTAATGTTGAGTATGCATTGACATTAAGGCAAATGTATTTTAAACTTATATTAATGCAAAATTTAAACAAAGTTAAAGAAAATCTTCTCAATACTTGTGACATGTGCTTCAAATACAAAAAGAGAGATCTAATTCCTTTTCTGCTAGATACGACTGACTCATATTGAGTTTGAAGTCCCCCAAAACCTCCCAATCTTTTCCAAATAAATTACTTTCTAGCCAACCTTGACTCCCCTGTCATGGTTTTGAAATTCCAAGAACTAAATTTCACATTTATCTCCAGTTAATGACTCTAGGATTATGGAAGCATTTCAGTTACCCCCACCTTCTAGCTGAAATGAGCATCGTCCATTGCTCACATCTTCAAGGGAGAAGATACTGGCCCCAGGATAAAACTTCTCAACTTCTCTTTGGAAAGGGAGCCTGAGGACCACCCAGGAAACCGATCCATGTCCAACTGAGAGTTCCCCAAAGGGAGTGGCCTCCTGTGGCTATTGGCAAAGATGCCAGAAACTTGGCTCCCAAGTGCTCTTCCAAACAGGTGATCTCAAGACTCTGGCAGGGATTGTGGGATTTGGGGAGAGGAAGACACAGGAACAGTTACATCCTCAGACCCCAGATGATCCCTAGGGCCAGGGCAGGGAAAATAGGAAAGCCCTGACTTGGCTTCCTTGGTCTCTGCCTTTGACTCTTCAGTAGAAACTTCTGCAGGAAAGGGATGAGCAGAGTCTCCAAGCCAACTGAGGTGGTTATCTCACTGCTCCCCACATTTTCCTTCTTATTTACAACTTCTTTAATTTTATCATCTTTCCTAGGGACATACATGCCCACTCTCTGTCTCAACCTGTCTGAGGAACTTTTAGAAAGAACAGGACAGGAGGCAGTTTAGGTGGCTCCGTGGATTGATGGGAGGTCCTGGGTTCAAATTTGAACTCAGACACTTTCCGCCTGTGTGACCCTGGGCAAGTCACTTAAGCCCTATTGCCTAGCCCTTACCACTCTTCTGCCTTGGGACTAATTCATAGTATTGATTTTAAGATGGAAGGTAAGAGTTTAAAAAAAAAAAAGGATGAGCAACTTGAATTTATGGTAATTTCCCAAGCCATATGAGATGATTGTACTCTCCCTTCTCACCCATACACACTTCTTTTCATTCTACTTGGATACAACCCTTCTTTAATAATTTCATCTTTTTCTTAGGGGCCTGCCCACTATGTGTCCTAACCTGCCTCAGGCCCTTCTAGAAAGAACAGGATCCCTCTGAATCCCCACAGTGCACAACTAGAGTGTCAGGTCACCTCAGAGCCCCCGGGGGCTGGTAGAGAGAGAGAGATAAACAGGCAGAAGGATGTACTTCCCTTCTCCTTTTCTTAGCTATCCTCTGTGAAGGGGCATTGTGGGTCATCAAAGAGAAAAGGAAAAACATTCAGTCCTGAAATAGAAAAAAAGGAAGAGGAATTGTTTTGAGGGTAGATTATAGTAAATAAAACAAAACTTAAAACAGAGGCTCTTGTCCTGTTCCACACACTAAATAAAACGAGAAGGCATAGTGTATCTAAAGTTTTTTTGTAAGCCATAAAGGCTATATGAATGAGCTATTATTATTATTATTATTATTAGGTAGAGGGAAATTCTGGGGAGGAAGCATTCTATTGGTACTTATCAACACCCCTTCTGCAATTTATAGACTCAGAAAATTTCATGGGGCACTAAGGATTTAATTAACTTACCAAAGTAACAAAGCCAGGAAGTATATGTCAGAGGCTGGACTTGAACCCAGATCTTCCTGACTCCAAGTCTCTCTCCACTATCCCACACAGCTTAGTTATTTAGTAACTTTGCTTAGTTTTAGTCATTTAAACTAATTCCACATTCTATTCATATTCTCAAATGAGAGAATATATGCAACCCTTAAAATCCATAGAAATTTGATTTTTAAAAAATTTATATGCTGAATTTCTTTTAAAATAAATTTGTATTGATCTCTTTGGTTTTTATATCACCTAAATTTCTTCCAGTATCCTTCCATCTCTCTAGCTATCCCATATAATAAACAAAAATTTTTTAAACAAAAAGGAGAGAGAAATCATTAAAGTCAATGAAAAAGCCATTGAAAATGTTTGAAAATATATATTATAAGCCTCATTCATCCATCTTCTCCATAAAGAAGTAATGGAGGATGTCTTCTCATATTTCTTCTTTGTGGCCATGCTTGTCTTTGTTTTTATGTTTTTAAATATAAATTTGATTTTAAAAATAGTAATAATTGTTGTCTGCTTCCAAGGTCCCCAAACAAATATACAAGTAGGCCATGGGCAGTTTATACTGAGTACTTCTTCTCCTAGCACTATCTATCTCATATATATACATATGTACATATATTTTTAAACCTTACCTTCTGCCTTAGAATTTATATTATGTATTGGTTCTAAAGCAGAAGAGTGGTAAGAGCTAGGAAATGGGGGTTAAGTGACTTGCCCAGGGTCACACAACCAGGAAGTGTCTGAGGCCAAATTTGAACCCTTGACTGCTATCTCCATGCCTGACTCTCTATCCACTAAGCCACCTAGCTCTCTCAGTCTCCAATATTTTTATACAGGTGAATAAGCAGATAGAAACTTTGCCTTGGGGGGTAATAGTATAGGAATTGGGTTGAGTGTAAGTATAAAAGAGAAAGAGCCCAACAAAGAGCATCTTACCCTAGAGTAGGTGTCAGAAGATCTCAAGCTCTGCATTTGCCACTCAATTATTCTGTTACCTTCCCCAGAACCTCAGTTTCCCCACTTGTAATATGGAGCTTATAACAGTTACTCAGTGAGTTTATCTCATGGAATCATTAAGAAAGAACCACAATAGAAACTTAGATCTTATAAGAAAGAAGCCTCCTAATTTTTAGGAGTACCAACTAGCAGGAACGCCAGCTCTGCTCCTTGTCAGGCTGCCTCCCCAAGTTGCTACTCAGCCACAGGGGTACCGCCTCCTCCACTCCACTTCAACTATGAAACAAAATAATAACAATAACATTTTTTAACAAGAGTGTTCATCATTACCGTAGGGACAGTCCCGCATACCTCAACCCCTAGGAGGTATGTTAATGGAATTTCACTTGGTTTCAGGATTTGGATAAAATCTAATATTTCAAGCCAGAAAACTCTGAAATACCCAATTGTGTGGACCTATCTATGGCAGACATCTTCACTGGAGATACGGTAATGGCTCACAAGAGCCTAAATATAGATTCCAATTGAATCTCAGACTTCACTTGCTGCTCCCTGGCCAACCTGGTAGAAACATAAGCCAGGAGGAACAACGGTGCATCCAATATCCAGCAGCGAGCAGGCAGACTTTCAATGATCCCTGCAAAGCAGGAAAATATTTTGATAATCTTTCCTCCAGTGGGAGAGATCTTGCTGCAGAATTCCATAGGAGCTAACAGCTCATCAAAAGAGCAGGTTGGGGTAGTTAAGTGGTTCAGTGGATTGAGAGTCAGACCTAGATATGGGAGGTCCTGGGTTCAAGACTGACCTCAGATGTTTCTTAGTGGTGTGACCCTGGGAAAGTCACTTACCCCCCATTGCCTAGCCCTTATTGTTCTTCTGCCTTGGAACCAAAACACAATACTGACATTATTAAAACATTTAATTAATTAAGACAGTATTATTATTAAGACATTAATTAAGATAAGACAGAAGGAAAAAAGAGTGGAAGAGAGTGGGTTTTCACTTTCTTTGATCTTTGAGGAAAAGATTACACAGTTGAGTAGAGTCTGTATCACACAGTACTTCATCATATTGTGCTGTCTACTATGTAACTATTAGTCTTTTCAACTATAGCATAATTTATTGAGGATAGGTATTGTGTTAAATGGGCTGCTAAGTGGAGCCTGGAGTCCGGAAGACCTGAGTTAAAATCTGGCCTTGGACATTTACTAGCTGTGAGATCCTGGACAAGTCACTTAACCCTAGTTACCTCAGTTTCCTCATCTGTAAAATGAGCTGGACAAAGACATGGCAAAGCAATCCAGTATCTTTGTCAAGAAAATCCCCAAAGGAACCAGAAGAGTCAGACACAACTTAAAACAATTAAATGACAACAAAAGCATAAACAGGATTTGAACCTAGAACTTCCCCCTTCTGAATCTCTGCTTTTGATTTGTTGGACTTTGCCACTAAGCCTCAGATTTTCTCTAACCCTGGGTCTTCTATAGGTCTTTGGGACCTTCTGATTCTGTAGCATCCCGCTGTCATGTTGGCTTCCTCTCATCAGGGAGGTCCTTCCTAGGAGGTTCTATGAGGGGAGAGGGGTAGCCAACCTTCAGTTCTTTCCTGTCCTGCTTCCAATTTTCCAGATTTAGGACTCCAGATCTTTGTATAGGACCTATACTATAGGTGCTCCCTTTCTTCATCTACTTTTGTTTATTTTTCCCCCAAGCTTCTTTAGGTAAGGGATGGCCTAATTACTTCCATTTTTATCCTGTGCCCTTATGGCACACAAGAAGTACTTACTAATTAGAATTCCAAGCATTATTTTCCTCTATCAAGTTGCCTGCCATATATAGATAGGAGCCACTTACGATGCACTCTCTTTTGTATAAACATTTGGGGATGTCTTTTCAGCTATCAACCTAAGCTTTGCACAAAATTCTCTGCCATTCCACTGGAATGATTTCCTCTCTTTTCAGACATATAAGGGGATCATAGGTTCAGAGTTAGGCAGGAGGTCATTAATCCAAATCTTCCAATCTTCCATTTTACTGCTGAGGACACTGAGTCCCAGAGGGGGTTAGTGACTTGCCCAGGGTCACAAAGCTAGAGTATTTGAGGTAGGATTTGAACCAGATCTTCCTGGTTTCACATCTAGTGTTCTTTCCACTAGGAGAGTGGAGAAGTTCAGAAGGCAGAAAAGAGTAAGAAGAAGGAGTAATCAGAGAGACACCCTTTGCTTCTCACCTTTTTTTCTAAGCAGAAGCTTAAGGATGCATCAGAGAGGGATGGGACTTGAATTTGTTTCCTCTGCTTCATTAAAGAAAAGAATAGGAAGAATAGAATAATACACAGAGATAGAATAGGAAGATTTAGTGCTGTCTCTTCTATGAAATCCTATCTGATCCTTCCCTTGTTAATGACCTTCCCATTTTGACTTCAGGTAGCTCCTTGTTGTAGAACTTTCTGTTATGTTCATCTGATCATATTGTGTATTATAGTCCTTGGTGTTGATGTTATCCACTGGAGGGGATGTAAGCAAGTAGGTAAGGGAGGGAGCCTATCATATTTAAACTTTGCTAGGATCTAGCACAGTGCCCTGTAGACAGTTGGTGAATAATTAATGTAGGAAGGAAGGGAGGAAGAGAGGGAGGGAGGGAGGGAGAAAGAGGTGGGGGAAGGAAGGAGGGAAGGAGGAAGAGAGGGAAAGAAGGAAGGAAAGGAGGGAGGGAAGAAGGAAGGAAAGAAGAAAGGAAGGGAGAGAAGAGGGAGGAAAGAAGAAAAAGGAAGGGATTGAGGAAGGGAGAGAGGCAAGGATGGAGAGAAGGAAGGAAGGAGGGAAGGAAGAGGAGAAAGGGAGGGGGAAAGACTATTGGCCATATATATATATATATATATATTTTTTTTTTTTAAACCCTTACCTTCTGTCTTGGAATCAATACATAGTATTGATTCCAATATCTTGGAACCAAAACACAGTATTGATTCCAAGGCAGAAGAGTGGTAAGGGCTAGGCAATGGGGGTCAAGTGACTTGCCCAGGGTCACACAGCTGGGAAGTGTCTGAGGCTAGATTTGAACCTAGGACCTCCCTTCTCTAGGCCTGGCTCTCAACCAACTGAGCCACCCAGCTGCTCCCTACTGGCCATATTTTTTAATCATTCCATCTACATTTGCTGTGTTCTGATTCCAAAAGAAGAAATCTCTCAACAAATTTCTATAATTAAACATGAGCAACCAAATAATTTTATTTTTTAGTTATATTTTCATTAACATCTTTTTTTTGACAAAAGATTAATATATTTTTTATATAACTTTCATTCCTGAACATGACCCTTCCTACCCAATGAGCAATCTTTTGAAACAAAGATTAAAAAAGAGGGAAAAAAAAGCAGTTCAGCAACACTATCATCATCAATGTCTCTCTGAGTATACACAATATCCAATAACAATAGTTCTCCATGTCAACAAAGAAGGGAGGCAGGTCAAGGCAGGTTACTTTTTAAAATCAAATTTTATTTATACATTTTTCCTTGTTACCTATATTTCTCCCTCTACTGACTCCCAGAGATTTCTCCCATCACACTGTTTTCAAAATGTCAGGACCATCCACTCACTCAAACAAATCTTGAGACAAACTTTAAAATCTTCTGTCTCTGAATGCAGGGATTCAGCCTACGTGGAGCTCAATTACATATTTATTTCCTTCCCCTCCCCACTGCTCTTCCCTTCTCTGAGACCCCTCTCAAGTCTTTCTCTGTTTCTATTTGTTCTCTTTTGAAGAATAAACTCTCTTTTAGTGAATCATCAATCAGATAGAGGCAGAAAAGTCAGGGAGGGGTCCACTTCCTGTGTATCTGAGATGCTGGCCATGATAAAGGTAAGAAGTTAGTTTCCCTTTACTGGGAAGCACTGAGTCACCTAAATGTTCAGGCAGAGCCTGGGACTGGGGCCTGGGAAGAGCTACATTAGAATTTCAGGAGATATTTTGGGGTCTTGGCTGATTTTGTTCCATTCTGGTCCAGTTCAATCCCAAAGCATTTATTAAGAGCCTACTAAGTTCTAGGTTGTAGGTAGGTTACTGGGTACAAAAGAAAAAGCAGTTCCTTCACTCATGGAATTTACATTCTGATGGACTGAGGAGAGAAGATACAACATGTAAATAGATAAGTGAATACACAATAAGTAGAGGAGGGAGACTCAACAATTTAGGAGACCAGGAAAGACTTCCCTGAAGAAGATTGCATAAGAACAAGTCCTTGAAGGAAAGGAGTTCTACTGAAATCCTTTTAGGAAGGAACTAAGGACTCAACTAACACTAACGTTAGCACTTCTATTTCGAAGAAAGTGAATGACCCAAGAAACTAAGTGGTTCAGTGGATAAAATACTATGCTTAGAGACAAGAGGTCCTGGGTTCAAAGATAGCCTCAGATACTTCCTAACTTTGTGATCCAGGGCAAGTCACTTAACCCCAACTATCTAGCCCTTATTATTCTTCTGTTTTGGTACTAATAATTTTAATATTGATTCCAAGATGAAAGGTAAGAGTTTGGGGGGGAAATGACCTACTTTGGATGCTCATTTTAAAAAAGAAAGCCACTCATTTTGGTGAAGGAGTAAAAGCTTATTACATAAGAAATAGAAAATTAGTGTTGGACACAATGCTCTCTCATAAAATCTTTGTATTTTATAAAGAGAGAGCAAGAAACAAAGGGGGGGGGAGCATAAGAGAATAGGATGAGGGAAATAAATAATTGACAATTCTAAGGTGAATGTGAAAAGATAAACTCACCCATAAACAAAAGAGGACAGTAGAATAAATTAGAGAACTGAGTCAGTATATAGCTGCAGAAAAAACACTTGAGGGATAAAGACTCATATAGAGTTAAACTAAGAGGCTAGAGCAAAATCTATTAAGCATTAGCTGATGTATAAAAAGGCATGAGTACTAATCATGATTTCAGATAAGGCAGTAGCAAAAAATAGACTTGATTAAAAGAGATAAACAAAAAAACTACATTTTGCTAAAAGATACTATAAATGAAAAAGGACTATAAACAATAAACAAATAATTAATTAATATGAATACTTAACCTATATACTGAGTAGCATAACAGTTAAATACTTAAATAAAAAGTTAAATGAATTATAGGAAGAAATTGGTAGTAAAACTACAATAGTGCGGATTTCAGTGTACCCCTTTCAGACACAGACAAATCTAACCAAAAAGAAAACTCCACCAAAGAGTTAAGACTGCATCCTGAAGTCATGCTAATACATGTCAAAACATATACACACAGCCCTCTTGCCATGAAAATAATAGTATATAATTATAGCACTCTATAAGGCTTACAAATCACTTTACATTTATTATCTCACTTGATTAAGATCAAAATCTAGGAGTCATCTTGGACTCTTCACTATCTCTTAACCATCATATCCAATCTATTACCAAGACTTAATTTCACCTTTGTATCATCTCTTAAACAGTCTTCCTTCTGTCCTCTGACACTGCCAGCACTCCACTGCAGACCCTCACCATTATTAACACTGATTATTGCAGTAGCCTGCTGGTGGATCCATCTGCTTCAAGTCTCTTCTCATTCCAATCCATCCTCCATTCTGCCACTAAAGTGTTTTTCCTAACGCCCAGGTCTGGCAAGGACACCTGTTCCTGCTCAATAAACTCTAAAGGCTCTGCATTGGCTTTCTTCAAGTCCAGGCAAAATCCCACTTTATAAGAAATCTTTCCCAATCTCTCTTAATTCTAGGGACTTCTCTTTTAAAATTATTTATTTTTCTAGTATATGCCCTAATTGTTTATATTTTCTTGTTGTTTCTTCCATTAGATGGTAAGATTCTTGAAGACAGGGATTGTCTTTTGCCTTTCTTTTGTATCCACAACATAGCACTTAATACTGGCACTTGAAAAATGGTTTGTTTTTTTGATTGACCAACTAACTTTCACAACAACCCTATGAGGTAGACAATATTATTACCTCCATTTTAGAAATGAGGAAACAGACTAAACAGACATGAAGTCTCTTGCCCAAGGTTAAAGGGGTAATAAGTAACAGAGCTGGGAATTTAGTCTGAGTCCTCTCATGTGAAATCCAGGACTATTTCTTTTTTAATCCTTATGTTCCATCTTGGAATGTGTATTGGTTCCAAGACAGAACAGTAAAGATTAGGCAATGAGAGTTAAGTGATTTGCCCAAGATCACACGAAGTGTCTGAAGCCAGATTTAAACCCAGGCTCTCCTATCTCTAGGTCTGGCTCTCAATTCACTACCAGGCTTTTTCTAATGAACTTTCTATTCTAAATGAATTTTTATTGGCAACACCTTACTCATAGTAGGTGCTTAAGAATTTTTTGTTGAATTGAATTACCTTATTTTTCCATAGAAATGTTGTTTTTAATCTCTCCTACTGTACTTAAATGCCTGTGAAATATTTTTTAAAATGTTGTCACCTAGCCACTCTAGGCATTTTTGTCATCAGCTTTCTTGTATGTGGAATATATTGTCTTGGCTAAAATGCCCTAAGAAATGTACACACTTCGCTTCAACAACAATTGAGAGAGTACTTTGGGTTGTGAATTTCCCAGGATTACAGTTAGTAAGTGTCTGAGGTAAGATTCCAATCCAGGTATTCCTGACACCAAGTCCAGCATCCTAGACTCATGCTACCAAGTAACAAGTATCTTCTTGAGGTCTGGCATCACCTATTAAAATGTGTGGTCCAAGCATCTGTTCTGGAGGTGGGAATTATGGGAGGAAGGTATCCAACTCACATACATTCAAAAGTATGAATCACAGGGTCTGAGACAGTCATAAAAGGAAACTGAGGTGGGCAGCTAGGTGGCTCAGTGGATTGAGAACACCTAGAAATGGGAGGTCCTGGGTTCAAATTTGACCTCAGATATTTCCTAGTTGTGTGACCCCAGGGCAAGCCACTTAACCCCCATTGCCTAACCCTTATTGCTCTTCTGCACTAGAAACAATATATAGCATTGATTCTAAGACAGAAGGTAAGGGTTAAAAAAAAAAAGAAACTGAAAAATCCTGATGTCCAACTCTCTCTCTTTTTGCCTCTGCTCATCCGTGGTTTAAGCATGTCTTGCTTTCAGCTTTTTTTTATCAAGCCAATTTTTGTTTTTCAGAGAGCCAGAACCAAGAATTGTACAAAGAAAGGGCCTTTGATCTCACCCCTGTTTGGAAGTCAGTACACCAGGTCTCAGAGTCAGAGGACAAGAGGTAAAGACTCCATTGGGTGTTGTAGGATGTGACTTCATCCCAGGTCACTAGACTCGGGTGTAAGGCATTTAAGATCCCTCCATTTGGCTCCATTGCTCCTAGACACACCACTCTGTCAGGGACAGACATGAAACCAAAACACTTCATGTAAGACTAGAGTTCAGATAACAGCAACTCATCCCAAGTATGAAAACATAGTGGCGGACCAGCAGTTCAGCAGAATGGAACCAAGTGGCTTGAAAGCCCTCATTGGCCGACAGAGAGCTAGGATTTCAGGGACATGAGTTCTAGCAGCTCCCAAGGGAAGGGAGGAATGCTTGCTTCCACACTTGCCTTTTGTTTTCAAGAGCCCGGATATCTCTGCTGAAACAAGAGAGCCTTTTCTTAAGTGAAAGCAACTGGAACCCATGGCTATTTGGGGGCAGGTCTTAATCTCAAAGTCTTGAGCTGCTAACATACCCCAGAAAATGTGCTTATTTTTCAGTTCTGGGATCTAAGTGAAGCTTTGCAATCTCAAATAGAGAGAACAATATATCTGTGTGCCTGATATGTGCAAAAGACATAGTCTCTAAATCATGGGACCTTAGAAGTCGCCTAGTCTAATCCCCTTTTGTTTTAGATTTGGGAGCTATAAATGCCATTTCCTAGAGGAAGACCCTCCTGATCCTACATATTTGATGAATGAATGATTAATTTATTGACACTCTCTTCCTTCAAATAATCATTTAATTTAAGGATTTAGATGTTGTATTTTCCCAGTAGAACATGAGCTTCTTAAGGACAGGGACTATTTCTTAATTTTGTCTTAATTTCTTTAATGCCTACCATAGATCCTTGCACATAGTAGGTGTTTCGTAATGTTGGATTAGGTCAAACTGAATTGTGTTGGAGTGTTCCAATTTTGTTGCTAACTAGTAACTAAGTAGTCTACCAGATAGTGTTGGACTTTGAGCCAAATGTAAAAATTAAATTTAGTCTCTAATAATAAAAGTATTATATTTTATGAGGTTTATTAAAGATTATTAAAAATCAAGGAATAAAGAAATACAAAATAAGAAAAACCATGTGCCTAGCCAATTCAAAGCTTACTTACTACATCTTGCAAATGGCGGAGCAGAGGAAGAGCACAAGGTAGGTGTTACTGCCAGTTTAAATACTAATTGTGATCTCGCCCAGGTGGAGACTCAGGTGAGATTATAGGGAATTTGGGGAAATACCAAGGACTTCTAGGGATTGAAGTCTGGGGTTCAAATCTCCATTTTACACAAGAAGACCCAAGTTCAAATCCTGTTCAGACATTCAATAGCTATGTGTCCAGGGGCAAATCACTTGCATTTTATGAGTGTCAGTTTCTTAACCTATAAAATGGGAATCATAATAGCACCAATTTCACAGGGTTGTTGGGAGGAACCAATGGGATAATAATAATAATAAATTGCTCTGCAAATCATAAAGTGTCATGTGAATATTAGCTATTATTAGTCAAGTCAACAAGAATTAACTAAACCTTTTCTATGTACTGGACACTGGGTTAAGTGTTGGGGAAACAAAAAATGAGCAAAAAGATAGTCCCTGCCTTCATGGAACTTAAAATTTATTTTATTTTAATTTTGTCAAACCTTTACCTTCTGCCTTAGAATCAATACTGTGTATTGGTTCCAAGGCAAAAGAACAGTAAGGGTGAAGCAATGAGGGTTAACTGACTTGCCCAGGATCACATAGATAGAAAGTGTCTGAAGTCAGATTTGAACCCAGGACCTCCCATCTCTAGGCTTGGCTGAGCTATCCAACTGCCCCCAAGGAACTTATACTTTAATGGAAGAAAACATTACTTAGAAGCTGAAAAGTATTGGAGGTGAAATCCAGGGAGTCAGAAGCCAGGAGAGGAATGAAGGAGGTTTAACTAGGCTATTTTTCAAAATGGAGGTTCTGGATGGAATTTACCAATGGAATAAGAATCCTGAAGGGCAGAAGGGAAATTTCAGGGTGAGTGGGCAAGTTTTGAGGGAACTTCCAGAGTGAGAAATCAGCTAAGGAATGATGGCAATTTGGAGAACTAGGTTATCATTGGGAGTCTTGGTCCTTAATCTTTCTGGACCCATTTCCTTACCTGTAAAATGGAGAGTTGTGTATGGGTACTCTCTAACATCTCTTTCAATTCAAACATTCGCAAATCTGTCAAATGTAGGGGCAACTAGGCAGCTTAGTGGAATGAGAACCAGCATTGGAGATAGGAAGACCTAGGTTCAAATCTGTCTTCAGACATGTCCTGGCTGTATGACCCTGGACAAGTCACTTAACTCCCATTACCCAGCCCTTACCACTCTTCTGCCTTGGAACCAATACACAGTATTGATTCTAAGATGGAAGGTTGTTGGGTTTTTTTTTTTTTAAGTCCATCAAAGTTTTCCCTGTTTCAATTGCAGAATATTTATGAAGTTAATGGTTTTCTCAAATCTGGGAAATTTGGTAAAAAAAGAGAATTACTTTCATGTTCTTCTGAATCTGAAAATCATCAAACCATCCCAGGACTACCCAGAATGCCTTTTCCCAGATGCATCCAGAGAATAGAAAATTTTCTTCACAATAAACCGCACTTTCAAAAGTGATCCAAAGGGATAGGGCAGATGGGCCAGGCTCCTGAATATGACTCTCCTTACCAATTTAGGATGTGACTGTGGCCTTGACTTTGCTGGCAATCTCACCTTGTCCTCCAGGTTCTGGCACATATGTGGGTTTGTGTCCCATCTGGGGTGCCAAGTTGTAATAGAGAGTGAGTTAGTCTGGTGGTAAAAAGAGAGAGAGAAAGAATGGAGACCTCTCCTCCTTAAGTTGAGGAAGCTTTGGGCCCTTGAGAGATTCAGGCTTGGATGGCCCTGGTCTTGGCCCCACTAGGCACAGTTTAGATCCAGGGCACCAGGAACTGTGAGGTGATCTTGTCAGCTAGACACTTTGTGTCATCTCAAGCTGACCACTTCAGTTTGGAATTGGGGGTGGGGGGTGGGAAGGTGTCCAGTCACCAGGAGAAAGATGTAAGTCTTTTCTCAAGAGCAAGTCTTGACCAGACCTTTTCCTCAGGCTGTCTCAGGATTGATAGAACTAACTGCCTCTCCCACAGAATCTCCTGCTCTCTTAAGATTCTAGAATCTCTCCTGGGGCCCCTTCCTTGTTGTGACTGAGGCTCCAGCAATTTCCCAGACTGTAACTCCAGTTCTTGGGTTTGAAACCTCTATCACAAGTAGGATGGAAAGAATAATACTGATGCACTTCCTGGGAGGGGAGCAGGGAGCCCTGGTGGTTATAAATCTCTTTACCATTCCTTCAAAGTTTCATTTGGCTTAGACACAGCACCATTGAAGTGTTTAAATACAAAATAGCCTCCAAGTGCCTCTGGTCCCTTTTTCTTCTCTCTTTCTCAGTCCAATTACTTATCCACTTTTCCATTCCCCTACAGAGACTTGAGGGAAGGAAAAGAGAATGTTATGGGTTTTCTTTTATCATTATTTATATTTTGAGGCCAATGGATTTCAGGTCTCAGATGGGGATCTTGTCCATGGCTTTAGTTCTGTGCAACAGTGTCATCTATATGAAGTCTGTCTGCGTTTCCAGAAGTAACATAGAATAGGGAATCAGCAATGAAGATGTATCATGGGTAGGATGACTACTTGTTGAGACTGAATGCTTGCCTCTCTGGGAAGTTTTAGAGGAGATTGCTATTCAGGTACCAGTTGGGGATGAGATGACTTTTGTGGGTTCTATGATTTGGTGACCTGGGTTCAAATCCTAGTTCTGTTCATTACTATGCTATCTTTAGAAAGCTACTTAATTCTTCTGAATCTCAGTTTTCTCAGTAAATTGAGAGTTTTACTAGATCAGGGGTTCTTAACCTTTTTTTTTTTATTTTGTATCATGGGGACCCTTGGCAGACTGGTAAGGTTTTTCAGAATCATGATTGTTTCTTATATTAAAGACTGAAGGAAATGCTACATTTGAAATAGAGAGGCATGAAAAAGAGAGATGTAATGGTTTTCTTGGGGTGTATGGGGTGCTCAGGGAGGGGTAGTATCTCTGGTATAGAGGGCTTGTCGTGCCCTCTTAGGGCAGCTCTCCAGCCTCTGACCCTCACCTGATACCCAGCTCTCACTTGTGGCTCCCAGTAGCTGCTATCATGCAGCAGTGGCCACACCCTGGGCAATGGCTTCTACAGGCCAGTTAAACCTTGTGAGGGTAGCCATCGGGTTGTCGACTCCTGGTGAACCAAGGCTTTGCTCACCCAGCATGTGAAGACTGCTTTGGCTGAACAGACGGAAGAAACCAATAAGAAGGTTCAACGGCTGAGATGGTGATGCAGCAAGGCACTGTGGAATGCTTAGGTTGTGTTGGAGCACAAAGGACAACATGGCCATCCAATGCAGCTGAGGAAGTCTCCAGGTGTAACGATTTTTTGTGCCACTGGACCCAGGCTTCCAACGCCGAGAGAATGGGACTGTCTCTGTGCATCGACTTTTCCACTTAAATCTCCTTCATGCACAAGTGTCTTTGTGCACACTCATCTATACACCATAGATGAAAACATACAAAGACAATCGTCATCCTCGGTTACCGAGAGACTACTACAAGAAATGGTTTTCTTATCCAAGTTCACAGCCCCAGAGAAATCTGTTTATGAATCCCTTAAGCTTTTGTGCATCCCAGGTTAGAATTCCTATATTAGAGTATTTTATTATTATTACTAGAGGATAAATTCTTATCAAGTATGTTCAAGTAGACCATGGGTTTAGAGTAAGATATTGTAGATTTAGAATTTGAAAGGATCTTGTAGGTCAACCTCCTTCTCCCTCATTTAAAAATGGGGAAACTGAGGTTCAAGGAGATTATGTTCTTTGCCCAAGATTACCTAGCTAGTCTTCTGAGTCTACAGAATTCTAGAATCTCAGAATTGGAAGAGACTTCAAAGATCTGAGATCCTGAATAAGAATCTTCTCTACAAGACCATCAGCTAGCATTCATCCAGTTTTTTTTTAAACTCTTACATTTTGTCAGAAAATCAATACTATGTATTGGCTTCTAAGCTGAAGATTTGGTAAGGACTAAGCAATGGAGGCTAAGTGACTTGCCCAGGATCGTTCAACTAAGAATGGTCTTAGGCCAGATTTGAACCCAGGACCTCCTGACTCTAGGCCTGGCTCTCTATCTATTGAGTCACATAGCTACCCCTAATCTGCATTATTTTTTAACAATTATTTTTAATTTTTCATTATTTTAAAATTTATTTTAATTTTATTTTCAAGTGCAACAAATATTTTATTTTTTTAAATTTTATTTAATCGATTAAGAAAAATTTTCCATGGTTACATGATTTATGTTCTTTTCCTCCCCTTATCCCACCCCCCCTCCCATAGTCAATGTTCAATTTCACTGGGCTTTACATGTGTCATTGATCAAGACCTATTTCCTTAAAAAAAATATTTTTAAAATTCTTATCTTCTGTCTTAGAAGCAATACTGTATATGGGTTTCAAGGTTGAATGGTGGGAAGAATTGGGCATTGGGGGTTAAGTGACTTGCTCAGGGTCATATAGCTAAGAAATGTCTGAGGTCATATTTGAACTCAGGACCTCCTATCTTTAGTCCTGGGAAAATAAGAATTTAAGGGAGGGAAAAAGATCACTTTGACAGCTGACTTGAGGATGAAGTGGAGTAGAGAGAAACTCAAGGCAGGAAGACAAACTGGGTGGTTATTGGAGTGGTCCAGGCTTAAAGTTCTCCAGTGAAAGGAGAAGCCAAGTCTTCCTAAGGACACCTTTCCAATCTTTAGCAAACTCTTCTCTATCTCAACCCCAAATTTGTCTCTTTATGAATTCCACCCATTATTTTGAGTTCAGCCCTCTTGGACCTAAACAAATCAACTCCATTCTCCATAAAGCATCCCTTCAAAAACTCGAAGATAGCTAGCATTTCCCCCCATAAAAATAGAATGTTACTTCAACTAGAAGAATGCCATGCCCTTGCTAATATTTTAGCATTTAATAGAATAAAATCTTATCAAAAAGTTCAAGCAGATCACAGATCTAGACCCAGAGGTAACATAGATTTATTTTTTTTAAAACCCTTACTTTCTGACTTACAATCAATACCAAGTATTGGTTCCAAGACAGAAGAGTAGTAAGGGCTAAACAATGGGGGTTAAGTGACTTGCCCAGGAACACTCAGCTAGGCAGTGTCTGAGGCCAGATTTGAACCCAAGATATCCTGCCTCTGGACCTGGTTATCAATCTATTGAGCCCCCTAGCTGCCCCCATAGATTTACCATTTGAAGTACCAACTCTTAGTCTTATTTATCAGTTCCATAGTTTTTTATTTCTAATTTTATTAATTTCTCCTTTAATTTTTAGGATTTCCAATTTAGTTTTTATCTGGAGATTTAAAATTTGTTCTCTTCCTAATTTTTTAAATTACAAGCCCAATTTATTGATCTCCCTCTCTATTTTGTTGATATAGGCCCTCAAGGATATAAAATTTTCCCCTGAGTACTGCCTTTGGCCACATCCCAAAGATTTTGATATGTTGTCTCCTCATTGTCATTCTCTTCAATGAAATCAGTAATTGCTTCTATGACTTGTTTTTTGACCCACCAGTTGTGAAGAATTAGATTGCTTATTCTTATTAATTAATTATTCCAATTAATTTTAAGTTTGCCTCTCCATGAACCCTTATTAATTATAATTTTATTGCATTATGATCTCAAAAAGTTATATTTAATTATTTCTTTTTTTCTGCATTTGTTTGCAATAAATTTAGAATTTGAAAGGATTTTGTAGGTCATCTTGTTCAAGCTCTTTCCCCCATTTTAAACATGGAGTAACTGCAGCTTAGGGAGGTTATATACCTTGCTCAAGATTACCCAGCTAGTCCTCTGACTTCAAAAACACTGTTTTTTTCACTGTATTACACTCAGATACTGCTATGCCTCCTTTCCCACCCCTTCCTTTCCTTCTATGGTTACCTAGGTCTAAAATCCCTCCCAGCTCTGAAAAATTATCCTTCCAATCCCTGAAACTGAAATTGTGACTATGGGGAGAGTTCAATTTGGATGCTAAGCTAGGGAGGAGAGCTAAAATCCTCTAGTATTATATCTTCTCAAGGAAATGATAAATAGAGATGACAGAGTCACCCAGGAAGTCACTGAACCCCAAACTGCCCAAAGATGAGTCAGAAGATCATCCTGTCAGAGAGTTACAGTACTTAGGAGGTGAATGAGCTGGCTTGGAAGTCAGGGAGACCTGGAATCAAGTGTTCCTTCTGCTGCATCCTGGCTGTATGGACCTGTGTAATTTATTTAATTTCTTAGTGTCCCAGTCAACTCTCTAGATGCCAATCAGCATTGATGGAGGAAGTCCATCTCTGGGAGATAGCTTCTTCCCCCCCCCCCCCAATCCCTTAGTATCAATTCTAAGGCAGAAGAGTGGTGAGGACCAGGCAATCAGGGTGAAGTGACTTGATCAGGGTCACACAGCTAGGAAGTGTCTGAGGCCAAATTTGAACCCAGGACCTCCCAACTCCAGACATGATGCTCTATCCACTGTGTTATCTAGCTGTCCCTTTGGGAGATAACTTCTCACACCCATGAAATCATCGCTCTAGATGAAAAAGAAGATCACCATCTCAAAACAGCATTGGAAGCTACATGTTGAACATTCTTAAAAAGAAAAGCAAATAGAACATAACAGTATCTGAAGGTTCATGTACAATCCTCTTATTTCAATATCCTCCGTTCCTTCAATAGATCCCCTATGGCATGAGACCCTTCACCAACAGTTGGGTCTCAATAAGTCACTGTTTAGTATTCTGCCCTGTGTATGAAAATGCTTTCTATTTGCTAAGTTTGGAAACAAAAAAAAATTTTTTTAAACACTTTTAAAGTCAGATTGAAGGATCAACAATACCTAACAGCCTTGGCTCCAGTCTTACTTATAAAATGTCATCCCTAGTTTCCTGGTATAAAGAAATGAGAGAGAAGAAGCTTCTTGCTCAATGCCTTAGCTGGCTGAAATTTGTATGTATGGTAAATTCACTTGGAAGAGTAGTGGGATGGTGAACTAGAGTCCAGAAGGTTCTGCCACAGGTGCAGTTGGGACAAGAGAGGACAGACCTTCCCTTCAGAGAGTCTTGGCCATTCTGCTCCTGGGGAAGAAGGAGAGTTAGGGAAAATGGAAGCATCCTAGAGAGACATGCCACAGGCTGGGACCTGGGGTTGATAGCCTGGGGTAGGGAGTGGAGAATCAAGTCAAGAAGAACTAGAACTGTTTAAGATGGTGGTACCCTGATGTGAAGTCCTCTTCACCCTCGACTAGTTACAAATGTGCTTCTCCCTCTCTTCTCCTTCACTGAGAAATGGTAGGAATTGACAAGTGCTTTGATGGGTCATAGACCTAGAGTTGCAAGGGACTTCCCTCTGGTCCTTATTTAACAGAAGAATGAAAGCCCAGGAAAATGAAGTGATATGCCCAACATCACACTGGAAGTTAAGCATCAGAGGCAGGATTTGAATCCCAGATCCTCTGGTTCCAAGGACAACAATCTTTACACTGTGCAATGCAGATCTGATTCTGAATTCCTAATTGGTTCAAATAAAAGATTTTGAGCAGAAGAGACTTTAGAAGTCATGAAATTCTACCCTTTCATTTTACAGATGAGAAAACTCAAGTCTGGAGACATGAAGGGACTTGCCTAGGGTCACAAAGCTACTAAGTGCCTGAGGTAGGATCAGAATCCAACTGGTCCAGACTCTTCCTTATTGGGCTTTCTATCTGCTACTCTAGACCCTAGAGTAGTGCAGAATTCTGTATTTGGGAGGCATTACAACCCTCCCAGGAAAGAGTTCCATCGATGTTCTTTTAGCTTTGTCTGATCCGTAGAGTATTGGGCAATGAGTAACCCAGCAATTTTAGGTGCGTCTGTCCCTATGTCTCTTGGATGACTAAAGGCAACTGTTGGGATCTCTTAAATAACTCAACCAACAGCAGAGTCACAGGGAGGGGAAGAATCAACTTTTTTGCAAGTTGTCTGAATAGTTGCTGATTGAATGATAAATAACAGTGACTCAACAGCCCTCAACACTGCTGTCTAATTACCAGATGAGCCTTAAGTAGGTTAAGTCACTCTTCTAAGTGAAGAAGAATCTTTTGTCTTGAGCACAAATGATCCCCAAGATAGGATGGGGCAAACACACATAGTCAGAGACAACAGTTCCCAAACTGAAGACCAGGAACAACTCTCCATGCTTTATCTGTACAAATGGATTTTTATTTTCTAAAAAATTCCCCAAACATTTTTTTTACATTAAAGGATTACCATGGGTGTGGTGCTGTGTGTGGTAAGAGATCCTGCTTCCCTCTGGGAGATTTACAGAGTAAAACAGTCAATATTGAGCCAGGCTGTAAAGTCTCAGAAACAGGGGATAAACATGGCGGCTAAGACAATGAGCAAACAGTTATATCAGAGGCTTGGTTGGAGGTGGAGATGGGAAGTGGATTAAGACATGATGTGGGATAGGTGAGTTAAGGGGGAGTCATGGATGATGCAGGTAAAGACAGGATAAGAAAGGGCAGGGAGAAAGGAAGAAATGTTTTTGTTTAGTCTAGGAAGGCCGCATGAAGGATTTCAGAGGAGTTGTTTATGGGTCCTTGACTTTAATGGTGAAAAGAAAAATATTGACCAATGTTTATATAGGGCTTTAGGGCTAGAAAAAAGCCATATATATAATATATGATAATTTTATCATATATCATATATTTTTTTCTCATTCTATACTCCTGACAACTCTGTGTCATGGATCTATCATCATTATCATTATTATTAGCCCCATTATAAGTCTGAGAGTTAGTAAAACCAGAGTTCAAGTTCTTCCTATGATTACTATCGACTGTATGACCCAGGGAATTCACTTAAACCTCTTGAAGCCCCCTGGGAATTATGTAAATCTGTCAACTTTGGAGAGTTTCTGCTGAGCTTTGGTAGAGGGAATTTCCTTCCTGGGAGTTACTTATATCACAGGATTAGCAAAAAAAAAAAAAAAAACAAAAAAACAAAAAACAAAACAAAACAAAACAAAACACTTGGTGATCAGTCCCAAATTAACTTCTGAATATGCTAAGGGACAGGAACATCCAACTAGAGCATGAGCTCCCTGAAGGCAGGGTCTGTTTTCATTTTTGCCTTCATATCCCTAGTGCCCAGAACAGTGCCTGTTCTGTGGTTAGTTATGAGATGTTAACTACTTGTCAAGCACTGTTGCTAAGTCCTGAAGATTCCCCCCAAAAAGTAAAACTGTGGTCTCTGCCTTCAAGGAGCTCACATTTGAATGGGAGAGAACACCCAAGTAACTAGAAATAAACTCAATATATACAGAGTAGATAGAAGGTCATCTCAAGAAAGAAGGCACTGAGGAGAAAGGGGGCTGGGGGAAGGAGAGGGAGGACCAGAAAAGATCTCGAGCAGAAGATGAATCTTAAATAAAAACTAGGAAACTAAGAGAAACAGATAAGGAGATAGAGCACTCCAGGCAGTGGAGGGCTTCACAAATATTTGCTAGATTAATTTCAATTGGGATATCTAATAATAACTTTCAGATTTGAGTACATTTAGAATGCTTGGTTGAGCCTTATCAATTGATGAACAAACATCTGGTAATCATTGATTCATTCTGGGTAAAGTGCTGGGGATCCAGGGAAAAGTAAAATAAAGTCTTTACCCTCAGGGAGCTTACTTTTTCTTAAAATTATTATTTTTTAAACTCTTTACTTTCCATCTTAGTAACAACTCTTAAGACAGAAGGGCAAAGGCAAGAGTTAAGTGACTTGTCCAGGATCACACAGCTAGTCAGTATTTGAACCTAGGTCCTCCTGACTCCAGGCTTGGTGCTCTCTTTTCACTATGGCACTTTGTTGCCCTAGGGAGCTTACCTTTGTTGGGGAAGACAATATATACATGTATCTGTAAAATGAGGGACTTGGACTAGATGACTTCTGAGTTCCCTTCCAGCTCTAGAACTTTGATCCTAGGTATATACAGGATAAAGAAGTCAGTCAATAAAAATGAAATAAAAGTATTTTAAGGAAGAAGGAAGCAAACATTTATTAAGTTTCTGCTATATGTCAGGTGCTCTGCTAAGCCCTCTACAAAAATTGAGTGGAAATTCTGACTTTCCAAAATTGATTGCAATTCCTCTTGTGATTTTTCTAATCTTTCCACCTGAAAGTTGTCCTTTTTATTCAAAAATCCCACTGGTTGCCTTCTTTCTAGAGTGGAACAACAAACAGCGTGGCCATGGCTTCTTTCATCCCTGCCAGGTTTTGCTGGAGACATAAGCATGAGTCTGTCCCCCACTTAGGGAAGATAGCAGCATACCTCACATTCAGGTACATCCATTTTTATGGGTATTGGCATCCAATCACAGACCCACAAGACAAAGATCATGTTTCTAATATCATTGCTGGCATTTTATTACACATTTGGGGTAGGCAATTAACAAACAAACAAAACAAACAAACAAAAAAACAGGATCGCCAAGAAAACTGCCATCACAACCTAAAAGCTTTGGTTACATTGAGTGAACTGTGTGGATGCAGGATCCTTTTCATTCCAAGAGCATCTTGTTCCAATGCTATATGAACAGAAAGCAGGAAGGATGAGGACAAGCCACTATACTCCAAGGCTTGTCACTATCTGATAATGAGGGAGACGGTTTCTTTGTCTTTGCAGGAAGTTGGACTTCCTGACCTTCACAGATGAAGAAGGGTCTCTGATTTATGACTGAGTTCCCTTCTCCTTTTATTTTCTCAGCTCCTCTTTGTTTCAGTCACTGTTCAAAGCACACCGAAGGAATAGAGGGACTCATGAATCCACTCAAATGGGAAGTGGTTTGGAGCAAGCACCGCCATTCTGACACACACTTCATCTTCAGAATTGGTCCTTTTCCACTCCAATGGAGCAAGACTCCAGGCTGCCCAGGAACTTGCCAAGGTCTTGCATAATGGGAGAAATTTTGTATATTCAGGGCTCAATGGCCAGAGCCAACCTGATATCTCTTCAAGGCCTAAGAGAATGCCAATACTGATGCATTAAATGCATAGCTGAGAGAGGAGAGGACTCTCTTTTCTATGTAGACGACTTCATAGACAGCTTTCTTAAACTGTTAGGATTAGATTACGGTTCATGACAAGGGTTGAACAGAGAGGATTCTATGTCTAGGCTCCACCATCCATCATGGATGCTGAGGATTAGTGAGATCCCAGTGGGAAGGAGTGATATATATAAGAATGACTCAAAGTCAATAAAATAAAAAAATCATATGCTTTATCTACATTCAGACTCAATCAATTCTTTCTTGGGAGGTGGAGAGCATTTGTCATCATGAGTCCTTCAGAAATGTCTTGGAATGTTAAAATAATGTACATTAAGCATTTTTCAAATGTGGAAGCCATGTAAATATGAGATGACGTTATCATTATTATTATTTCAACTAGACATGTGATTTCATCCTTTTACCACTACAGATCCATATCTCCTCTGAAAATCAGGGATTGAGCATCTGGGTCTTGAGAAGTTAAAGAGCTGCACAGCAGGTGTGTGTCAGAGGATAAACCTGAACCCACATCCCCTTGACTTAAAGGTCAATTCTCTATCCATCACTCCATGGTCCTTCCATAATTTATTTCAAAGATGCCTTTCTGTATATATTGTCTCTGATGGAATAAGTTCCATGAGGGCAAGGACTGTCTCATTGTTTTTGTTTCCCAAACACCTAGCACAGTACCTGGATCAGAGTGAGGGATTAATAAAAATAGACAAATATAGAGACAGACAGATATAGGTGATAGATTAGATGGCTATATAGATAAAGCATTTGTTAGGTAGACAGACAGACAGACAGAGAAGTAGGTAGATAGGTAAATGGATAGATAGATAGATAAGTAGGTAGATAGGTGGATGGATAGATGGATAGATAGACAAATAAGTAGGTTGATGGATGGATAGATAGATAGATAGATAGATAGATAGATAGATAGGGAGGTAGGTAAGTAGGTAGATGGGTAGATAGAGCATTTATTAGATGTTTACTATGTACCAGACACTATGTGAAGTAGTATTATCAAGTGCTTAGGGGCAGCTCAGCAGCTCAGTTGATAGAGTCTGAAGTCAGAAGGATCTGAGTTCAGATATGGCATCAAACAGTGTGACCCTGGGCAAGTTACTTAACCCTAATTGCCTAGCCCTTACTGCTCTTCTGCCTCAGAACCAATAACAGAATTGATTCTAAGACAGAAGATAAAGTTTTAAAAAAAAGTTTACCTGCTAAAGGGCAACATAAAGGAGAGTTGGAGGTTGAAAACCGGGTATGTGGAAGAAGAGAAGGTAGCTTAGGATGTGAGGAAGGAGTGGGTCCCATGCAGCTGGTGTGGAGGTGAAGTAGGCTGAAGATGTCAATAGTGGAGAATTAGCCATGTGGCTGGGCCTTTTTCATAATATGGAGGTTCTTTTTTATTGTTAAGTTGTTTCAGTCAGGTCCAACTCTTCATGGCTCCATTTGGGGTCTTCATGGCAAAGATGTCAGAATTGTTTGCCATTTCTTTCTCCAGATCATTTTACAGATGAGGAAACTGAGACCAACAGGATTAAATGACTTACACAGAGTCATATAAACTAGTAAGTGAGGCTGGATGTGAACTCAGTCTTCTGATGCCAAGTCCAGTGCTCTATTCATTGTGCCACCTAGCTGCCTCTGGGAGTTCCGGTCAGGGATTTATTAACAACCAAGTTTGCCTCAGAATGGAGTAATACTCCAGGGGCCAGGAGATTGGTACAGATGTGAAGTCTATCAGTGTGGAGTATAAGATGGAGATTTGAACCCTAGACTTCAATCCCCAGAAGTCCTTGGTATTTCCCAGAATTCCCTATAATTTCACCTGTCTGGGTGAGATCACAATTAGTATCTAATCTGGCAGTAAGTAGTAAGTAAGCTAAGCGAGGGTTCTAAATTGGCTAATCAGCCATGGACACGTGGTTTTCTTATTTTGTATCTTTATTCCTTGATTTCTAATAATCATTTAATAAACCTCATAATAATAATATTCATAAAATATAATATTTTTATTACTAGAGAAACTAATTTAATTTTTACAGTTGGCGACCAAAAGGGACGAGAGAAAAACTCTCAATTTTTTTTTAAAGCTAGCCTAGATAATGGGTTCTAAATTGGCTAATGAGCCATGGGCACGTGGTTTTCTTATTTTGTATCTTTATTCCTTGATTTCTAATTATAATTTAATAAACCTCTTAAAATATAATATTTTTATTATTAGAGATATAATTTCAAATTTTTACAGGAGGTAAAGCCAGCCAAAGTGGAGAGAAAGTGATTAAATAAAGGCTATGCTTAAGAAAGATATTTGCCAGAGGTGGGAATGGAAGCCAAGACCAAGGCTAGTTCTCTATCTGCCATGCCATTCCACCTCTCATTATAGTAATTATTATTTTTATTAGGGGGGTGCTATCATTATTATTTCAGATAATAAAATAGTCTTCATAAATAGATTATTATACAAGTAGACAAATAAGTGATTTAAAAATTGAATAAAAATATTAGGATATAAGCTCATCTTCGGAAGGTTCCCCGAAAGGTCTTCTGGGCAATTCCATTAGCAGATAAGATGATGGGGATAAGATGCATTTCATCCTTTCCTCACTTGGTTTTGATTTCTTCCTCTAGGTCTCTATATTTGAAAGTTTTTTATTTCACTTAGCTTAGAGATTATAGATTTTTGCTATACTGAAACTTATTTGAGATATTCTTATATCTATTATTATATACAAATATATAATATGTCACAATTCTATATTATATAACATATTTTATAGTATAATTTTTGTGCTCTAATCTTGCATAGTTGTGAGGATAATATTTGTAAAGTGCTTAGCTTGAAGACTGGCATATAGTAGGCATTTCATAAATGCTAATTTCTTTACCTCCATCTGTTAACATTAATTTGGGCATTAGTTTTATTTGGGAAAATGCTCCAGTTGTAGAAAAGTTTTTTAGTTGAATTCTCATGAATGCCTTGGGGTCTGTATTCATAGTACCCAATTCATTGTTTTCCTCTCCTAGTTCTTCCTTTCCATTCATCCAGTACTCAAAAAATGTGTGTTGAAACAACTTTGAATGATTCAGGAAATCTGATCAATGCAATGATCAACTACAGTGCCAGAGGACTCATGATGAGACATGGCACTCATTTCCAGATAGAAAGGTGCTGGACTAAGAGTGTAGATCGAGACATTTTTATTAGACAAACCCTGTACATGAATTTGTTTTGCTTGATGATATATTGGGTTTGGTTTTTTGTTTTTGTTTTTGTTTTTACTTTTACTTTCTGTCCTAGTAACAACTCTAAGACAGAAGGGCAAGGACTAGGCAAATGGAATTAGGTGACTTGCCCAGGGTCATATAGCTAAGAATTATCTTGGCTTGTATTTGAACTCAGGTCCTCCTGACTGCAGACCTGATCCTCTATCCACTATTTAACCTAGCTACCTTGTTTGATGACATCTATATATCTCTATATATTGTTTTGTTTTGTTTTAGACTTACCCTTTGTCTTAGAATCTATACTAAGTATCAGTTCCAAGGCAGAAGAGTGGTAAGGGTTAGGCAATTGGGGTTGTAATGGGAAAAATCAAAAGACTGTAGGTTTGGTTCCTACCTGGCTCGCCAACTTAAAAAAAAAAAGATATAAAGGGGAGACCAGACCCACAGTGGATAGAGTACTTTCCACTTAGGGATTTCCCCTGAATGCCCAGCCGTGATCTCCATTACAGGGTTAAGTGACTTACTCAGAATTACACAGCTAGGAAGTGTTGGTGGCTAAATCTGAACCCAGGTTCTGCTTCTAGACCAGGTTCTCTATCCACTGTGCTGCCTAGTTGACCTGTTTGATGATATATTTGTAATGAGTTTTTTTTTCTTCCTTTTTCAAGAATGGGGCAACGGTAGGTGGGTAGAAGGGACAGGAGGGGGAGAATTCAGATAGGAAAATAAAACAAAACTAAATTTAAAATAATTATTTGTTGATTTGATTTGACAACTTGGCAGGGGGCAGGACAATAATAATAAGTCTCACAGCTCTTTTTATCTCAGATGGTAGACAGATGGTTACCCTTCAGGAGAAAGTTTAAAACCAAAGGAACTATGAATCATTATCTCCTTCCTCTCCACAGCTCCTCTAGATAAAAGCTGTGGGCCCTGGCCTTGACAGTACACTTCTTGGGTTCTGTCAGGCCCTGCCAAAGCAGACGTTAATCTATCTGAGGAGAGCTCTGCCAACTTTCAATTACTGGCCAGAACAGGGGGTCAGGGATAAAGCACAAGTGACAAAGCACACAGGTAATCCCCCAATTTCTGTTTAACCAAGATGCCAATCTCTTCCCTCTCTCTCCAGCTTTGATAGGAATTGTTTCACATGTAAAGGAGCAAAATAAATTGTCCGTTGCCTGTCTTTGTATCCTTAGTACCAAACACATAGTTGGTGTTTCCAGAATGCTAACTGAAGTGAATTCAACAAGCAGTCAGGTGGCAGGGAAATCGTTTTTTTTTTAATCAATCAATCAATCACTTATTAACTGCCTACTAAGAGTTAGTCACTATGCTAAGTGCTAGGATTACAAAAGGACACTAAATATACTTCCTGTCCTCAAGGAGGGAGATGACATGCAAACAAATATGTACAAAGCATGGTATAACAGGATAACAGGAAATAATTAATGGAGCAAGAATTAAGTGGGGTTAGGGAAGGCTTTCAGCAGAAGATGGGATTTTAGTTGAGACTGAAAGGAAGCCCGGAAACAAGAACTTTACAGGCATAGAGGATGGCCAGAGAAAATATCTGTAAGAGAGAAATGGAGTGACTTTTTCATAAAATAGCCAGGAAACCAATATCATTAGATTGAAGAGTGCATGTGGAAAAAAGAAAATGTGATCAATAGTCTTGATATTGTATGGCTTTAGGTGACTCTTGCCAACAACTTCACTAAATAGGTCCAATGGAATGGTGTGAAAAGTTCAATTTTTGAAATCTAGTAAAATATTTTGTTAGTCTTTTAAAACATTTAATATTTTTATTTATTTTTGATATTTACTAGAAATAAGCTAACAAAGAATTTTCCTTTTAGTCAGAAAGGAGAGAAAGAAATCTCTTGCATTCATTCCACCCCAATGTCTCCTGCTTGCCCAACTCAGAAGACCTCATTGGATGAAACAGCTATAAGATGCTCTCTGATTATGATTAGATCTACTCAATGGAACATTTGGTGAAACTTCTAATGTAAGTTCATGATGATATGTAACGGAAGAGTTCTGATCCTGATTATTCAGAGCATGTGCAGGTATCCTGTGTTTGTATCCTATATGCTTACAACATGGCAAAGAAAAAACTTTTTGATTGACTACTGACCTAAAACTGCAGGTGCATTTAAAAGACTATGTGAAGAGGAGGCAGCTGGGTGGCTAAGTGGATTGAGAGTCAGGCCAGGAAATGGGTGGTCCTGGGTTCATTGATCTCAGATACTTCCTAGTTGTATGACCCTGGGCATGTCACTTAACCCCCATTGTCTAGCCCTTGTCCTTCTTCTGCCTTGGAAACAATATATAATATTGATTCTGAGATGAAAGGTAAGAGTTTGTTTGTTTGTTTTTTAAAGACCACAAAGAAGAAACTAAATCTCTGTTCCTGGCAACTGTTGAGAGAGGAGAAGAAACTGCAATGGATCTCTGGAAGGGTCCTAGTACTCTATCTCCCATCATGGCCAACATGTATATGTAAGTACATGATGTCCCTCTTTCTTTGCTGCTTTGTGACTATGTTTTCCTGGTGATTCCCTCTCTAATATGCCTTCACTTAAGACCAGGAAAACATAGTCACAAAGCAACTACTGGGTTGATAGACCGCTAGCTGGTTCAAGCTAGTCACCCCTTGGAATTGGCTCCTTTATGTTCACTGCAGTGAACAAAGGACCAGCAGCCAAGCCCATAAAGGAGCCAATTCCAAGGGGTGACTAGCTTGAACCAGCTAGCAGTCTATCAACCCAGTAGTTGAAACACCATGTCCTACCAAGCAGGAAGCAACTTGTCCATTGAATGAACTTGGTGGGAAGAAAAGTGTTTTTAGGGGTAGTTAGGTGGCTCCATGGATGGAGAGCCAGGACTAGAGATGGGAGGTCTTGAGTTCAAATTTGATCTCAGATAGCTGTGTGGCCCTGGGTAAGTCACTTAACTTCAATTGCCTAGCCCTTACTGTTCTTCTGCCTTGGAACCAATACTTTTGTATTGATTCTGAGACAGAAGTTAAAGGTTTGTTTATTTTTTAAGTGATTTAAGCTATCACTATAAGTTTGGGTCTACTTTCCCATGTATAGAAAGGAGAGTATGCATCAGTTCTAGGAAATATTTTTGCACTTTGGTTCTTGCTCTATTGTTTCAGTAAAATAGTTGATGTTCGTTAGCTAATTAACAGTAGTGAGAAATCAGCAGGTTAAATGATACCAGGGAGATAACTGGCAGTAGACAATTGGTATTGGTGGTAAACCACATTAGAATGGGTTCTTGTGTCAATAATAGTATTTGAAAAACCCCATTGCCCCTTGGGATATCCCTAAAACTTTAAGGGGAGGTATAGCTAGCCATATCTGGGGACCTGATCTGCTAGTGGAATGGGAGAGCAGGTCCAGAATTTTTATATGCAGGGGATTCCCAGATGAGGAAATTCCCTCTGCCTATTCTGCACACCTTTATTGGAGCTGTCTAGGTTTCTGAGGGATTAAGTGACTTGCCCAGGAACACATAGCCATTCTGTGTTGGAGGTGGCATTTGAACCAGGTTTTCCTGGCTCCAGAATCAGCTTTCTATTCATCCTAACATGTTATTTCTCATATTACATATATGAGAATTACATACATGTATTAGTGGAGTACTCCCCATTTTTCACTACTACTTTATAGCATTTTCCTACCTGAAAATTTATTCCATGCTCCTCTGGTATATACCTTCTAAAGGCCCAATAGCCAGCGGTCAGAGGGATACCTCTTCTCACACTATGTCTCTTCAGAGGGAAGAAGGAACTCAGGAAACAGTGAACTAAGGGAGAGGGATGGGGATGGAGATTAGGTAGAAGAAAAGAGCAGTAACTTTGAGGATATCTGTTTTCCCTGACCCGAAGCAGTAAGATTTCAGCAGAAGAAGAGATGAGTCAAAGAAAGGGAAACCACAAGAGCAGCAGTACCTCTCATATTATTTTTTGCTTTAATAATAAATTTCTACATGTTTTCCAAAGTTATATTGTCAGAGTTGTCTCCCTCCCTTCTTCCTCCCTCCTTGCAGAGTTGGCAAGCAATTCAATCTGGTATTATCACACAAAACAAGTTTCCATATTATTCATTACCTCTATTATATAGATGGTTAGAATTGGATGGTGATCTTAGTGGTGATCTAGTCTAATTGAGAAGCTGGGTGGTGCCATGGAAAGAACTGGATTTATAAAGAGGAAAATATTCAGAGCAGACAGATGGAAATCAAAGTTAATTGACAATGAGATTGATTAGTGGAAGAATATGATACCAAGGACAGAGGAAACAAAGACATTGTATCTTTAGAATTATATAATCAAGGGTGAATATGGACTCACTGAAGGAAAAATAAGAATCCATTCTCAACAAAATACAAAGATTTATATAGAGACATTGACAATCGAGAGAAATCCAATTTCTACTCCCAGCAGGAGGTGATGTATCTTGTGGTTGATGAAGCCCTAGCAGGGGGTATGGATATGGCCATATGTAGACTTCACATGGATACTTGGAAGGATTGTCATCTTTCGGAAGCATTTGTCCAAGATGTGACAAAGGATTTGCCAAGACTTGTCAAATTATCTGACTGCTGCCCACTTCAGCTAATTCATGAGGAAACAGAAAATAGGGCCAAATGAAATCTGGAATGTCCCAAGTGACTTTGAAAGTTGGAAATTGACAATCTTGGGACTACAGAGAGTACTTTGAGCTCTTCAGATGGAAAGCTGGGATTTTGGAAAAGAGTACAAGAGGATTTTCTAGCTGGCTGGAGAGATGGTGACAAAGAACAGCATTTGGCTAGGGATTCTAAAATAATGAGCTGCCAGAAAAGAGAGAGCATCTCACAAAGACTAAAAGAAAACATCTGACAGGAACCTTCTTAATGTGATCAAGAAGAATTTAAACTGAAATTTAATGGAGAAGAAGAAAAATAGTTCCAGATAAGAGAAAAATGAAATCCTATGGAGAATGAGAATGACGTGGAAACATAACAAAGAAATGCTCCATAATTCTTAGTGTAATAATTAATGATAATTCCAGTTCATGTAATTAATCAGGTACTCTACCCCCAGGAATTTGTAATCTTTTTTTTGTGTCATGAATCTCTTTGTCTATCTAGTGAAGTCTATGGACCTCTTATCAGAGTAACATTTTAAAATGTATACAACAAAACACAAGTAAGCAACTAAGTGAATAGAGCACTGGGCTTGGAATCAGGAAGACTCATCTTTATAAGTTCAAGTCTGTTTTCAGATACTTACTATTGTGTGACCCTGGGCAAGTCACTTAATCCTGTTTGCCTCAGTTCCTTATCTGTAAAAAGAACTGGAGAAGGAAAAGGCAAACCAGTCCAGTAGCTTTGCCAAGAAAATTCCCAGATGGAGACACAGTGAGTTGGACACAATTGAACAACTCCAAGACCTTTCATTCAGTGGGAAGTGGGGAGAGTGAGGTGTAGCATATTCATAGATAAGTGAATGAAGGATATGTTGCCAGAGCCAGACACAACTGAAACAACTCAACAACAACATCAAAGGAAAGCAATTATATTAAAATAAAGATAGATAGATTTCAAGGTTTTTAAAAATTTGAATGGGGAAATTATCCCACACAAATTTAGAAACCTCTCCTCTCCTCTCCTCTCCTCTCTTCCCCCCTTCTCTTTCATCTTAGAATCAATACTGTCATTTGGTTCCAAGGCAAAAGATCTGTAAGGGCAAGGTGGGGTGGTGAAGTTTCTTGTCCAGGGTCACATAGCTAGCTAAGACGTATCCAAGGCCAAATTTGAACCCAGTTCTTTTCCTTTCTAGAATTGGAACTCTTATCTACTGAGCCAGCTAGTGGCCCCTCCCACCGAATTTCTAAAGAAGCCTGAGTTTCTTTCAGCTCTTTGACCTCTTCTCTCCTCTGAGACTGAACTATTTTAGGTAGCAATAAAAATAAAATTTGGATTAACCCAGAATTCTTGGCTGTAATACAATACCTTAATTATGTGCTTTTTAGTTGTTGCTAAGCAAGCCAAGCTCTCAGGGTGCTTTGAGGTTACTGGGACTATTTGGTATTCAGTGGGACCCAGCCCTTTCACTCCACCCCTTCTTACACATGGCCCCACAGGCAGCCAAGGAGGGTAGATCAAAAACCCAGCCTAACTGACACTCAACCTGCTGTGAGATCCTAAGTAAGTCATTTAACCTTTAAGTTCCTATGCTCTACATGCCTGGGTCTTATCCGAGTTATAGAGGGAGTGGATAAGAGTCATCCTGGTCTAATAATCCTTAGCTGTCCTATTGTTCAAGTCCTGACTCTGACACATCTTGGCTTCAGGACCCCAGGGAAAGTATTAAACCTGCCTATGCTCTTTTCCAAGACTCTCCGTCTTTCATTTAAAGCCTTACTTTTTGTCTTTGATGGTTCTAAGGCAGAAGAGTGGTAAGGGCTAGGCAATTAGGGTTAAGTGACCTGCCCAAGTCACATAGCTAGAAAGTATCACAGGCCAGATTTGAACCCAGGACCTCCCATTTCTAGTCCTGTCTTTCTTACCTATCTGCCCCTCTAATACTCCTTCAAGAGTTCCATGTATCCATGAAATCATGTGTTTGGTCCCTATCTTATCATAGATTAAGCTGAAAGGCACCTTAAGAGATATCCTAGTTCTACACCTTCATTTTATAGAAGATGACCTGAGAGTCAAAATGGTCAAATGTCCAGGGGTCACTTAGCCACTCAGACCCTCTTATTTACCTCTATGGGTTGCTTCTAGCCTATTAAACTGAGGTTGCTTTCCTGATGTGCTCACTCATTGTATTTATTTTTATTTTTAAATCCTTCTCTTCCATCTTGGAATCAATACTGTCTATTGGTTCCTAGACAAAAGATGAGTAAGGGCTAGGCAATGGGGGTTAAATGACTTACCCAGGGTCACACAGTGAGGAAGTGTTTGAGGCTAGATATGAACCCAGGACCTCTCGTCCTCAAGGCTGGCTCTCTATCCACTGAGCCACTCAGCTGCCCCCAATTTCATTGTATTTCTAGCAAACATTTTAAACTGCCTCAGGTAGAATTTTCTATTCTTTGGATTTAGAATTGAGCTCAACTACATCCAACCCAATCTGCCTTTCCATTCCATCCCATTCATGGGCTGCGAGCTCGATTTATGATTCTCTTTATCATAAACCCTTCTCCCAGATGTTGTGGTCTCCGTGAAATATCATCAGGGAGAAGAACAGAAGAGACTTGTATTGCAGACCCAGACTGTTAGGGCAGGAAATCACAGAGAGGAATGTGTTTGTGCTTTGATGGCTAACAAGGGGCCCGGACCCAGTAGGGCTGCCAACAGACCCAGCTTTTCCTTCTAGAGGGATTAGAGGGAGCAGGAGGGAGAGAGTTACTCTCTCCAAATTAGGCAGACAGGATTGGGTCCCCTGTGAGTAAAACCCTTCAGTTGGAGAAAGGAAAAAAAGGATGGGAGATTCCAACAGATGTGAGAGCTCTGATGATGTCAGTTGGGGTTACTTTCCTAAGAACAAAGAAAGATTAGCAGCGTTGGCAAATACTGAACTCCTAAGGAAGACCATAAAAGAGGTCCAGAGGCAATGAGCCACAAATGCTTACACATCAGACTAATTCTGCAGGTAGAGTCAGCAGGGAGTGGAGATTGGAGATTGGAGGAAGACCTCGTTTCCAATCCTACCTCAGATAGCTTCTTAGCTAAGCGAACCTGGACTAGTGAGTTCAAGTTTTGAGGCTTCTATTTCCTTGTTGCTCAGTCTCATCCAACTCTTCATGACTCCATTTGGAGTTTTCTTGGCAAAGATATTGGAAAGGGTTTGCCATTTTCCTTCTCTGGTTCATTTTACAGATGAAGAAACTAAAACAAATGGGATTAAATGACTTGTCCAGGGTCACATAGCTAGTAAGTGTCTGAGACCAAATTTGAACTCCTGATCTTCCTGCCTTGCCATTGAACCACCTTCTTTATTTGTGAAGTAAAAGGGTTGACATGGCCAAAGTCCTTTGATTTAGTAAAACCACTACTAGGTCTGCATCCCAAAGACATTTTAATTTTTAATTTTATTTTTCTTTTGAAAAATGTTATTTGTTATTATTTATTTTCATTAATTAATTAATGTTATTAATTAATTTAGAATATGTTTCTATGGTTACAAGATTCATGTTCTTTCCCTTCCCTCTCCTCACTCCCCCTCCCATAGCTGATGCACAATTTCACTGGGTTTTACATGTGTCATTGATCAAGACCTATTTCCATATTATTGATATGTGCACTAGGGTGAGCATTTAGAGTCTACATCCCCAATCATATCCCCATCAACCCATGTGATCAAGCAGTTATTTTTCTTCTGTGTTTCTACTCCCACAGCTCTTTCTCAGGATGTGGATAGTGTTCTTTTTCATAAGTCCCTCAGAATTGTCCTGGATCATTATATTACTGCTAGTAGAGAAGTCCATTACATTCAATTGTGCCACAGTATATCAGTCTCTGTGTACGATGTTCTTCTGGTTCTGCTCCTTTCACTATGCATCAATTGCTGGAAGTCGTTCAAGTTCACATAGAATTCCTCCAGTTCATTATTCCTTTGAGTACAATAGTATTCCATCACCAATATATACCACAATTTGTTCAGCCATTCCCCAATTGAAGGGCACCCCTTCATTTTCCAATTTTTTGCCACCACAAAGAGCATAACTATGAATATTCTTACACAAATATTTTCCCCTATGATCTCCAAAGACATTTTTAAAAAGTGGGAAGAGACCTACTTCTACAAAAATATTTATAGCAGCCCTCTTTGTTGTGGCAAATAATTGTAAATTGAGAGGATGTCCATCAGTTGGGAATGAATGGCTGAACAAGTTGTGGTATATGATTATAATGAACTACTATTGTGCTCTAAGAAATGATGAACAGGATAATTTCAGAGAAAGCTGAAAAGACTTAAATAAACTGATGTAAAGTGAAGTGAGAAGAACCAGGAGAACACTGTCTACAGTAAAAGGTCAACTGTGAGTGACTTTGTTATGATCAGTAATACAATGATACAAGACAATGCCAAAGGATTCCTGATGAAAAATGCAATTCCCTGCCAGAGAAAGAACTGATGGAGTCAAAATGAAGATCAAAGCATACCATCTCCCCCTTTGTTTCCTTCAAGTTTGTGTTCTAGAAATACACGTCTTCTTCCAAAATACGATGAATATAGAAATATGTATTGTACGATAGCACATGTATAATTTATATCAAATTGATTACCCTCTCAGGGAGAGGGAAGGGGAAGGAAGGGAAGAATTTGGAACTTAAAATGTGAGAAAATGAATGTTAAAAATTGTTTCGATATATAATTGGGGGAAAATAAAATATTTCTTTTCTTTTTTTTTTAATTTTACCTTACTTTTATTCCAGTAACAGATTTATACAAAGGTTTCCCAAAGTTACATGATTCATGTTGTCTCCTTCCCCTCATCTGTCCCCGCTCCTGGAGTTAACAACAACTCAGTTGGGTTATACATGTATTATTAATCAAAATATTAAAAAAAATATTTCTGAAAAAAGTTTTTAAAAAGAACAAAAGAGGTTGAACTAGGTGTTCTCTAAGATCCCCATCAGGACTCTCTATGATATATGGGAAACTCCCTCTACAACTCTATGAATTTACTGGGGTGCTGAAATCAATCAATAAACATTTATTAATCCTGTTTTGTATAAGGTGTTAGAAATAGTGACTGAATTTGAGAGCTGGAAGGGTCTTCCTTGGCCATCTAGTCCCACCTAAAAATGAAAGAATCTGTCCTCAAAGAACTTATATTTCACCAGAGGAGATAGTATGTATGTGCAGATATAGATATATGCTGTACAACTCCTTTGGACTGATCACTTTGCTGTTGGTCATTCCTGGGGGTATGACCTCTGTCAATGGTTTCCGATTTATCTTGTATATATCATTACAATCCAGTTGTTTTCATTTTGTCTCCCCCATTAGACTGAAATCCTTGGGGAAAGGGACTTTCTTTTGCATCTCTTTGCATCCTTAGCCCTTGGCATGGTGTCTCCTACCTAAACTGGATGGGACGTTATCCTAGATTCTCTGTGCTTGTTCTTCAATGGACAGCTAAGGTCTTTTACTCCCTTCAACCATTGGCTCAGTTGGATGGTACTATGGATGGCTTTTATTTATTTTTTCAGTCTTTATTTTTTTAATTCAAATCTCTAATGAATAGGACAGTGTTTTTTTCTTTACTCTTCATTTTCTTTATTATGATTATTTTGTGGGGGGTTATTTAAATCATTAATTTAGAATATTTTTCCATGGTTACATGATTCATATTCTTTCCCTCCCCTCCATGCAACCCCCTCCCATAGCTGATGTGCAATTCTACTGGGTTTTACATGTGTCATTTATCAAGACCTATTTCCATATTATTGATATTTCCACTCAGGTGATTGTTTAGAGTCTACATCCCCAGTTATATCCCCATCAACCCATGTGATCAAGCAGTTGTTTTTCTTCTGTGTTTCTACTCCCACAGTTCTTTCTTTGGATGTGGATAGTGTTCTTTCTCATAAGTCCCTTAGAATTGTCCTGGATCATTGCATTGCTGCTAGTAGAAAAGTCCATTACATTCGATTGTGCCACAGTGTATCAGTCTCTGTGTATAAGGTTCTCCTGGTTCTGTTCCTTTCACTCTGCATCAATTGCTGGAGGTCATTCCAGTTCACATGGAATTCCTCTAGTTTATTATTTATGGATGGTTTTTAGCAGAGGAATGGCAGAGACTTTTCATGGAGTGACTCCCTTAGAATCTCACTTCTGAGGTTTGCCACCTCTAAGGTGGAGATGGGAAAGACTTAGCTTCTGGTCAATCATCCTTCCTGGTTCTGGACCAGTTCCTCCATGTAGGACTCTTCCTGGGAGTATGGTGATCAGTTCTGATTCATCAATTTCCATTTCCCAGACTCTTTCTTTTGGAGATTTGTAGATACAAGGATGTCCAGGCACCAAAGTGTCCATATAGCCTGTACTCTAGAGGCAACTTCATTATCTTGGCTGACTTCTCCAAAAGCAATTGTATATGATATCAACCTGCAGGGGAAGAACTGATGGAGTCTAAATATAGATCAAAGCATACTTTTTTCCCCTTTATTTTTTTCGGTCTGTGCTTTCTTGCACAAAATGACTAATATAGAAATATCTTTTGTATGATTGCAAATGCATAATTCATATGAAGTTGTATGTCTTCCTAAGGAGGAGATAATTTGGAACTCAGAATCTTAAAAGGTGAATGTTAAAGGGGGCAGCTGGGTAGCTCAGTGGATTGAGAGCCAGACCTAGAGACGGGAGGTCCTAGTTTTATATCTGGTCTCAGACACTTCCTAGCTGTGTGACCCTGGGCAAGTCACTTAGCCCCCATTGCTTAGCTCTTATCACTCTTTTGCCTTGGGACCAATACACAGTATTAAATCTAAGACAAAAGGTAAGAATTAACAAAAAAAATATTAAAAATTGTTTTTAAGGGTACAGCTAGGTGGCTCAGTTGATTGAGAGCCAGGTCTAAAGATGGAAAGACCTGGGTTCAAATTTGACCTTGGACACTCCCCAGCTGTGTGACCTTGGGCAAGTCATTTAACCCCCATTGCCTAGCCCTTACCATTTTTCTATCTTGGAAGCAATGCACAGTATTGAGTTTAAGGAGTAAGGTAAGGGTTCTAAAATTTTTAAATAAAAAATAAAAATTATTTTTACATGTAATTGGAAAATAAAAATATTATTCAAAAGTAATTGCACTGTTCAAGTCTGAGACCCTTTCCTCACTAGAAGTTTCCTTTAGCGCCTGAAAAGACTTTCCATTTACATTTTAAAGTCTTTCTCTTTTTCTTTCTCACCTTTTCAGCTTTGTAGAAGTCTCATTGGGACATGCTATTATGTTAGAATAATATAAAATAGTTAATATTTATCAAAGCTAGAAAACACACTTTCTGCACCCACCTGTCTTTCCAGGATTGCGGCAGGAATGCTGGGGAGGTAGCTGTTACTTACTTGGGGATTGTTACATTTTCAGAGGGAGCATTTACGCTAGACATCATTTTAATCTGGTCTTTTATTGATTGTCTACAATAAGAAAGTGATGGAGAAAAATGTTAATGACAGATTAAATTTAAAAGTGGATCAATGTGCCAAAAGAAACAATGAGCACATGAATGTTTTTTAACAATCTGGATAGGACTCCATGAGATAATGAAGAGTGAAATGAGTAGAATCAAGAGAGCCATTATATACAGCTCCAGATTTAACATTTGAAGAATTACTTATGACTAGTCCCCCCAGAGAATGAACTGAGAAGTGGAAACACGAAGGGCTTCATCTATTTCATTATGCCAGATGATGCCTTCTTTGGTGTTGGGATGAGTGGGAGAGCTGAATGAATGAATAAATAAAATGGGGGGAAAAGTGGGTCAAGCATTTTTTGAGTCAGTTGTTAAAAGATGATCAGTTTACCAGCTCAGTGCTGGCTTCAAGGCTTCTGAAAATGTACTTATCCTACGTGCTCTGAGGTGCTAACTGTCAAATTTAGAAATTGGGACAAATAGAACAAGTGTTTGAGAGAGAACTAAAATTTAAAAATATCTCCTCTTGCCAAATCTGTAAAAAGGCAGGTGAGGCACCTTCTCAGCACCCTAAGACTATAACTTAAAGATAAGTTATTGGTCTGTATCCTGGGGCCAAAGGAAAACATCCCACTGCAAAAGTTTTGTTTTGTGGATAAGGAAAAAGGCTCATATAGGTAAATGACTTGGCTAGGGTCTTGTGATAGATGGGTAGATTGGGACTCAGGTCTTCCTGGTTCTAGTCCCACATCCTATACCATGATGTGTCTCAATAGCAGTAAAGAGAATGTTCATAACAAGAGGTCCCCATATCAATGACATTATGGGTGTGAACCAATTTTTTTTAAGAAAAAAAAAAAGAAGAAAGAACAGTAATGGATTTTCTTTCTCCTTATTCCAAAAGCATTTAGTTTATCCATTCTTTTAGAGGCAGTATGACACAGTGGGATAGTAGCTAAGGTTGCACAATGGATAGAGCACTGGGCCTGGAATTAGGAAGACTCATCTTTCTGAATTCAAATCTGGTTTCAGACACTTCCTAGCTGTGTGACCTTAGGCAAGTCACTTAACCCCAGTTGCCTAGTCCTTATCATTCTTCTGCCTTGAAACGGATACTTAGTATTGACTCAAAGATGGAAGGTCAGGGTTTTTTAAAAATGTGTTTAAATAAGAGAACTGGGTTTGAATTCTACTTCTGCCAATTTTTATAGGTGTGACTGTGAGCAAATTATTTCACCTCTCAGTCTCAGTTTCTTTAACTATAAAATTAGACTACTAAAACCTACCACACAGGGCTATTTTGAGGATTAAATGAAATATATATATTGTTCAATCTTATCTGACTTTTCATGACCCTTCTTGGGGTTTTCTTGGCAAAAATAATGGAATGATTTTCCATTTCCTTCTCCAGCTCATTTTACAAATAAGGAAACTGAGGCCAACAGGGTTAAGTGACTTGTTTAAGGTTACATAGCTAGTAAATGTGTGAGGCTGGATTTGAACTCAGGAAGATGTGGCTCAAATCAATGTATAGAAAATGATTTATGAATCTTAAATTGCTATAGAATAATTATTGTCACTATTACATAGAAAGAAAGGAAGGAAGGAAGGAAGGAAGGAAGGAAGAAAGGAAGGAAGGAAGGAAGGAAGGAAGGGAGGAATTTCTCCTTTGTCCCATTTTCCTATTTCTTCTCCAGTGTGGTCTGGCAGTCCCTCATTCTAATGCATTCTTAATAACTGTTAGACGATGTCATATTATGATTCAAAAAACCCAAACCAAACAAAAAAACTCAACCCTAACTCATCCCTTCTCTGCAGCCTTTCATCTCAGTGTCCATATCCCCTTTTCCCACTGGACCCAAGAGAACCTGGCCCACTGCCCAGAGAGAAAAGGATCTTCTGATGTACACAGTGGAAGCCAAAGTGATTAGCATTGGCTATCTTTTAATCTCCTTTGGCCAGAGTTTTCTGTTCTTCACTAAGCTCACTCCACCTACTTAAGGGGGGAAAAATGAAAGAAAGCGGGGGGGGGGGGGGGGGGGGGTTGAATACTGAAAAGCAAGGCTGGTTCTGCTGTAAAGTCCAGAGTGACAAGTGGGCAGAAGGGGAAAAAAATTAAAGCCCTCATCTATGTGCCACTTATTTAAATGATTCCTTCAAAAGGACTTCCCTTAGGGAAGTTAGGTGGCCCAGTGCATAGTGAGCCAGGCCTGGAGACAGGAGGTCCTGGGTTCAAATATGAAATATTCTAAAGTCACATTTGAACCCAGAACCTTCCATCTCTAGGCCTTACTCTCTCTCTACTTAGCCACCTGGCCAACTTGCTTTAAGAAAAAATGGAAATGGGGCATCTAGGTTGCACAGTGGTTAGAGATATTTAGTATCGATTCTAAGGCAGAAGGTAACAGTTAAAAAAAAAAGAAAAATATGGAAAGACTTGCATGAAATAATGAAGAGTCAAATGAGTGGAATCATTGGTTTATTCACCTATAAAGTGGAGAGGTGGTTTTAGATACATTCTAGGACTACTTCTTAAAAATTTCATTTGTTTAATTAATTAATTTAGAATACTTTTCCATGGCTATATGATTCACATTTTTTCCCTCCCCTCCTCCTTCCCTGCTCCCATAGCCAATGAGCAATTCCACTGGATTTTACATGTGCCATTGATCAAGACCTATTTCCATATAGAGTGAATAGAGTAATAGAGTGATCATTTAGTCTATATCCCCAATCATATCCCCTTCGAACCATGTGATCAAGCAGTTGTTTTTCTTCTCTGTTTCTACTCCCACAGTTCTTTCTCTGGATGTGGATAGTGATCTTTCTCATAAGTCCCTTGGCATCATCCTGGATCTATCATTGCATTGTTGCTGGTAGAGAAGTCCATTACGTCCCATCGTGTCACAGCTTATTGTCTCTGTGTTCAAGGAAATATTTTAAAAACTCTACTCCAAAGTCAAGCTTTCAAAACTTGAAACACATTTATTAAGGGGCTGCTAACACTATTGGGTCAGTGAGATGGCACAGTGGATAGAATGCCAGACCTGGAGCCAAGAAGACTCCTCTTCCTGAGTTCAAATCTGGCCTCAGACACTTACTAGCTGTGTGACTCACTATGAGACTTGTTTGCCTCAGTTTACTCATCTATAAAATGAGCTGGAGAAGGAAATGACATCATTCCAGTAGCTTGGCCAAAAGTAAGATACAACTGAACAAAAACAAATAAATTTTGGGCTCTGGAAAGAAAGAGTGAAATCCAGAAGAGTCTCTGCTCTCAAGGAACTTATGTTCTCTTTGGGAGAAACAATATGTAGAGATACATAAATAAACATGAAATATAAACAACACATACACACATGTATATATAGAAAATATAAACAAGGGGAGGGCACAAGGGTAGGATGGTTTGTTAAAAATAAGACAACGATTACAGATTACAGAGTGGAAGGGTAAAAAAGAGTGGGAAAGAGAAGCCATGGGGTTGAGGAACAGAGAATGATGGCCAGGGAAGGAAGGGTTTTTTATTTTATTTTTTTATCTAGGGAGCTTAAGAATCAGAATCTCAGGGATTCTTTTTTTGTTTTTAACCCTTACACTCCATCTTAGAATCAATACTACGAATTGGTTTCAAGAAAGAAGAGTGGTAAGGGCTAGGCAATGGGGGTGAAGTGACTTGCCTAGGGTCACATAGCTGGGAAGTGTCTGAAGCCAGACTTGAACCCAGGATCTCCTTGTCTCTAGGCCTGGCTCTCAATCCACTGAGCCACCTGGCTGCCCCCAGGAATTCTTTTTTTTTTTTTAATTAAATAATTTGTCTGTTACATTAAAATACCCAATTAACTTCTTCCTTCTCCTTCCCTGAATTAGAGAAGGCATCATCTGACAAAAAAAAAAATATGTATATATAAAACTAATCTCTTATTTGTTTCTACTTATCAGTTCTTTCTCTGGAGGTGGGCACACACAAGTCATTCTTCAGGGATTCTTTGTGGAGCCAAAGGGCAGTAGATCGCTAGGCCCTTCACAGTAGAAAAACTAATGTTGATTTGATTATCAATCCCTTAGAAAGAAGGAGATGGAGGTGGAGGAACAGTAATAATCTCGAGCTCTGCCTGCCCTTCGGTGGAAATGGAGCTAGAATTCTGGGGCCAGTGTGGTTCCAGGGCAATAAGGCATGTTTGAGGGCTTCACACTCAGCCAGATCAGCTCAGCTCTGTACTAGGGATCAGTGCAGTGTCCAGTAGATTAACTGTTCTAGGTGTGTGTGGGGTGGGGAGAGAGCCCAGGATAATCCACTAAACCTGGCTTTCTCCTGAAATGGGACCACAGGGGAATGAGGCTGTATCAGCTAACAAGGGGGGTGATGGTGGAAGTAACTATGCTGTTAAAAAGAAAGGGCATCAATAAACCTTTTTTAATGTTTTACAACAATTTCTTTGTACATTTTTAAAAGCCCATAACTCACTTTAAGAGCAAGAAGGAACACAAATAGCACCCACAAAAAAAGTCAAAGGCCACCACCTTCTTCCTGTCCTCGTAAGATTACGACTGCATTTTGAGGCTGACCAATTAAAATGATACTTCAGGTAGCCCTGGCGTGGAAGCACCCCAAATAGAAAATCAATATATTCCACCTTTTCTAAAGACAATACCCACATGTCCTATTCATTTCAGTTTTCTTGGGCAAGTCACTAGACCTAGAGACACAAAAAGCGAAAATGAACTAAATTTCTCTGCTTCTACTCCAATTCTTTCTGTCTCAATTCTTACTTGGGTTATGGACAGAAAATTCCTTTTAGAACCTATCTTATCCCTGGTTACCAGCATGGATTCTACAAATCCTCCTTGAATTTCCAATGCAAAGGAACTGGCGAAGATTTCTCTCAACCTGTGATCATGTCCCAGTCTAGTAGAGTCTAAATCAGTGATGGCAAACCTTTTAGAGACCAAGCACCATGCCCCACCCCTCCATCCCCCAGGCTGAGTGCTGTGCTCACCCCACACCAAGTGCTGATCTACCCCTCCTTACCCCACACAAGGGTGGGAGAAAGTGCTTCCATTGGGCTGCTGAGCAGGGGGATGGGTGATGCAAAAAAATGTTGTCAGGCATTGTGGGGAAGGGGAAGGAAGCAGTTCCACCTAAGTCCCTCTGCCTTTCTAGTAACAAATTCTGAGGGGGGGGGGGGAAGTACATGTGTCCACAGAGAGCTCTTCTTATATCATCTTTGTCACCCATGCCATAAGTTCACCATCACTGGTCTAGATCCATGTAAATAACTTTAAAAGGAAAGTTCTAAGAGGAAGGGGCTGAATGGACCTTCCTTAAGTCCTTTAACTAAAGTTCTACCTTCAACAGGAAGCCTTCTCCTACCCTTCTTAATTCTAGTGCTTTCCCTCTTTTAATTATTTCCTGTTTATCTAGTACATCAATTGCTTTGTATATATTTGCTTGAGAGCATGCTGTTCCCCATTAGATTGTAAGCAACTTGAGGGTAAGAACTACCTTTTTTGTCTTTTTTTTTGTATCTTCAGAGCTAAGCACAGTGTCTGGAACACAGCAGGCACATAATAAATGCTTATTGAGCCATATCCAGAGCCTGGGGGTCCTAGGCTCAAATCTAGCCTCAAACCCTAGCTGTGTGACCCTGGGTAAGTCACTTAATCCCCATTACCTAGCTTTTACCTCTCTTCTACCTAGGACCAATACACAATATTGATTCTAAGATGGAAGGTAAGGGTTTTAAGTTATAAGATAAAAATAAATATCTATTTTTAATTGAAAATTTTTATTTAACTAATTAATTTAGAATATTTTTCCATGGTTACATGATTCATATTCTTTCCCTCCCCTCCTCCCAACCCCCTCCTGGAGCCAATGAGCAATTCCACTGGATTTTACATGTGTCATTTTTCAAGACCTATTTCCATATTATTGATATTTGCATTAGGGTGATTGTTTAGAGTCTACATCCCCAATCATATCCCCATAGATCCATGTGATCAAGCAGTTGAAAAATAAATATCTATTGAATGAATGACTGAAGCTTATAGAGTTGGTGACTTTTGCCCTACTTCCTCCTTCCCAGCAACCACATTTCCAGACTCCCTACATTTGGATTTCATAATAAGCATACGATATATGGCCTAATAGGCCATTGACAAATATGTTAAACACCACAAAGTCAAGCATAGATTTCTGGGGCATTCTACTGGAGATTTCCTTCAAAGTTGACACCAAATTATAAATGACCACTCTTTGAGTCTAACATTCAACCAGTTTCTTATTCACACAATTGTCCAGTTGTCTAGCCCATTCCTTTCCATCTTGTCCACAAAAAAACCCCAATATGCTATATCAAACGCTTTGCCAAAATAGAAACTATTTTTATAGAATTCTCCTGACGTATAAGTGAGGCAACCAATTAAAAAAAAAAGGAAATAAGGTTAATCTAGTTCAAACTTTTTTCTACAAAGAGCCAGATAATAAATATTTTAGACTTTGTAGGTCAAGAGGCAAAATAGAGTAAATACTTATATAAGAAAAGAGAAAATAAATTTCCACAAAATTTTAATAGATAAAATTTAAAAATATGAGTACTTTAAGTAAAAAAATTTTAAAAAGAGGTCTTCTAATGAGAAGTATTTTGAAGGGATAATTTGTGTTATCACGGTTCAAAAATTAGTGTTCCTTATCATCAAAATGGATTGCAAATGTTCATGTGTTAATGCTCTTCTATAGTGCGATTTGATGTATTTCCTCTTTGAAAACATCTTTCCCACAGATGGATATTGCCAAGTACTGGTTTTATCCCAGGAGGACATGATGTTAACTGAGCATATTCATCGCTTAGAAGGTAGTTATACAGTCCTATTTAGTTCTTCTCTTGATATTTGCCTTTTAGGCTATCATTACATTGTAGATGAATCACTTCCACTTGAAGATTAGGCAGATGCCCCAACGGCACAGTTAAATGGATTTTAAAATGTCGGAATTTCTTTTGCATTTATGCATTAAGGTCAGAAAAACATTTCTGTAACTGTAGCTGAAGTTAGAAAAAACATATCTGGGGCACATTTGTATGAGCGAGGAGATTGCACTTCTTGTTTTAACTTTTGAAAGTATGGGAAGGAAATAAAGCAGCCTGATTGATATTACTTGCAATTCAGCTAGGTGGTGCAAAGGATAGCCCTGAGTCTGGAATCAGGGACCTGAGTTCAAATTTAACCTTAGGTACTTCCTTTGTATGATCCTGGGTGAGTCACTTAACCTCTGTTTGCCTCAGTTCTCTCATATGTAAAATAATAATAATATCTCCACAATTGTTATGAGGATCAAATGTGATAATATTTGTGAAGTGCTTAGCATAATACCTGGCACATAGTAAGTGCTATGTAATGATAGCAATTATTATTGTTATTGTCACTAAGTTGACTTTGCCACAATAGAAGTTTTACAAGTAAGTGCTGTTTTGCTTTGTAACTTTAGGATGCATTTATTAGGAAATATTCTTAAATCTGTAGCAAAAGCTAATTTTTTTTAAAAATATATTTTATTTGATCATTTCCAAGCATTATTCGTTAAAGACATAGATCATTTTCTTTTCCTCCCCCCCCCCCCCATAGCCGACGCGTAAGTCCACTGGGCATTACATGTTTTCTTGATTTGAACCCATTGCTTTGTTGATAATATTTGCATTAGAGTGTTCATTTAGAGTCTCTCCTCTGTCATGTCCCCTCAGAAAAGCTAATTTTTTTTAAACCCTTACCTTCTATCTTAGAATCAATATTGTATATTGACTCCAAGGCAGAAGTGGTAAGGGCTAGGCAATGGGGGGTTTAGTGACTTGCCCAGGGTCACATAGTTAGGAAGTATCTAAGGTCAGATTTGAACCCAGAACCTCCCATTATTAGGTCTGGCTCTCTGTCCACTGAGGTACCCAGCTGCCCCTCAAAAGTGAATTTCCGAAGCCTTTCAATGTTCAAGAATAATGATTGAGAGTGGTTCTCATTCAGAAAAATTTCTATCTTAACTCTAAGCTCAAAAAGTCATAAAACTTTTTTTCTCATTTTTTTCTTGTTTTGACATTATGGTTATGTGTTGGTCATAAAAAATAAAATATCACAGGACAGTGAAAGAAATGACACTTGAAACACGACTGAGTTATAACTGCATCGCTGTGATTTGTGGTGAGCCTAGAAGCAACAGGAAGAAATTAAAGGACTGTGTGCTCTCATGCAACTACGCAGTTCTGACTTTGTAGCTGAAAACCTGCCCCAGACAATCCCTACATGACTGGGTTCCAAGAAAACTTTGTTTAAAAATGTGAAAACCACTCTAAGCTTAGTGTGCTGAACCTTGGTTTAGCTCATGACCTGTTCTGGATGAAGCCACGCTGGATCCTTGTGCTCGGTGCTTCCTTGACAAAAGATTCACTAATGATCATCCATTTGCACAAGACATTCTAGAAATTTTGCAAGGAGTCAAAGCCAAACTCATATTCTAGCCAGATCACATTTGTCCTTCTCCTGTGATAGTGCTATAATTCTCCATGATCTTCCTTTCTACCCAACCCCCACTTTTAGAACTCTTACCTTCTTACCTATTGGTTCCAAGGAAGAAGATGAAGTAAGAGATGGGTAACTGAGACTTGCCCAAGCAAGTGTCTGAGGCCAGATTTGATCTAGAACCTCCTGTCTCTAGGCCTGGCTCTCTATCTATTGGGCCACCCAGCTGCCCAGTTCATGATCTTTCAAGAACTACTAATAGTGGTTCAGGAATCCCATTTATTCATTCTTTCAGGACCTTGGAAAGCAATACTTCTCCTTCTGGTGAACTGAGCTCATCCAAGGTGGCCAGCAGTTCTTTAACTATAGCCTTATTCATAGTTGATATTAACTGCTCATTAGACATTTTTATTTTGCTCTTTCCAATCAGTCAAAAAATGTTTATTAAGTACTTACTGTTTGGCAGGCAATATGTTAAGCATTGGAGCCTAGAGATTATTCTCTTTAGAACACAAAACAGGAACACAAGAGTTGAGAAACAATAATGGATAATGTTTATTTGTTTTTTCTTTATTCAAAGACATTTCATTTTCCCAATTACATGTAATAACACTTTTAATATACTTCTCTCAAATTAAAGATCCAAATTGTCTCCTTCCCTCCTTTTCCTCCCCCTTTTGAAGATGGTAAGCAACTTGAACTCTGTTGTATATGTATTATCAGGCAAAATATATTTCCATACTGGTTATTGCTATAAGGGAATACTCATATAAAACCTAAATCCCCCAAATAAAACCATAAATAAACTAATGTGAAAGATAGCATATTTCGATCTGCATCCTACTCCAACAGTTCTTTCTCTGGAGGTGGATAGCATCTTTTGTCATGAGGCCTTCAGAATTGTCCTGGATCATTGTATTACGGAAAGTAGCTAAATCTTTCACAGTTGATAATTTCACAATATTACTGTTACTGTGTACATATACAGTATACTGTTTAAATGGAGATTTTTGAACCTTTGGACTTCATCCCCCAGAAGTCCTTTAGTATTTCCCAAAATTCCTTTCAATCTCTCCATCACCTTAAATGGTCATGTTTGTTTAAGTTCTGAGGCTCTGCCTGCCTTTCTCTCTTTTTCTTGCAACTGGGCTGGGTTCAGATAGTTCTTTTACTTTAATTATTAATAAGTATTAATTTTATTAATATAATAATATTAATTGTTATCTTATTATAATACTATATCATTAATTATTAATAAAACTTTATAAAATATAATCCTTAGTTATTGAATATTAATTTCAATCTTCACAGTATAACTCTTGGTTCTGATTATTTTGCTCCACATTAGTTCATGCAGATTTTCCCAGTTCTTTCTGAAATCATCCTGCTCATCATTTCTTATAGCACAATAATATTCCATCACTAACATAAACCACAATTTGGTCAGCCATTCTGCAACTGATGGGCATCTCCTCAATTTCCAATTCTTTGCCACTGCAAAAAGAGCTACCATATACCCACTTTGGTACAAATTGTGATTTCTTTAGTATACAGACTCATAGTGGTATTACAGGAACAAAGGATATGCACAGTTGTATAGTTCTTTGGGCATAGTTCCAAATTATCCTTCAGAACAGTTGTATCAGTTCACAACTCCACCAATAATGCATTAGTGTCCCAATTTTGAATGACATATTTATATCATGTTTTAATTTTTGCAAAGTTCTTTACATATATTATCTCAAGGGAACCTTATAACTGTTTCTTCATTGTCATTCTCTCTATCCTGAGTTGTCATCATCCTATGAATTTCAAATAAAAAAATGTTTATTTCTCTTCCTCTTTCCCCTAAAAAGCTTTGTTGTTCAGTTGTTTTTCATGTCTGAGTCTTCTTGATCCCATTTGGGTTTTCTTGGCAGTAATATTGAAGGAAATCGGGGATTTTAAGTTCTTGGAGTTAAAAAAAAGAGAGCATTCCAAGCACGTATGTGAAAAGGTGCACATCAGAGATCCACAAGGAATCTTACGGCTGAAATACAATGAGTAAAGGAAAGTAATTTTTTTATAACAAGGTTAATGGAGCTGAGCATGAACTCAGGCCATTCACAATAATTCATATATCTAACTTCTTGCTAAAGAGCATGTTTGGTAAGAGGCTGCAGGTTGCTGTATCATGATGGGGGTAAAGGTAGGGAGGCACTTGGTAACTGAGTCAGCAAGAGGTTCCATTCTGTCTGCCTCTCTGATTCTCTCTGTTGGTCTGTCTCTCTATCCCACTGTTTATCTATCTCTGTCTCTCTGTCTTTCATTTTTTGTCTCATTCTCTTTCTCTTTCCTTCTGTCTCTGTCTTTGTCTCTGTCTCTCCAGTTCTCTCTTTCCCTCTTTTGAACAGGTAGCTGCTTGAACCTCCAATAGCTTCCCCCACTGATTTCTATTAGAGGATGGAGGATAGATTTCTTTCCCCTTTTCCTTCTCTTCAGGGTTCATCATGACAATGAGAACATGTGCTTGCCTTGTAGTAGAGGACATACTCCTGGGCCATGAGTGACATGTAATAAGCCAAGAAAGGTAGGCTAGAGCCAAAGTGTAAAGGCTTCTAAAAACAGCAGAGAAGAATTTTTACCTTAGAACTAATAGGGAGCCACTGCAGGTTTTTGAGCAAGGAGAATATTATGTTCAAACTTGTGCTATGAATATTGTTCATATTCATATTCATAACTTATGGTAGATTCAAGTTTTTTATCCTGTTCATTATGTCTACTATGCAGGCCACAAATTATGCTTTTATAATTCTTATTTCTCTTTTAAACAATTCGGGAGCATCCTGTTGTGGGTCTACGCACTTTTGGAAATCCATCATCAAATGCAGATTTATTTTACACTGTCTTGCAAAATTTACTCTTTGATGTATAACTCCTTAGCTTATTTGGACCCCATACTCCTTATGCTACTAAGATTTCCCCTGTTGGTTATCTGCTTATGCTCATTGCCTTTAGCTAAGCTTTCTTCCTGAGATCTTTGGTAATATCACTCTCCCTCCCCTCCATATTATAATCCCATGGTTCATTTCTTACTCCTCTTCTCTTAAATTTTTTTTCAAAGATCTGCCTTCTCTCTCCCCCATCTTCCCACAGATTCCTCATTAAGAAAACAAGAAAAGCAAAAGCCTGTTACAAACACGTATAGTCAAGCAAAATAAATTCCTGTATCAGCCATGTCCAAAAAAAGTGTCAATCTTTATTCTGAGCTCATCAGCTAATTATCAGAACGTGGGTAGCCTGTTTTATTACAAGTTCTCTTGAATTGTGAATCATGGTTGTTCATTGGGTTGATCACATGTTTCTAAGCCTTTCAAAGTTGATTGTCTTTACAAAAAAAGAGTTGTCATAGCATACATTTTTTCCCTGGTTCTGATCCCTGCCAGATTTTTTATGAAACCAATCCTTCATTTCTTATAACACAATAATGTTTTATCAAATTCATGTACCATATCTTGGTTAGCCATTCCCCACTTGATGGGTGTCCTCTCAGTTTCCAATTTTTTGGCATTACAAACCGAGGTACTATAATTTGGGGTATATATGGGCCCTTTTGCTCTTCAGGGCGTAGACCTAGTAGGGGTACTATCTTCCTTGATAATGGCTTCTCTGTGGGAAATTTTTCTTTCAGTCTCCTCTCAGTCTGGACAATTCACACTTCACAGCCCTCAGTCTCTGACCCAAGTAGCTTCTGTTAGGGCAGAACTAAGGATACAGGGCTAGTGGAACACCACATAGCCACACACATCTTGTGCCCCAGTTCCTTAGTTTTTGACTGGGTTCTGCTGAAGCCAGAGCTCTGACAAGCTGCTATCCCAGGCAGGACAGACTTGTGCCTTTTGGTTTTCCTTGGAACTGGGAGGAAGCTGTAACAGAGTTGAATTCTATTGCAAGCCTGTGGCGATCCTGTGCCAGAGAGTGGAGGACAATGGAGGAGGGGTGAGTGAGGAATGAGCTAGCTTTCTATGCTTCTAGCTCATCAGTTAGTTGCTTCCTTAGGGTTCTTGATGCCCTAGACCAGTGATGGTGAACCTTTTAGAGGGGGGGCAGGGTGATGTGAGAAATGTCCTCAGCCACGCATGAAGATGGGGAGGGGAGCACTGCAGGCCCTCCACGCCCTACTCTGTGCTGAGGTGATGGCATGTGTGTCCATAGAGAGGGCTCTGAGTGTCCATTCTGGCATGCATGCCATAGGTTCACCATCATGGTCCTAGACCTTAGAGGCATCTGACATTGCTTTATCTCCTGAGTATAACACCTAATCTGAAAAGGTTTGAGTGTCATGAGGATCAAAGAAAATGTCTAATTCTCTATCTTCTTGTTCTCATGACCAGACAATCCTTGGCAGTTCATTAGATATATAGGGTGATGGAGAATAAATCCTTATGTTCCTTCTTAGAATCAATATTGTATATTGGTTCCAAGGCAGAAGAGTGGTAAAGGTTTAGGCAACTGGGGTTAAGTGACTTGCCCAGGGTCACATAGCTAGGAAGAGTCTGAAGTCAGATTTGAACCCAGAACCTCACATCTCTAGGTCTGACTTTCAATCTACTGAATCACCTAGTGTCCACTGAGGATGGAACTTTGAGGAATACCAATAGTAAAGTTATGGAACATAGATGATGATCCTGTAAAGGAATCTCTCAGATAGAAGAAACAGGAGAGAGCAGTGCCACAAAAACCTGGAAAGAGAACTTTTTCAGGAGAAGACAGTAATTCAGTGTCCAAATGCTGCAGAAAGATCAAGAAGAATGAGGACTGAGAAAAGGTCAATGGATTGAGCACTTGAGAATTCAGTGGTAACTACGGAACCAACAATTTCAGTATGATGAAGCCAGATTGTCAGATTACAAGAGGTTGGGAAGTGAGTAAAAATGAGAGGAAATGAGTCAATGGGTCTAAACAACTCTTTCTAGAAGTCTGGTTGTGAAAGATCAGAGACATAGAGGATGGTATCTTGATGGAGTAATAGGGTCAAGTGAGTTTTGTTTTTTTAAGAGTGGGGATCTGGAAGTGTTTGTGGGCATATTTGAAGGAATAAAATAAAGAGTAGAGGTGGGCAGGATTGTGGGTGATATCTACTAAAGGAGACAGGAGAGGAGGGGATCAAAAATTTCTTTAAAATGTAGAATGATTGCCTTGGTGAAGAAAAAGGTGGCCTCTTCTTCAGAGACTGGAATAAAAGAGAGTGGGGGATACATCAAGGGGTTTAATGATGTAGAAAAGGGAGAAAGAGGAAGTTTGCATCAAATGGACTCTTTTTCAGTAAAGTATGAGTTGAGGTCTTCTGCTAGGAGGAAGTGGGAAGAGATGGCATGAGAGAAAAGCTAAGTCTTCAAATAGATACTATGGAGAGTTTAACAGAATCACTGGACTGACCCACAACAATAAGGGGACAGGTGAGATTAGATCATATTTGTAATGTACTCAGTCAACAAGTAGAATGGAATGTCTGGAGTGGAAGAAGCAAATGGAGTTCGGTTTTGGCAGGGAGCGAGAAGATAGGGGAGAGGACCAAGGGCTTAGAGAGTAGAGGACAGGAGATAGCTGTACTGACTGAATTGGGTCAGGACTGGGAAGGGAGAAATGTGAAGCCAGAGCAGAAATGATGGCTTAGGAAAGGGAAGTGGGGTGTTGGGGAGAATGGGAACAAGCTTTTATTGGGTGCCTAGTATGCACAGATAATATGCTAAGGGATTAATAAATAAATATTCTCTTATTTGTTCCTCACATCAACCCTGAGAGGCAAATGCTGTTATTGTAACCCATTTTGCACTTCAGGAAACTGAGGCAGACAGATGTTAAGTGACTTGCCCAGGGTCACACTGCTAGAAGTATTTCAGGTTTTATTTGAATTCAGATCTTCCTGACTCTAGACCCAATGCTCTATCTACTCCTTCATCTGGTGAAGGCACTAGAAGTCAAGAGTGAGAGCAAAGAATAAGTTTAAGGCCAGTGAAGAAATGATTAGCTGTTCTGCTTCCAGCAGAGACAGGGTTGGCCAGATATCCAGATAACTGAAGTTTCCCTTCCCTACTATCTCATGCCTCTATGCCAGGCTTAGGATATGTTTCCTGAACTCTTCATCTATTTCCTTTTTCTCTCTCTTCCAAATGGTTGGTGCCATACTCTGGTTGTCTCTGCCTCCATTTATCTTCACTCAAATACTCTCCACCATTCTTCCTCTCTACAATCCCTGGCTTTCCTCACGCCAGTGTGTCTTCTGAATTTGTGCAGGGCTCCTGGATTTGATGGATGCCTTTACTTCCGCGGTGTATTTATTCTCTTCCAGAGTCATAGACCAGTCGTGGGGTCCGTGGCACTGAGCCTCAGTGACATATATTGGGTCAAATGTGCCTCCTACAGTAGGACCTACAATTCATCTTGCTTATTCCCTGGACTCTATGCCTTTGTATATCCTTATCTGGGGCAATGATTTCTATTTCTTTCTTTTTTTTTCTTAAACACTTACCTTCTACCTTAGAATCAATACTAATTGTTGGTTCCAAGGCAGAAGAGTGTTGTGGACTTGCCCAGGGTCACAAAGCTAGGAAGTTTCCAAGGTCACATTTGAATCCAGGACCTCCCATCTCTAAGTGTATATCTAGGTGAAAGAGCATAGTCTGTTTTTTGGTTTGTTTTTTGTGGTGTGTGTGTGTGTGTGTGTGTGTGTGTGTGTGTGTGTGTGTGTGTGTGTGTTTTAATAACTCTTACCTTCCATTTTAGAATCAATATTGGGAATTTGTTCCCAGGCAGAATAGTGGTAAGGGCTAGGCAATGGGGGTTAAGTGACTTGTCCAGGGTCACAAAGTTAGGAAGGATCTGAGGCCAGAATGGAACCCAGGACCTTCCTTCTCTGGACCTGACTCTCAATCCACTGAGTCCTCTAGATGCCCCCAATGATTTCTATTTCTAGCTTTTTGGGATTTTGCTATTCCATATTATTGAACACACACACACACTCACATACATAAAATTCCAGTGGCTCCCTATTACCTCCAGGAACAAATATGAAATTCTTTGTTTGGCTTTTACAACCTTTACAACCTGGCCCCTTCCTACTATTTCAGGCCTCTGACACTTTACTTCCTTCCATATTGGCTGCATACTCTGTGATCCAGCAATTTCTGCATTTTTGCTGTCCACAGCTAAGTGAGCATGGATTCAGGAAGACCTGAATTCGAGGACTAGTCACTTCACCTCTCCATGTCTCTCTTTTATCAGCTGTAAAATGGGAATAATAACAGCATTCCCCTTTATCTTGTACAGTTTTGATGAAGATAAAATAAAACTGCTTAGCATAATGCCTGGTGCATAGTTGTCTCTCAAATAATGCCTGTACCCCATACCTACCATGTGCCGTCTCCTCACCTCTGCCCCTAACTCCTGGTTTCTTTAGATTTCTTCAAGACTGAGCTCAAATCTCACCTTCTGCAGAAAGCTTTTCCTATCCTTGCCCCCTACCCCATGCTAGTACCTTCTATTTGAGATTAGACTTTGTTGATATTGTATATATCTTGTATATAAATTCTTTTTTACTCTAAAGGTTGTTTATTTGGGAAAAAAACCTGGAAAAAAAAGCACCACTAATCCTACAGCTCAACAGATGAGGATTTAATATCACAAGATACATTTATGGTAGTAAGTCTACAGATTACAAATCATTTTCCTTGGGTTTGAATCTGGCCTCAAACATTTCCTGGCTGTGTGACCCTGGGCAAGTCACTTAACCCTTACTGTCTAGCCCTTGCCACTCTTCTGTCTTAGAATTGATACTAAGACAGAAGGTGAGGGTCTTAAATATTTTTTTTCATAACAGATATCTTTCTATGTACCTTTTTATGTCATTTCCCCTATTAGGATAGGAGATACCTAGGGGCAAGGACCCTATTTTTGTCTTTCTTTGCATCCCCAGCACTTATCATAGCACCTGGCACATAGTAAATGTGTAATAACTACTTGTTGGCCCTTTGATTCCTAATGCTGCTCTTCCCATGTTGTAGTTGAGCTCTATAGTATCTACCTGGAAAATGATGCTTAGGCAGTTTGCTCTCTCCTCACTTCTTTGCATTTTGAAGTCCTTTTGATCACATTTTCAAGACTCCAGACAAATTCACTCTTATCAGCATCTGTTAGGTACATTCCTTTCCTGGCCAAGAACCAGGCATCCCAATAATCCAGAAATCCAGATTTTATTCTCAGACACTATCTTTTGAAATAGCTTGTTCCATTGTGCACCAGGCTCCTCCCTTCTAGGTAAGAGTAGAAAAGACATCCCATCAAGTTTCTTGCCTTGGGGATAGGTGAATAACACCATTCCTTCTGCTCTCAGCCTAGCTCCCTTGCCCCATCTGCCAAAGGTCTCCAGAGAACTCAATCCTAGGGTCAAACACCCACTGACAATGAAAACATAATTCCTTAATGATTAACAAACCTCTTCATCCCAGATTTGGCTTCTGTCTTGGAACACTACCAGCAAAAGAAGTGCATCAAGGACAGCAAATTAGCTCAGTGAGTAAAGCTCCCATCCTAGAGTCAGGAGGACCTGGGTACAAATCTGGTCTCAAATACTCTCTAGCTGTGTGATCCTGGGCAAGTCATTTAATCTCAAATGCCCACATATTGATTTTAAGATAGAAAATAAAGATTTTTTTTAGTTCATCTACTCCCTTTCCTTTCATTCTCTTCTTAATTCTCCATAGTCTGGTTCTTCTCATCAATCAAATTTCCTAACAATTACGAAACCCAACAGCCATTTTTCAGTCCTCATTTCTCTGGACCTCTTTTCAGCCTTTGTCATTGTTAGTCACCCTCTTCTCCTTGATGCTTTATTCAGGGCATGTCCACTTAATGTGGACGTCCTCCCAAAGCTCTGTCCTGGCTCTGAGCCCTCTTCTCTTCTCCTTTCTTGGTGATGCTCAGATGGATTTAATTATCATTTCTATGCTGATGATTCTCATATTTACTTGTCCTGCTCTAATCTCCCTGATGTACTTCAATCTGACATCTCCAAATACCTTTCAGACATGAACTGATTGTCCAAAAGGCATCTTAAACTCAACACACCCCAAACCAAACTCACCTTTCCACTTAAACCTCCCCAACTTTCTATGAGTGCAACAGCATCTTCCCAGAACCTCAGGCTTGCAACCCAGGTTTCATTTTTGATTTCTCATTACGTTTCACCCATTCATATCCAATTTGTTGCTAAGGTCTGCCAACTTCATCTTAGCATCATCTCTTCAATATACCCCCTTCTCATCTCTGACATTGCCACCATTCTAGTATAGGATTCCATCACCTCACACCTGAACTATTGCAGTAGCCTGCTGGTGGGTCTGCCTGGCTTAAGTCCCTCCTCACTCTCACTTCAGTCCATCCTCCATGCAGATATAAGCTGATTTTCCTTAAGTACAATTCTAATCATGTCACACACATAGGAACTCTCTCCTCTCCCTCTCTGTCTTTGTCTCTCCCTCCCTCCCTCTCCCTCTCTCTCTCTCTCTCTCTCTCTCTCTCTCTCTCTCTCTCTCTCTCTCTCTCTCTCTCTCTCTCTCTCTCTCTCTCTCTCTCCCTCTCTCTCTCCCTCTCTCTCTCTCTCTCTCTCTCTCTCCCTCTCTCTCTCTCTCTCTGTCTCTCTCTCTCTCTCTCTCTCTCTCTCTCTCTCTCTCTCTCTCTCTCTCTCTGTCTCTCTCCCTACCCCCTTCCTCCCTCTCCCTCTCCCCCATGTCAATTCCATTGACTTTCTGTCACCTCCAGAATCAAATAAAAAATCCTCTAATTGACATCCAAAGTCCTTCATAACCTGCTCCCTACTACTTTTCCTGTCTTCTTACAGCTTATTCTCTTCCATGTACTTTTTCCATACAATGACACTGACCTCCTGGCTATTTCACAAACAAGACACACAACCTCTGATATCTGGGTATTTTCTCTGGCTATCTCTAATGCCTTGAATATATTCTCCCTCTTCATCTCTGAATCCTTCCTTAAAGTCCCACCTAAAATTTCATCTTCTACAGGAAGCCTTTCCCAACTGCCCTTGATTCTAGGATCTTACCTCTCAATTATGGTATTTTCTATTTTTCCTATATACAGATAGCTTGTTTGTACATATTTGTTTGCTTCTTTCTCTCCCTGCCCCCCCCCCCCCCCAGGTAAGCTCCTTGAGGGTAGAGATGCTTTTTTTTTTTTATTTTTAAACATTATTTTATTTGGTTATTTACAAACATTATTCATTGGAAACAATGATCATTATCTTTTCCTCCCCCCGGCCCCCTCCCACCACTTCTCCCATAGCCGGCGCACAATTCCACTGGTTATCACATGTGTTCCTGTTTCTAACCCATTTCCATGTTGTTGGTATTTGCACTAAAGTGTTCATTTAGAGTCTCTCTTCAGTCATTTCCTCTCAGCCCCTGTAGTCACGCAGTTGCTTTTCATCCATGTTTTTACTCCCACGGTTTATCCTCTGCTTGTGGATAGTGTTTTTTAGATCCCTGCAGATTGTTCAGAGACATTGCATTGTCCCTAGTGGAGGAGTCCATTACCTTCGATTGTACCACAATTTATCAGTCTCTGTGTACAATGTTCTCCTGGTTCTGCTCCTCTCACTCTGCATCACTTCCTGGAGCTTGTTCCAGTCTCCATGGAATTCCTCCACTTTATTATTCCTTTTAGCACAATAGTATTCCATCACCAACAGTTACCACAATTTGTTCAGCCATTCCCCAATTGAAGGGCATACCCTCATTTTCCAATTTTTGGCCACCACAAAGAGCGCAGCTATGAATATTCTTGTACATGTCTTTTTCCTTATTATCTCTTTGGGGTACAAACCCAGCAGTGCTATGGCTGGATCAAAGGGCAGACAGTTTTATCGCCCTTTGGGCATAGTTCCAAATTGCCCTCCAGAATTGTTGGATTAATTCACAACTCCACCAGCAATGAATTAGTGTCCTGACTTTGCCGCTTCCCCTCCAGCATTCATTACTTTCCATAGCTGTCATGTTAGCCAATCTGCTAGGTGTGAGGTGATACCTCAGAGTTGTTTTGATTTGCATCTCTCTGATTATAAGAGATGTAGAGCACTTTTTCATGTGCTTATTAATGGTTTTGATTTCTTTGGCTGAGAACTGCCTGTTCATGTCCCTTGCCCATTTATCAATTGGAGAATGGCTTGATTTTTTGTACAATTGATTTAGCTCTGTAAATTTGAGTAATTAAACCTTTGTCAGAGGTTTTTATGACGATGGTTTCCCAATTTGTTGCTTTCCTTCTGATTTTGGTTATATTGGTTTTGTTTGTACAAAAACTTTTTAATTTGATGTAGTCAAAATTATTTATTTTACATTTTGTGACTCTTTCTGTCTTGCTTGGTTTTAAAGTCTTTCCCTTCCCAAAGGTCTGACATGTATACTATTCTGTGTTTACCTAATTTACTTATAGTTTCCTTCTTTATGTTCATGTCAGTCACCCATTTTGAATTTATCTTGGTGTAGGATGTGAGGTGTTGATCTAATCCTAATCTCTCCCAACCTGTCTTCCAGTTTTCCCAGCAGTTTTTATCAAATAGTGGATTTTTGACCCAAAAGCTGGGATCTTTGGGTTATCATATATTGTCTTGCTGAGGTCGCTTGCCCCAAGTCTATTCCACTGATCCTCCTTTCTGTCTCTTAGCCAGTACCAAATTGTTTTGAAGACTGCTGCTTTGTAATATAGTTAGAGATCTGGGACTGCAAGGCCCCCTTCCTTTGTATTTTTTTTTCATTATTTCCCTGGATATCCTTGATCCTTTGCTATTCCAAATGAACTTTGTTATGGTTTTTTCTAAATCAGTAAAGAAATTTTTTGGAAGTTCTATGGGTATGGCACTAAATAGATAGATAAGTTTGGGTAGGATGGTCATTTTTACTATATTGGCTTGTCCTACCCATGAGCAGTTAATGTTTTTCCAATTGCTCAAGTCTAGTTTTAGTTGTGTGGCGAGTGTTTTGTAGTTGTGTTCATATAGTTCCTGTGTTTGCCTCGGGAGATAGATTCCTAGGTATTTTATTTTGTCTAAGGTGATTTTGAATGGGATTTCTCTTTCTAGTTTTTGCTGCTGAACTATGTTGGAGATATATAGAAATGCTGATGACTTATGTGGGTTTATTTTGTATCCTGCAACTTTGCTAAAGTTGTTGATTATTTCAATTAGCTTTTTGGTTGAATCTCTAGGATTCTTTAAGTAGACTATCATGTCATCTGCAAAGAGCAATAGCTTAGTCTCCTCCTTGCCTATTTTGATGCCTTCAATTCCTTTATCTTCTCTAATTGCTACTGCTAGTGTTTCTAGTACAATGTCAAATAGTAGAGGTGATAATGGGCATCCTTGTTTCACTCCTGATCTTATTGGGAATGCATTTAGTTTATCCCCATTGCAGATGATATTGGTTGATTGATTTAGATATATACTGTTTATTATTTTTTAGGAACGACACTCCTATTCCAATGTTTTCTAGTGTTTTCAATAGGAATGGATATTGTATTTTATTAAAGGCTTTTTCTGAGTCTATTGAAATAATCATGTGATTTTTGTTGGTTTGTTTGTTGATATGGTTGATTATGTGGATGGTTTTCCTAATATTGAATCAGCCCTATATCCCTGGTATAAATCCTACTTGATCATGGTGGATGACCCTTCTGATGACTTGCTGGAGTCTTTTTGCTAGTATCCTATTTAAGATTTTTGCATCTATATTCATTAGGGAGATTGGTCTATAATTTTCTTTCTCTGTTTTTGATCTGCCTGGTTTTGGAATCAGTACCATGTTTGTGTCATAAAAAAAGGAGTTTGGTAGAATTCCCTCTTTGCTTATTATGTCAAATAGTTTGTATAGTATTGGGATTAACTGTTCTCTGGATGTTTGATAGAATTCACTTGTGAATCTGTCAGGCCCTGGGGATTTTTCTTAGGGAGTTCTTTGATGGCCTGTTGGATTTTATTTTCTGATATGGGATTATTTAAGAATTCTATTTCTTCTTCTGTTAGTCTAGGCAGTTTGTATTTTTGTATATATTCATCCATATCACCTAAATTGGTGTATTTATTGCCATATAATTGGGCAAAGTAATTTTTAATGATTGCCTTGATTTCCTCTTCATTGGAGGTGCTGTCCCCCTTTTCATCTTTGATGCTGTTAATTTGCTTTTCTTCTTTCCTTTTTTTTTATTATATTGACCAGTACTTTGTCTATTTTGTTTGTTTTTTCAAAGTACCAGCTTCTAGTCTTATTTATTAAATCAATAGTTCTATCATTTTCTATTTTATTAATTTCTCTCTTAATTTTTAGGATTTCTAGTTTGGTTTTCTGCTGGGGGGGTTTTAATTTGATCACTTTAGCATTTTTTTATTTGCATTTCCAATTGATTGATTTCTGCTCTTCCTAGTTTGTTAATATATGCACTCAGGGATATGAATTTACCTCTGATTACTGCTTTGGCTGCATCCCAAAAGGTTTGAAAGGATGTCTCGCCATTGTCATTTTCCTTGATGAAATTATTAATGGTTTCTGTGATTTCTTCTCTAACTAAACGATTTTGGAGTATCATATTGTTTAATTTTGTTAGATTTAAAATAGTTGAGGTCTTAAACTGTAGTGAGTTAAAATGGTGGAAGATATAAATTGTGATAGATATAAGAGAGGGTGAGTAAATTTGACCACAGAAAATATGTTTCACTACAGTGTCTTGGTTTTTAAATCAAATATAAGGTGGTCGCCAGGGAGATATTCCCAATTATTCACATACCCAAGTCAACTGGGTTTTATAGAGATTTTAATTAATACAAATGTGGAATTAAAGAAAAGAGAGAAAGAGATAAAAAGGAAATAAGTATGAAGGGCCTTAAGCCAACATGGCCTAGACCTGAGTCTTAAGAAAGAGAGATCAGTCAGTCAGTCTTTTAACACTCACCACAAGATCTGCCTAAGCGAGGATTCTAGTGACACCAGGCCAGCATCATCTCAGCTGCTTTCACCAGCTCCTTCCTCCATCTGAATGTTTCAGAATGACCCCAGCTCTTCTCTGAGCTGTTATTTTTAAGGGCAAAATCTCCTATGTCACCTCCCCTAAGTTCTTCCATCTACCAATCACTGTAGATGTTTTCCAAAAGACAGCCCATTTTGAATTCACAGCTGAGTAGATTAATCTCTTTAGTAAGTCAGAAAAAAATGCTGCTGTGTAGACTAATTTCATTAAGAGAAAACCTCTGAGTAAGTTTTCACCTTTTAGGTCTAAGTAGTTTACAAGTTGCCTGACCTTTATAGGCACCTAGCATCCCATTGTATCAATTCCAAAAACAGCCATGGCTCAAAGAACTCCTTTCCTTTATAAGTATGGTTTTCAAGTACTTTCACTGTTTAGCAAGGAGTTTTCTCCCCTAAAGCAGTCTTAAGTACAGGTGGAATAGAGGTCCTCCCATAGCAAGGAGTTTTCTCCCCTAAAGCAGTCCCAAGTAGGGATGGGGTAGAGATCCTCCCATAGCAAGGAGTTTTCACATTCAAGTAGAGTTCTCACTATCTGGTAGGGAATTATTTCAAGTAGGGAATTGGAGGATTCCTCAATGTGGAGTAAAATTTTTAACATTCATAAGTCTGTGAAATTTTAAGGTTTACAATTTCCAATTAATTTTTGATTTGGTTTTCCATGTACTGTTACTGATCGTTATTTTTATTGCCTTGTGATCTGAAAAGGCTGCATTTATTATTTCTGCTTTTCTGCATTTGTATGCCATGTTTCTGTGACCTAGTGTATGGTCAATCTTTATGAATGTGCCATGTGGTGCTGAGATGAAGGTGTATTCCTTTTTGTCCCTATTTATTTTTCTCCATATGTCTATTAACTCTAATTTTTCTAAGATTTCATTCACTTCTTTTACCTCTTTCTTATTTATTTTTTGATTTGATTTATCTAAATTTGATAATGGTTGGTTCAAATCTCCCACTAATATTGTTTTACTGTCTATTTCTTCCTTCAATTCTCCTAGTTTCTCCATTAGAAATTTGGGTGCTATATTATTTGGTGCATACATGTTGATTAGTGATATTTCCTCATTATCTAAAGTCCATTTGAACAAAATATAATTACCTTCCCTATCCCTTTTAATCAGGTCTATTTTTGCTTTGGCTTTATCAGATATCATGATTGAAACTCCTGCCTTCTTTCTATCAGTTGAGGCTCAGAAGGTCTTACTCCATCTTTTAATTCTGACCTTGTGGGTGTCAACCTGCCTCATGTATGTTTCTTGAAGACAACATATGGAAGGGTTTTGGATTCTAACCCATTCTGCGATTCATCTACGTTTTATGGGTGAGTTCATCCCATTCACATTCAAAGTTATGATTGTGACTTGTGAATTCTCTGGCATTTTGATATCCTTCCCTAATTCTAACCTTTCTTCTTTAGCTCTAACCGTTTAATCCAGTGATTTACTTTAAATCAGTCCCCCTTGTCCCCTCCCTTGATATGTTTCCCTTTCTAGCCTTTCCCTTTTTGTTCCCTCCCCCCCTCTCCTTCCCTCCCCTTTTGTTTTCCCTCCCCCCTCACCCCCCTTGGTTTTCCCTTCTCCCTACCCTTGTTGGGTAAGATAGAATTCAAGATCCTAATGGATCTGGATGTTTTCCCCTCTCAGAGTTGATTTCCCTGAGAGTAAGGTTTAAGTAAAAACTCTCTTCCTCTCCTTCTTATAGGAGTTTTCTTCCCCTCCCCTTCCCATGTGAATCTTTGTGTGAGAAAGATTATTCTATTTGATTTTTCTTTCCCCCCTATTTACACATTACATTTCCCATATATTAATATATATAGATTGATATAAATGTAGTCCTTATAGAAGAGAATTTGAATAAATGAAAAGATAACAATTTTCTCCTTTTCCCTTTCCATCATATTTATCTTTTCAGGTATTCCATGCTCTTTGTTTTTCAATATTGAACTTTCCACAGAGCTCTGGTCTTTTCTTTGCAAAAAGTTGGAAATCTTCTATTTTGTTGAATGCCCATACTTTCCCTTGGAAGTATATAGTCAGTTTTGCTGGATAGCTGATTCTTGGTTGAAGACCCAACTCTCTTGCCTTTCTGAAAATCATGTTCCATGCTTTACGATCATTCAGAGTGGAACTTGCAAGGTCTTGTGTGACCCTGATTGGAATTCCTTTATATCTAAATTGTCTTTTTCTGGCTTCTTGTAGGATTTTTTCTTTTGCTTGAAAGCTTTGGAATTTGGCAATTACATTCCTGGGAGTTGTCTTTTGGGGATTTAGTGTAGAGGGTGTTCTGTGAGCTCATTCAGTGGCTATATTGCCCCCTTGTTCTAGAATCTCTGGGCAATTTTCTTTGATTATATCTTATATTATGATGTCAAGTTTGCTGTTTATTTCTGGATTTTCTGGTAGTCCAATTATTCTTAAATTATCTCTTCTTCCTCTATTTTCCAAGTCTGTCACCTTGTCAGTGAGATATTTTATGTTCTCTTCTAATTTCTTGATCTTTTGGCTTTGCTTTATTGATTCTTGCTCTTTTACCTGCTCGTTGTCTTCCAGTTGCCTAATTCTGACCTTTAAAGCCTGGTTTTCCTTTTCAGTTTGGTCAAACCGGTTTTGTAGTTGCGTGAAATTCTTTTGCATTAATTCCCACTTTTCCTGCCAGAAGGCTTCCATCTTTTTGATCATTTTCGATTCAAATTCTTTAAAAGTTTGTGGAGAGTTTCCATTTCTTTTGGAAGGTTTCGACACATTTTATTGTGTTTCCTCTTCTATCTCCTCTGTATTTTGTTTTTTTGCTCCATAAAATGTGTCCAAAGTTGCCCCCTTCTTGTTTTTCTTGTTGTTTTGAAGCTTTTTTGCTTCTGTGCTGTTTGCCATCTCTATCTGAGTGAGGGGGGCTGGCTCTTCTGTTATCTGTCTGGTGTTCAGTGGCTTTAGCCCCAGGCAAATTGTCTGTCTTCCCCAGGAAGCCTGGAATTGCTGGTGTTTCTGTGTTTCGGTGTTACTACCCTCCTCAGTTCCCTCCCGATGCTTCTCTGTTGCCTTACTTCTATGCTCTGCACCTGGCTTGACACTCTCAGATGTATTTCAATGCCTTTGCTGGCCAGAGGAGCCTGCACTCTGAGGGGGAGGGCCCATGGCTTCCAGGAGCTCTGAGGGCTGGTGATAGGGTTAACCTCAGACTGAGTATGCCCTGAGGCAGGGACCTTCAGTGAGACTCAGATGGAAGGATCTTGTCAGGGGGCTACAGGCTCCCCCGTCTCTCTCTGTTTCCCTGCTGTCTGGGTGCCCCCGAGACTGGCTCAGGTTATTTTCAAGATGTGGCCTTCAGAATAGCCGGCTCCCGAGGCCCTTTTGCCAGCCCTGAGGGTTACTGTTGTTTCAGAGGACCCTGCTCTCTGAGGGAGGATGGGCCGTGGCTTCCAGAAGCTCTGAGGGCTGGTGATAGGGTTAACCTCAGACTGAGTATGCCCTGAGGCAGGGACCTTCAGTGAGACTCAGATGGAAGGATCTGGTCAGGAGGCTACAGGCTCCCCCTGTCTCTCCCTGTTTCCCTGCTGTCTGGGTGCTTCCAAGACTGGCTCAGGTTGTTTTCAGGATGTGGCCTTCAGAATAGCTGGTTCCCGAGGCCCTTTTGCCTGCCCTGAGGTTCCTGCTGCTGCCTCGGATTCAGCGCTCTGGGTTGGGGGGATGGGTCCTGGGACCTTCCTTCTGCCTACTCCTTAGAACTGAGTGATCTTGGGTTCTGACTTTTGGGGGGCCGTACCTTTTGATCCAGGTCCAGGAGGAGTGTTTCAGGGGTCTATTCTGTTGTTTGTTTTGAATTTCGGTGCCCTAGGAGCATTCAGTTTGAGATCGGTAAGGAAGGGTTTCTGGAGCTCTGAACTTTAGCTTTCTCTAAGCTGCCATCTTGACCGGAAGTCCTAGAGATGCTTTTTACCTCCTTTTTTAACCCCAGCACTTAGCACAGTGTTTGACAAAAAGTAGATCCTTAATCAATTCTGACTTACTGATGAATTGCACCTATTTTTTTTTTGCTTCTTGTCTCTGCCATTGGATGGAAAGCTCCTTGAGGGAAGAGGTTGTTTTTTGCCTCTTTATGTAACCCCAGCACTTAATACAATGCCTGACGTATGTTAGACCCTTAATAAATGTTGACTGACTGACCAATTGTACATAATTATTTGCTTCTTGTCTCCCCATTAGATTGCAAGCTCTGTAAGAGCTAGAACTGTTTCTTTTCTTTGTACTTCCAACACTGAGCAGAGATTCAAGCACAGAGTACATGCTTAATAAATGTTTATTGACTGACTAACTTTTTACTTCCCAAATTGCTTTTCTTCCCTGAAGCTCTTATCATTCATTGGCAGCAGGGATAAAAATCTCACTCATGCCCCAAGGTCTTCAGTTTCTCACCAAATCTTCACAACCCTTTGTATTTTCTCTACAACAACCCTATTAACAAGATTCTCTGAAACTCATGGCCAAGGGTCTTTCAGGCCTCTAGATTCACATATGCTGTATCCTATATTGGGCCCAACCCAATGGGTTCAGTATTTATATTTGGTTTTTTTCCCCACCCAGAAGTTACTCTGGGAAAATTTCCAAATATAGCTCATGTAAAAGTTTCACTAAATGTGGTTAACAAAGGTCCCAAGCTCCTATACATATCTCAAGGCAACAAATGCAGATGGGTAGAGGACAGCCTTGATTTTGACCACAGAAAATGCAGAAAATGTAAAAGATTCATGGAAGGAAGTCACAGTAGCCTTTAGGTTCCTTGCAGGAAGACTGACTTTGGAGTTGACATCAGGGGCATCCTTTGATATTTTAATGAATCTCTAGCTCTCCTATAGTGTCATACAATTTCCCTCCAAGACTCCCAGTGCCACTCTGTAGTTTAAAATCCCTTAGAAATTTGGGGTGACTGATAGACAAGCAAAACCTCTGCATTGGCCCAACACTCTGAATAACACACTGTAATAGCCAGAGGTGGCAAAGGCCCTATTCTAGAGGCTCTCCCACGATGAGACTTTAACTCTTAGTCTTTCTTCCAACATCTTTTCTCTAGAGAAAAGTGAAATCTCCAAACCAATGATGTTGTGTTGCTCAGGAGGCCATTTCTAAGACTAACTGAGGAATCTCTTTTATAGTTCGTGTGAGTTTTAAAATTAACATCCAATAACCAAGTATTATATTTAAAAAGTTTTATTAGTAATAACTAGGGCAAAAGAACCGCCTGAATTCACCCTGGTCTCAGGTCCAAAAAGAGAAAGGAGGTGTTACAGCCACTTAAATACAATGGGGGGGGTGCAGGAAAAGGGAATTTGGGGAAATACTAAGGGACTTCTGGGGGATGGAGTCCAAAGGCTCAAAAATCTCCATTTATACATTAGAAAGCTAGATTCTAGGATCACTTTTCTCAGGAAATCAAAATTCTTTCTTTATATGAGAGAGAAGTATTATTTATGAACTCTTTTCTCTGGCAGTCTGGCCCACCATATAATTTTTTTCTGATTTTCTGATTCCTTCTCCTTGGAATTTTGTCCATTGGTCCAATTGTTACCATCTTTTAATAGTTATCATAGAAAACTACACTATCAAAAAATTTACCCCTAATTGAAAAGGCAAGAAAGTAGGGGACCAACACATCTCCTGTGTTTAGGTCTATATAGTTAGAAAATCATGAACCCCTAAAACTACATTACCCAGAATGCAAATATGCACAAAGAGAAAAGCATTCTGGGTAATGTAGTTTTAGGGGTTCAAGATTTTCTAACTATCTAGGTCCCAAAGCAGTCATTACCAGTTCCTGGTGGGACAGGACACAGTACACATACAAGCTTCCATACTTTGTGCCTTTAGAATTCAGATCTTTTCTAAGGTATTCTCTCCTATCCTTTGACAACAGCAAAAAAAAAATGTGTAAAAGGTCCAAGGAAAATGGTCTAAGGAAATGGAGCCCCAAAAGTTTGAGCAATTTGCTCAAACTTGACCAGATAGACAGCAGCAGTTAGGATTTGAATCCAGGATCTATGACTCCAGAATCTGCATTCCTTTTATAGTATAGAGCTACCTCTATGCCAAATATTGAAAAAATTCTTTTTGCTCAGTGCTCTGATATAAAATTTTCTCTTTAGCTTTTCTAACTGTTGAGGGGGAAATTTTCTAAACAATCTTTTTTAATCTTCTAAGAGCTTGAAAATCCAAAAGGACTCCTTGCTTCACTCCAAAACTGCAAAACTGCCCTTTCAGTTTTCACATCCTCCTGAAACTTCTAGGCAGCAGAGAAGATCTCTCTCACATGGACATGTTTTTCCCCTTGATGTCTCACTTCCCTATCACTCACTAGCCCCTCTCCTTGGATCCCCATGAACTCCACCCAATTTAGGATACTTAGAGGCTGACCCAGAGAAAGACACTGTAAGAAGGAGGAATTTAAATGGCCACAGGCACAATTATGAGGACACCAGATCCATCTGTTTGGTTTCTAGGGCCATGGCTGTCTCCCACTGTTTTCTCAACCCTCTTGTCCCCTGTTTCCTTCCTCTGGACACTAGCGGCCAAGAGCAACAAAGGAAGTTGGTTTACCAAGTACCCATCTCACTTACAGGCTGGGGTGATGGCAAAGACAGTGTGTGGCCTCAGGATTAACAGCCTAGCTGGGAAAGACAGCAGGAGATCTTTTCATCCTCCCCTCCTCTGCCTGCTGACTCACTGCAGACCTCAGGCTGAATTCCTGATCATTTACTCTGGGCTCCCTCCTCCCCTTTCCCTTCCTCCTCTACTATCATAAAAGAATAAATGGAGGCACAAAAAAACCCACCTATTTCCTAGGCAACACTAAAGCCCCTGGATAAAGCAAACTCCCAAAAGAGCACTCAGCGTCTTTCAAAGTTCATTGGTTAGGCTGCTAGTCAGAACCGAATACCTTTCCCCAATGAAATAATGTTATAAATGATGCTTGAGTCCCTAGGCTAGCCCACCAGTGGTGATCATGGGTCTGAAATATATGTAATCCCTCTAGCTCAAAGCCTATTTGCCTGGCACTCTCCTTAGTAATGGAGATTCATCATTTCGTGCTTTGAGCCTGCTTTAAGGGCAGAGATGGTGAATTCTGGGGAAACCAAGATGCTGGTCTCCTGGCTCCCAGTTTTGAGAGAGAAGACTTGAACACACATTCTCTTTAGGACCCTAAAGAGAAAAAATGGTGGCCAGACAACACCAATGACCAGTGAAAATAGTTGCATGTGTGTGTGTGGGTCAATTCATGCTTCTAATGTGACAGAGCTGCCCATGCTGTTAACGGAGGACCTGTTTTCTCATCTGAGCCAGGGGTTCTTTGCTTCACTGTTTTCTTATTGCCTTAAGGTGGCACAGGGGATAAAATGTGAGACCTGAAATCAAAAAGACTCATTTTCCTAAGTTCAAATCTGGCTTCAGATACTTATAAGCTGGGGGACCCTGGGCAAATCACTTACCCTTTTTTTGCCTCAGTTTCCTCATCTGTCAAATAAGCCAGAGAAGGAAATGGCAAACCACTCCAGTATCTTTGCCAAGAAAACCTCAAATAAACTCAGAAAGAGTCATACCAATTGAGAGACAACTGATCACATCTCATTGTCTTTTGCCTGAACTTCCCTAGTACTGCTGCTGCTGCTATAACTGCGTTCTGACCTTAAACTACTATTTAGTCACAGGTAGATTGTCCCAGAGCTATGATTAGCTCTTTCATTCATTTACTTTCTTCTGATCCAAATACCTAGCTAGCTAGACACATTCAGCCAGCAAGTTAAAGAAGCCTTTAGGTATGTTTAAATTTTCTTTTGTATTTTCTCAGTTTAACTTTAACTGAGTTATGCCCAGAAAAATTATTTTCTCATTTATCATTCATATCTGGCCATTCATTCTCAAGGGTCCAACTGAGTAAAACTGATAAGGAATTGGTGAAGCTATAGCGAAGAAACCCTGCTTAATTCCTCTTACCTTATAGCCCCTTTTCATGGACAACACAAGGCAGGCTGGTAAAAAAGACCAAAAAGAGTTGGTGACTTTTGCCTTTTTACCTGCAACAACAAAAATCATGTGAACTCCCGAGGTGGGTTTACAGATATTATTATTCTCACTTTTTAGGCAAGGAAATGGAGTTTCATATGGTTTGAAAGACTTTCTCATGATTATCCAAGGGCATAGTATCACAGGCAGGATTCAACCCAGAACTATAATTGACTCAAAAGTCCAGTGTTGTGAATTTTAGATTTTCTCCACCCTGCTTAGTCTTTAGAATTTTAGCAACCAGGAATGCCTACACCCCACTTAAGGATTAAGTGTGGGGGAGGAAGATCTATGATCTGCCTGTGCTAGCAAGTGACAAATCAGAAACAACTGACTGACCCCTGGGCTGTCCAAAGCCAAGTTTAGGCCACCATTGGTACATGTGAAATACAGGAAGTGATGTAAAGAACTGCCATTATATTTCGTGTCACTTCCTGTGAGAGGGCCTTTTGACTTTGGCAGTGGAACTTGGCTTGGAGGGCTGGAGCGTGGGACCTCAGACTGCTTCCCTGAGATGACCACGTGGTGAGTGATAAGGCTGACTCCCCTTTTCCTTGGCCTTCTGAAGACAATAGTCTCTGGGAAGGTCCCTTGGCTGAGGCCTCGGAACTCCCCCTGGCTCAGACTAGGCCAGAGCAGATCTTCTTCCCTTCCCCCCCCCCCCCAACCTCATTCCTAATTTCTTCTTTCTATTGTAAATAAACCACCACAAAATTCCATCTTGACTTGAGTATTTCATTGGGATTTAGAATTTAAATCCCTGGCGACCACTAAAAAATATATTCAGTCTCCACCCTAGATCTGCTCTGGCCTAGTCTGAGCCAGGGGGAGTTCCGAGGCCTCAGCCAAGGGACCTTCCCAGAGACTATTGTCTTCAGAAGGCCAAGGAAAAGGGGAGTCAGCCTTATCACTCACCACGTGGTCATCTCAGGGAAGCAGTCTGAGGTCCCACGCTCCAGCCCTCCAAGCCAAGTTCCACTGCCAAAGTCAAAAGGCCCTCTCACAGGAAGTGACACGAAATATAATGTGTTCTCTCAATGACACTACAATTCCCCTCAACCAAAGAGAGGTTAGAAGGCACTGTGGAAGAAAAAAAAAAAAGAAACACATATGTGACCCTGGGCAAGTCACTTAACCTTGCTTGCCTCAGTTTCTTCATCTGTCAAATGAGCTGGAGAAGGAAATGGCAAACTACTCGAGTCTTATTGCCAAGAAAACCCCAAATGGGGTCACAGAGAGTTGGACGTGACTGAAACAACTCTATAACAACAAAAATGACATGCTATATATAACATCAAGTCTTAGATGTGTATGTTTGGAATGACACTTCTTCCTTTTAGGTGTCTCTTCCATTTTTATATACACCAGCCTTTAAAGCCTGCAAATCCCCTGTTTGCCAAGGTCTCTTCATTATAGCTTCTCCAGTTCCTTAGCAGTTCTTCTCAGTAGGACCCTCGAGAATGAATAGTTGCATGAGATGACTGTATTTTGGAGTCTCTAGTACCTAGAACTCTGCACAGTCCAAATACTTATAAATGCCCCTACACAGGAAGGGGCTTCTGGCTGCTGTTGAAAAAATACCATTGGAAGAAGCTCCCAAAATTGCCTTCTGCACAGGAGAAAAGGGACTTGACATACTATGTTTGACCTCTGTCTGTCTGTCTGTCTGTCTGTGTCACTCTCTGTCTCTCTCTCTCTCTGTGTCTCTCTGTCTCTCTGACTCTGTGTCTTTCTCTGTCTCTGTCTCTCTGTCTCTGTCTCTGTCTCTCTCTGTCTGTCTCTCTCTGTGTCTCTCTGACTCTGTGTCTCTCTCACTCTCTCTCTCTGTCTCTCTCTGTCTCTCTCTTTCTGTCTCTCTCTGTCTCTCTGTGTCTCTCTCACTGTCTCTCTCTCTCTCTTTCTGTCTTTCTCTCTCTCTCTCTGTCTCTCTCTGTGTCTCTCTCACTCTCTCTGTCTCTGCCTCTCTGTCTTTCTCTCTCTCTCTGTGTCTCTCTGTGTCTCTCTGTCTCTGTCTCTCTGTCTCTCTCTCTCTCTTTCTCTGTCTCTGTCTCTTTCTCTGTCTCTGTCTCTCTGTCTGTCTCTCTCTCTGTCTCTGTCTCTGTCTCTCTCTGTCTCTGTTTCTGTCTCTCTCTCTTTCTCTGTCTCTGTCTCTCTCTCTCTCTGTCTCTGTCTCTCTCTCTTTCTCTGTCTCTGTCTCTCTGTCTCTGTCTCTCTGTCTATCTCTCTGTCTCTGTCTCTCGCTCTCTTTCTCTGTCTCTGTCTCTGTCTCTCTCTCTGTCTCTGTCTCTCTCTCTCTTTCTCTGTCTCCGTCTCTGTCTCTCTCTCTGTCTCTCTCTGTCTCTGTCTCTGTCTCTCTCTCTTTCTCTCTCTCTCTCTGTCTCTGTCTCTTCTCTCTCTTAAAGCTAGCTAAATCATGATCATTTATCTCACTTTATTGGGACTAAGGGGGAAAGGTGCAAAGTCTGGGGCCCAATGATAAGCCCAGACAATACTCAATGGGACCAGAACTGTCAACAGGAAGCCTGCATCTTTCAGATCTCCTCAAAAATACTCAGTGCTCACTGAAATTCACTTGACCTTGTTGTCACGGTAGACTGAGAACTCTACTCTGTCATATTAAGATAGCTTAAGTTTTTGTGTTAATAAGGTCATGAAGTCTTTTAGGTACCACCTGAATTTAAGCCGGCTGCCCTCTTTAGACATACTTCAGGGAAGAATGTCTTTAAATAGAAACTCAGTAAATACACATTCATTACTTACTACTCAACCACTAAAATCTCATCAGCATTATCATCCAGAATCCTAGCACAAACTGGTTTTGTTTTTAAACCTTTATCTCCTGTCTCAGAATCAACACTGAATATTGGTTCCAAGGCACAAGAAAGATAAGGAGCTGGGGTCAAGTGACTTGTCCAGGGCCTAGGACCTACTACAACACTTAATGATTATTTTTCATTACTACTGCACACCCATCATGTCAAAGGAAGAAAAGAATAGAAAAATGGACTTCAAATGCCATGCCTTTTTAAGGTATTTTTTCTAATAATAATAATAATGAAGATTATTTTGTTCTCAAATCAGATGGCAAAACATTTGTGTTTATTATGCACTGACACTCTAGCTGTGCTAAAAGAATATAATTGAAGTCATCATTACCAGACTAAACAGGCATCACTATATTCACAGGAAAACCATGATCTGAAAAATAAGAAAATGTAAAACAGAATATCTCATTACAGTAGCATTTCCTTAGAAAAAATAACAAAACAAAAATGAGACTGCAACCAGAGTAAGTTTCTGAGTGGCTCCTTTGTTAGTCAAGCAAGAAAAGCCTTATCAATGGGGAGTTAATTAAATTGTGTTTGATTGCAGCAGCCGAAGAAACGTGTGTGTCAGTCAGTAGAAAACAAATTTGTTTGAGACGATCAGTAGATAAGAGAGCCAAACCTAGAGACAAGAGTTCCTGAATTCAAATCTGAACACAGACACTTAGCTGCAAAACCCTGGCCAAGTCACTTAACCCCCCACTGCCTAGACCTTACCACTCTTCTACCTTGAAACTAATATCCAGAATCCATTCCAAGACAGAAGATCAGGGTTAAAAAAATTAAAAAAGAGCTAATGAGGTTCAACTATTTCTGGTGGATATGGGACAGGGGGACTAATGGGACTCCTCAGGAATAATGTTGGGAGCCACAACAACCCTTCAATGTTACCCCAAGAACCTTGAGGAGAATAGTAATTGCATCTCTGGGAGTCAGCCTGCCATAGGGAATATGAGTTGGGCACATGGCCCCAGAGAAGATGCTAATTGTTAAGAGACATCAGCAAGGAGATTAGAGATGTCAAACTTGTAGCCTAGTAAGATCTGATGAATCCCAAGTTTTAGGACTGGCTTGTAAATTGGAAACCCCAAAGCGTGTCCTTGTTCCTGTGAGAATCTACCCTGAAGGGAATCCTCCTCTAGCAGTTTCAGACTGAATAATGGACCCTAAGATAAAGACAATCCACATGAGGTGGAGGCTAAGCCCAAGCCTAGTGGCTCTATAGCACAGTAGGCAGCACATCAGTCTTGAAAGCTGAAGGTCCTGATTCTGATCCTGGAAAGGAGAGTATGATACAGTGGGAGAGGCTTCTGGAGACAAGAAGAGTAAATAGGTAAATAAGAACTCCTCCTATAATACACCCCACCCACACTTATCTTGGAGGTGTGAAGACCTCCACTGAGGAAACTGCTACCTCCCAAGGTAACCCATTCCATGATGGGATGGCTTTAATGGTCCATAGGAAAGAAGGTAGGTGAGAGACGGAGTGCCTGGTGTGGAGCCAGGAAGACTCTTCTTCCTGAGTTCAAATGTGGTCTCAGACACTTATTCTCCGGGTGACCCTGAAGAAGTCACTTCACCCAGTTGGACTTAGTTTATCATGTATAAAATGAACTGAAGAAGGAAATGGCAAACCACCCCAATGTCTCTGCCAGGAAAATCCCAAATAGGGTCCTGAAGATTCAGACATCCTGAGATGACTGAACAAGAAAAGCATTTATTAAACTGCTATTACATGCTAGAAAGTATGCTGAACGGTGGGGATATAAAGAGAGGCAAAAGACAATCCCTGCTCTCAAGGAGGAAATAGTGTAATGGGTGAGGAGACCATCTGAAGACAATTATATACAAACAAGATCTGAGCCGAGTACAAGGAAGGTAATCTCAAAGGGAGGATTCCCAGAAGGCTTCTTAGAGAAGGTGAGATTTTAGCTGGGACTTTCCTTCCCACCCACAGCCCCCATTGTGAAATAAGACAAAGGAAGGCAACCAAGGGATCTTTTTCTAAGTCTCAGCTGATCCTGGTGAGACATTTTTACTCTCCAGGAAGGGGGGAGAGGGAAGAAAGGAGACAGAAAAAAATTAGCATATTGGAATAAAAGACAAAAGTTGACAGAAAGTGACTCCAATGGGATAGCCAAGTCAGAGAGGGCCAGCAGCAAAGGATGAGAACCCAGAGGGGAAAACCTGGTCCTAGACAATTGAATTCCACATTATAGGATGCTTTAGTAACAACTGCAAAGGGCCCTTCTCTGATAGGAGAACTGGCATTAAGTGGTGGGCTTTGGGAAATCCAGAGAAAAGCTAATTTCCAGGAGCTGGCAGCTTTTTAAAAAACTCTTAAGTAGTTGCTTTTTTATGTTGCTGTATTTATTTAAATTGAATATTATATCATTCTGTGAACCATATTCTATTTTCTTTCTCTTCCATCTCTTTGTTCTAACAAACATATTGAATCAAACAAGATAAATTCCTGAATTGAATTGACCTTGTACAAAAAAATGTCTCAATTGGCACCATGAGTCCATTTCCTCTCTTTCAGGAGGAAGACTCTGGTTACTGCCTTGAGCAAAGATGTTTGTCTTTCTAATGTTATTGTGTGAATTCCTACCTAGTTATTGAAAAGCCATCTCATGGAGGCCCCAGCCCCCAGATAATACTCTTGGATGCATCCCACCAGCCTCTGTCTGAATCAGACAAGTACTGCCATTGGCGGGAATTGGCGATGGAGTTCATCTTGGCTGAAGATCTGAAGCGCCCCAAAGCAGGCACAAGCCAGTGTGGCTCACCTGTCTCCCATTTTCGGTCTGCCATCATTCTCTATGGAATAGTTCTATTCCAGGCTGGCAACACCAATTTTCAAATCCCCTGATAAGAGTCAGTCACAGATGAAGCATTCTTGGCATTCTAGAGCTCCTGGCCCTTTCCTCCATCCTCTATTATCCTGCACAGCAAAGCTCATTTCTTAGCACAGGTCAGGAGAACCAAAGCTCTTCAATCCACAGAGGAAAAGACCAGGGTAAAGTCTGAAGCATCTGCACCAGCAAGGGTTAGTCTCTGCACCTACACACAGACCCCAAACAGTCCCAGAACAAATATGCGAGGCCAAGAGAGTGATGACCTGGGACAAGGACATAAATGGAAAATGTGGCTGCTTCAGGGCACTAATTTAATTTAAATAATGAAAAGAGCTAGCATTTACATAGTACCCCAACATTGTAAAGCGTTTTACACATATTATTTCATTTGATCCTCCAACAACCTAGAAGGTAAGAGCTATTATTGTCCCTATTTTACAAATTAGGAAACTGAGACTGAAGGAGGTTAAGTGACCTGCTCAGGAGTGCACAATTGATAAATGTCTAAGTGCAATTTGAACTCATCTTACTCTAAGTACGGTGCTCTATCTACCACACTACCTAGTTGTCCTTCAAATTGACTTAAAAAAAGTAAAATGAGTTGGAGAAGGAAATGGCAAATCATTCCAGTATCTGCCAAGAAAACCTCAAATGGGATCATGAAGACTTGGACACAGCTAGAAAGGATACTACCATAAAAATAACACGGTGATACGTACCAGTAATCTCTGCTACTGGGGAGGCAAAGGCTAGTAGGTCACATAAACTAAGTGAATTATAGCATGCACCTCTTCTAAACACCAATATGTTATGTTCTTCAGGTTCTTCCAGTTGAGGGGCTTAGGAATAGGAGCTACTCCTGATCATAGTTTGTGTGCTTAAAATAAAAATCTCACCCACTGGAGAATGGATAAACAAATTGTAGTATATGATTGTGGGTGGAACACGACTACACCATAAGAAACGATGAGTGAGCTGTTTTTTTAAAACAGAGAAAAAACTACATGGGATAATAAACAATAACAGGAGTAGAAACAAGAGAATATCACATACAGCCCCAGATTTAATAGTTGAAGAGTAACTTGTGAATGTCACCTGCAGAGAAGGAACTGATGCATGAATTAAATATCTGGGGGATGTCCAGCCCAGGCCAAGCCTGGAAGACTGACCACAATAAGTAGCCATAGGAGTCAGAGTCACGTGTCTTAATCTGCCAACAGGGCAGACCAGATACCTGACCAGGGGAAGTCATGGAGGCCAGGAGATGAGACGTGTGAGTACTGAAGTGAACCCTTGGGCCAGTTGAGGGATCTGGGGAAAGGGCTGAGACTGAGCTGGAAAGGCTTTGGGCTTGTGGAAGAAGCCCTCTCTCGGCCATCCTGGTGAAACTTATCTAGGGAGCCATCTCTGGCAAGCAGCATGGTGAGGCTGGAATCTGGAATGTGATCTTACTTTAAGTTAGAAAGCCTGGAAAACTCATTTCTCGCTTTCTTTTTCTTTACTAATAAATACTTATAAATTTGATATAAAGTCCCCAAAATTAATTTTTATTCATAACACTGGATGAAAGACTCAATCTACATATACATACGTAGGTGGGAGGCATGGAGATACTTGTAAATAAATTCTATTAATGAAAGAAAAAAGAAAGTAATAGAGAATAGTTTTAAAAAAGTCACTATAGGACCATCTTCTTGGCATCCCCATAATGAGATGACAGCAAACTCAGACTATAATTTGTGCCATTAATAATGGGCCAGGGATGAAATGACTAAGACTCTGAAAGGGTCAAGGTCAGGCCCAGGGTCCAGTTTTAATTAGTTTCCACAGAATTAGCCGGCCAATTAATCATCTTATCTCGGTTTCCTCATCTGTGAAAAGTGATTTCCATGATGATAACTAGAATTTATATAGATCTTTAAGTGCAGAAGTACCTTATATATATGTTAACTCATTTGATCTTCATCACAACCTTGGGAGGTAGATGCTATTATTATCTTCATTTTATTCATGAGGAAATTTAGGATGACAGACTTGTCCTAGATTATGTAGCTAGTAAGAGTCTGAGGAAGGAATTGAACACAGACCTTTGTGACTCTACTTCCCCTGCTCTAACAACTGAACTTCTGTCAGTCACTAGAAGATCTTGGGTTCCCTCTCCCTGCCCCAAATAATATTTTAAAGATTCTTGGGCCATTGAGAATAGGGCCCCAGACATATTTCTCTTTAATCTCAAGGAGTTGGTTGCTTGTTGTCCTCTATGCTAGAAGAGGACCAAAATGGCATCATGGGAGATAGATATCTTTTGCCTCACACCTAAACTGGATTTAAATGATATGAAGTGGCGCCATGACAAAATTAATTGTTAATGCAAAAGTTAGAGCTTCAAGCCCACCCAGAGATGTATAATTTAATTACCCTAAGGAGTATGGGGACCAACAACTACCAGACCAACAGAAGTAATTGCCTTCCATTCCTGTCTTCCCCCTCCCTATTCCAATTTTCCAACTCTATTCAATATGGCGCCTTAGCAGGAAGGAGTAAGGATAAAACCCACCACTGCTGGTGGGGCTGCAGTTTTCAGGAAGGATGTGTTGTCTCCTGGTTACAGCAGTCTTGCAAACCAGACATCCTGGGTTCTGTTCTGAGTTTCATCAGGAACTTATTGAGGGAGCCTTGGGGTAAGCACTCTCTGTTCCCTTCTCTACAAGATGCCCCATGCCTCCTTCCCAATGGGGGTCAGTGGGGGCAGGGAGGCTTAATCAACTGAGAATTCCTGTGGGGTGCTCTGAGCTGTTCAGATGAAAGTTTCCATGCAAACACAAAGGAATACCAGTTTCCTCTGTCACAGCTGGGAGAGTTTTCCTCCCTTTTCCAGTAGCTCTTATTTGCTTAAAATCATGAGCCCCGGTGGGACACTGTTTAACTTCAAGATGGTCAGAAATGTTTTCTCAAAACAAAACAAAACAAAATCTTTAGACCAGATGTGTCTGGTAGATCTTGTATAGGTGGTTTGGGGAAAAATAATAAACAGATAGTACATGTTGGTAGCTTTTCTCATAGGACCAATAGCTTTGTGGAGCTTCCCTGGGGAAGTTGGAACAAGTGTGTATATATATATATATATATATAGGAGAGGGAAACTTCAGGCTGCTGAGGTTTAACTCCAGCAGGCTGCTTCTCTGTAGGGAGCAGACAACATGGACATAAATAACAGTGTGAGTTTGTAATTACAGAGTCTCCTTCTTCCCTGCAGAGTTCAAAGTGTCTTGAAGACATCATCTAATTGATATTTACAATTCCCCCCCCTTCATGTAGGTAAGAAGTAGGTGTGAGTCCCATTTCTGAGATGGGGAAACTTGAGGCAAAGAGATGGGAAGAACTATGTCTCAAACTGAGCCCCTGTCAAGAAGAGTGGCTCTGTGTTCTGGCTGTTTTCTCCTAGGATACCAGGTTTCACCATCTTCTCCACATCTGTCAAGCTGGCCTCCAAGCTCTCCTCTAGGGGTGAAATTTCATCTTGTACTGCCAGGCCTTTGTTTCATTTATTCTCCAAATGTGGAAAGGGCTCCTTCCTCACCTCTCCCTCTTAGAATTCCTAGATTCTTTCCAAACCCCAGCTAGACGATACTTCCTACCTGAGATCTTTACTGATCCTGATCCTGTGGTTCTTAAGACTCTCTCTTCCCCTCTTTGAACTATCTTGTATTACTTTGAATTTACTTGTGTGTGTCCATATTGGATCATCTCCAATAGAATGTAAGTTGCTTGATCAATCATAGATCGACAAACATTAAGTGCCTACTCTTTGCGAGTTAATAGTGATGCAAAGATAAAAACTGAAGTGGTTTCAGTTCCCAGGAATTTATATGTACATCAATGAGTCAACAGAAAACAGAAACTGAATATAAAGTAATTAGGGGAGTTTGGGAAATGGGATTCAGGAAAAGCCTTTTATAGAAAAAAGGTGGTACTTGAGTTAAGGTTTTGAAGGAAACAAGGGATTCTAGGAGGCAAAGGCAAGGATGGGGTATATTCCAGGCAAGGAAGGGGAGAATGGTTTCATTCTTGTCTTTTGGTATCCATAGTGCCTAGTATAACCTGGGACATACTCAGCATTTTATGATTGTTGCTTTGAGAAGCAAACTTCGAGAGAAGGAAGGCAGCAATATTTATTAAACACCTACTATGTGCCAATCCAATACACACCTCTTACATTCCTACTATGTGCCAGTCATTGTGCTAAGGGCTAGAGATATCATCAATAAAGACAGTCTCCACCCTCAAGGGGCTTACAAAGTGGTATCAGGCTCTCTAAGTACTTTTACAAATATGATCTCATCACCAGGAAAAAGACTTGTACACAAATATTTATAGCCGTGCTCTTTGTGGTGGCAAAAAATTGGAAAATGAGGAGATGCCCTTCAATTGGGGAATGGCTGAACAAATTGTGGTATATGCTGGTCATGGAATACTATTGTGTTCAAAGGAATAATGAACTGGAGAAATTCTATGTGAACTGGAACAACCTCCAGGAATTGATGCAGAGTGAAAGGAGAACACTATTCACAGAGACTGATACACTGTGGCACAATAGAATGTAATGGACTTTTCTACTAGTAGCAATGCAATGATCCAGGACAATTCTGAGGGACTTATGAAAAAGAACACTATCCACATCCAGAGGAAGAACTGTGGGAGCAGAAACGCAGAAGAAAAACAACTGCTCGATCATAAGGGTTGATGGGGATATGATTGGGGATGTACACTCTAATCACACCAGTACAATTATCAATAATATGGAAATAGGTCTTGATCAATGATACATGTAAAACCCAGTGGAATTGCATGTCAGCTGGGGTGGGGGGAGAGGGAGGAGGGAAGGGAAAGAACATGAATCATGTAATAGTCTAAATAATTAATTAATTAAAATTTTTCAATTAAAAAACAAATATGATCTCATTTGATCCTCAAAATAATCTTGTCATTGAGGCAGATGCTATTATTATCCTTATGAGGCAGATATAGATTAATAACTCCCAGTGGTCACAGAGCTAGGAGTCTCTGAGACTGGATTTGAACTCTTACCTCCAGACATACTATGATACCTAAATCTCTGGAAGCAGAACAAGTTGTTGTTCAGGCATACCCAATTCTTTGTTACCTTATTTCTTGGCAAAGATACTGGAATGGTTTGCCATTTCCTTCTCCAGCTCATTTGACAGATGAGGAAACTGAGGCAAACAGGGTTAAGTGACTTGCCCAGGTTCACACAGCCAGCAAGTATCTGAAACCAAATTTCAACTTAAGATCAGTCTTCCTCACTCCAAGTTCAGCTCTCTTTCCACTGTGCTACTTGGCTGCCTGAAGAATAAGTAAGGAAAAATATTCAATTTTCAATCATAGGATTTAGAGCTGAAAAGGACCTTAGATATAGATCATCTAGTCCAATCCATTTTTATATGATAGGAAAAGGGAGGATCAGCAAGGTCAAGATCTACTGCACAAGGTCACGTAGATAAGAAGGAATAGATTCAGGATTTGAACCTTTCTCTGCTGGCTTCAGTCCTTTGTCCCATATGTGCCCTTTGATTGTGTGGGGTCCAATCTGTTGCTGAAGGAGTGGCTGTTTCTTAATCTAGCATTGCATTCCACCCATCCTACATGTATCTTATCTGCTTTTAGCTCTTGATCATCCCTCATTTCGAAGAGAACCAAAGACATCATGGAGTGATGTCTTGACATGCACAAATTTGGATTTAAGTGAGGCAGAGTTGTATAAAGTCATTATCTTCCCTCTCGCTTCCAGAGTCATCAAAGTCCAGAGCAGTGGCAAGACAAAGTCAAGACAACTAGTGATGACCTAGGATGCAGGAGATGATCTTAGGGTCTTCAAAGTCTACCAAGCTCTAAGCATTTCCCAGTACTTGCTTCATGGTTGCTGGAACAGATTGTTTTCATCAGCCCATTCTGCCATGGATGGAGGGGAGGGGGTCCTACCCTAGATCACCAGTAGGTTAAAGCCTTTTGGCTACCCTCTCCCTGGAGTGGCTCGTCTGCTGAGATGGTTTTATGGGCATGTGGCTGCCACTCATACTTCTTGGAGGCACAAAGAAGAGTTGAGTGAAAGGAAGACAACAAAGGTGGATGAGCAGTCCTGAAAAGGGCTTGATAAGCCCTCACACCAGAGGTGCTAGTCCTCCCCCCAAACCCCACACATCCTACACACCTAGCTATTTGCATGGTGTGAGCTCCTCACCAATAGGGACCCTCTTCTTGCCTGTCTTTGTATCTTGAGGACTTAAAACAGTGTCCCAAACACTGTAAATAATACATGCTTATTGATCCAACACAGAGTTGGAACACACAGATGAGTCCAGAAAGCAGAAGGAAGATGGAGGAAAATGAAAAAGGAAAACTTCTTTTATAGCATAATTAAGAAAATACAGAGATAAAATAATCCGTTTTTTTGGCAAGAAACTCCAACCTTTCACCAGAAAGTATTAGCTGAGATCATTCATATGTATTGTCTATAGACCTTTGTGACGGACATTGCAGTATTATTGAATAAAGTATATGGCAAGGGTCTGGAATGATAACATCTCCAGAAATTTATCCAGTCACTCAATTCATAAGTATTTATTAACTGCCTACTATGTGCTGAGGCAGGTAGGTGGTGCAGTGGATAGAGTACTGGGCTCATCTTCCTAAATTCAAATCTGGTCTCAGACACTTACTAGCTATATGAAACCTGGGTAAATGGCTTAACCTGTTTGCCTCAGTTTCCTCATCTGTCAAATGAGCTGGAGAAGGAAATGGCAAACAGCTCCAGGATCTTTGCCAAGAAAACTTCAAATGAGGTCACAAAGAGTAGAAAAGCCAGGCACTGATTGAACAACAGCAAGAATATGCATAAAGATCCCCAGAGGCTGCATTTTTATTTTATTTTAAAGTATAGTATTATCAATATTTGATTGCATTTGTGTGTATGTGTTTGTGAAATATTTCCTGATTATATTTTAATCTGGTCCAGCACACACCCTCCCATTTCCATCCTCCTTCCCCAGCTTCCTGTGGGTGTTTTGACATTTCTCTTCTCCATAGCCAGAAAAGAAGTTCATGGAATCTTATAGAATAGTTGATTTCCACTCTCTTTACAATAAGAATGATTCTATTGATTTGGTAATTATTCCTTGTTTAATTTAAAATAAGGTGGAAAGTAGAGGGATGACAGAGAGTGGTGCAGATGTCATACCCTTACTTTGGCAATTGAAGAGGTGAAAGAAAACTATCTGACTTTGATGTTTTTAAAACTTTATTTCAAGAAAAAACCCACCAGAGTTCCCTAGGCTGAAATTAACTACCTCCCCCCCTTCAAAGTTCCCTCCTAGGTGTGGGATTGGTCCTTATACAGACCAATCCTGCACCTGGAAGTAGGGGGAGGGTGTGACCCCTCCCTAGCATGGGATTAGTCCAATTCAAGACCCATCCCATGCCAGGAAATAGCGGGGAGGGACCTCTGGGGCATGCTGGAGGATGCTGTTTCCCCAGCCACAACACTTTAAAACCCACACTAGGACCTAGTTTTTTGGAGAATGGCCTAATGAAATATAAGCTCCTTGAGAGCAGGGGTTACCTTTTTTTATTTATTTATGTATTTATTTATTTATTTATTTGTTGTTACATATAGAAACAAATTATTTTCTGACATTTAGGATTCAGATTTTCTCCCTCCTCCTCTCCCTCTGCCCTGTCCCAGGTGGTAAAGTCTGATATAGGTTATATCAATACTTTCAAGCATATTTCAATGAATATTTCCATATTGTGATAGAAGACAAACTTTGCACATACAGGAAAAATCTCCTGAAGCAAATAAAATGCAAGACGGCAAGCTTTGATCTGCCTCAGACCCCAGCAGTACCTTCTTTGACTGTGGATAGCATTTCATCATGAGTCCCTTGTGTTTATCTTGGAGGCTTGCTTTATTGATAATGGCTTAGTCTGTCACAGTACATCACTGTATAACGTTCCTGTTACTGTATGCATTGTCCTCCTGGTTCTGCTCTCTTCGCTTTGCATCAGTTCCTCTAAGTCTTTCCAGATTTTTCTGAAATAATGCTGTTCACCATTTCTTATGGTGCAATAGTGTTCCACTACAACCATATACTACAACTTGTTCATCCATTAAGGTTGTCTTTTGTTGCTCTTTTTAAATTCCCAGAATTTAAATTTAGTACAGTGCCTAGCCCATAGTTGGCATTTAATCAATGTTTTTGACTGATTGTGTGATAGAATGGGTGGATGAGTATAATTTGTACTCATGGCCAGGAAGGTGGCTGAAGCAGGTTTGATCAGGCTTTGAAGAGGCCAAGGTCATCCATTGCAATGGGCAACAGCCAGTCGTCCTGCCTTTTGTCCTGCCACAGGGTTCTGATGACTTTGGAAGAGAGGGTGAGACTGTGCCTCCCTTAAATCCAATTCCTCCAGAAGCCATAGGTCCTCTTCAAATAACAGAGAACGAACAACAAGAACAAGACCAACTGATTGGGGTTGCCTAAATTTAGTTAGGTTCATTTTCATGAACTCATTTATTCATCATAAGAGTTTTGCCCCAGGGCAAAGAGTCTTCAAACCGAGGGGATTAAGTCCCTTCTGAAGGAGCAGGAGGGTCTCTGGAGGTGCTTGTTCTCTTCTAGTGGCCATTCCTGCAATCAAGATCCAAAAGATCCTTAAGAATGAGAACCTCACCCAGTCCCTTGGATGAAAAAAGAGAGAATAATACATTGAGATCCCTCTAGAGCTAAGGAAGAAATAAGAGCTAGGAGGAGGACTTTAACTAGCATCTTCAAACCACAGTAGCAGCTTCTCTCCCACCCAGAGCCCACCCTGAAGGCTGGGGAAGCCGCAGCAGCTTGTGCCCAGCCCCCCTCTTGTGGGGACGGGTGCCAAGGATGAGCTGAGCAGGCTAGGAATGCTCCACAGCCTTAGAATGCTGGCTACAGGTCAAAGGGGTGTCTGTGGCTGGCACAGGAGACCGAAGCAGGCTCTCCGCCTGTGATTACTGGCTCCGCGTGAAGATCCAGACGTCAGGTCTGGGTAGGAGGTAACATGGTGAACAAGGATGAGCCCCGGAGTGAACCAGAGTTAGGCAACTTCCGCAGGGAGTGATCTTGGGCTAGGAGAGCTCAGCAAAATTGAAGGGTTTGGGAGAAAGGGAAAAAGGAGGCCAAACTGAATGCCATGATCACCCAAGCTAGATCCTGAGAAGAACTCAGAACCTCCGTCTCCCTCTCTTCTTTTCAGAAGTGGGGGACTGTGTATGCACATCCAGGATAAAGAAATAATCAGCAGAGTGAAGGCATTCCAACTGCCTCCCTTTCCCCTTGTAAAAATGGAGATTTGAACCCCAGACTTCAATCCCCAGAAGTCCTTGGTATTTCCCAGAATCCCCTATAATCTCACCTGAATCTCCACCTGGGCGAGATCACAAATAGTATTTAACTGGCAGTCTCTCTCCCACAATCTCTCTGCTCTGCCATTGCAATGATGTAGTAAGTAAGCTTTGAATGGGCTAATCAGCCCTAGGCACGTGGTTTTATTTTCTTTATTCCTTGATTTCTAATAATCCTTAATAAACCTCATAAAAATATAATATTTTATTACTAGATACTAATTTAATTTTTACACCCTCCTTTCTTTTAGAATCTCTGCTCTATGGGAGAGTTTACTGGCTAGAAATGTAGGCGATCCAAAGATAAAAGGCCATCAAAAAAAAATTAGAAAAAGGGGTTTTGAATAGATGATTTCAAAGATGCCTTCTGAGTCTTATTTCAAAAAGGGGGGAGCAGCTAGGTGACTCAGCAGATGGAGAGTCAGGCCAGGAGTCAGGAAGATCTGGGTTCAAATTTGACCTTCAGACATTTCTTAGCTGTGTGACTTCGGACACCTCCTCTTGAATCTCATTTGCCTAGTTCTTGCCTTTCTGTCTAAGAGTTGTTACTAAGACATAAAATGAGGGTTTTTAAAAAGTCTCCTCTTTAAAAGTAAATTTAAAATAAATTAAAAAATTAAGAAGTCTCTCTTTAGTGAGTCCTGACAGGTGAACCCTTAACAGCACTGAATCAAGTGTGTAATAATAATGACTTGCATGTAGCATTTTTACAGAGAGACCTACATGAACTGAGGCAGAGTGAAATAAGCAGAACCAGGAAAACATTGTAGAGTGACAATTGTGGGATGATCAACTGAGTTAGACTTGGCTACTCTCAGCACCACAATGATCCAGGTCAATTCTGAAGGACTTTGGACAACTTATGTGGAAATATGTTTACTTGTAATTGGCAAAATCTCTTTATTTAAAAAAAATTTACAAAGTACTTTCTTCCCAGTAGCTTAGAAAAATAAGTTTTCTGATGTTAGTGAGCGTATAGAGTGAAGGGACTAGACTCAAGAAGACTTTGCGAGCTGTGTGACATTGGGCAAACCACTTAATTCTGTTTGCCTCAGTCTCCTTATCTGTAAAATGAGCTGGAAAAGGAAATAATAAACCACTTCAGTATCCTTGCCAAGAAAATCCAAATGGAGTTCTAAAGTTAGACATGACTGAAACAACTCAACAACAACGGGATCTTATATGTTTCATTTTTGTCTTTATACCCTCATATCTATGTAATGCATGGAGGGACAGTGATTCATGGTTAACATTAGAAAAAGGCCATCAAAGAGTTTTTACAAAAACCAACCCATCAATAAGCATTTACTGTGCCATTCATTGCAGTAAGTTTGAGATGCAAAGAAAAATGAAAACAGCCTCTGCCCTCGTGGAGTGGCCAGTCTACTGGAGGAAACAGTGGGCACACACCTTTGGAGATACCCAGTGGAGAGAAGGCACAGCTTGCCATGCAGAGGAGCTCAGTTCGCCCCCTTTTCTTTTAGACCCTATATAGTGGGGATTCAAGGCAAGAACAAGGAATACCAAATTGGGCTTTTTCCTGATAAATTGCAAATAAGATTTAGAGTGTTTGGTATTTCCTGCTAGAATAAAGATTAAAGGAAAGGAAACCTATAGCAGCCAAGAGGCTTGCAGGGAGGGATTTTAGCCTCTGGCAGAATTGGTTTAGGGATTTGGAACTGAAGGAAAGTTTTGGATAGCAAGGAAGACTGAAGGTAAATGAATAGTGCAGTTCTACTCTAGTTTGTGGGGAAAACCTAGGAGTGAATGAAATACTTCTTGTAAACATCTAAATATTAGTGACTGACAAAATCAGGAGTTGGGTTTTTCTTTAAATTTTGTTCAAATATTATATTCTTATTTTTAAAACCCTTACCTCCTTCTTTTATTTATTTTTTTATGAACCTTCCTTCTTGGAATCAATATTGTGTATCTCTTTCATGGCAGAAGAGGGGAAAGGGTTAGGTAATGGGGATTAAGTGACTTGCCCAGGGTCACCCAGCTAGGAAGTATCTCAGGTCAGATTTGAACCCAGCCTCTCCTGTCTCTAGGACTGACTCTCAATCCACTGAGCCACCTAGGTGCCCTCCTTAGTACCAACTCTATGACAGAAGAATGCCAAGGGCCAGGCAATTGGGATTAAGTGATTTGCTCAGGTTCAACCAGCTAGGAAGTGTCTGAGGCCACATTTGAACCCAGATCCACTGGAATAGTTAGCCACCTCTAGTATTAGATTTTTGTCAAGAAACAAAAAGTTTTGCTTTTCAATTTTTACTGAATATTAGTATTTTGAGAGAAAAAATAGAGTGGGAATATATACCATGTAATCCTTGACTCATTAAACATGGCCATGAACACCTCATCATTTGAACCACAAGGTCTTGGTCAAGTCCCCAATATTAACTTGGTGGCTATGCATTTGTAGACAAAGCTCCTAGGAGGAAATAAATGGTTTCCTAAATGTGGACTAGAAAAATAATACTATATGAAAAGACTAAGATAACATATTAGACTATTTACTTACTTGGATGTATAGAGGGAAGGAACAGAGAAAATCTGAACCCTAAAGTGTCAGGAAAAATTGTCAAAAATGTTTTTTACACGTAAATAAATACTTTAGTTAATCCATTTTATTAAATTAATTAGTTTTCATTAAATTAATGAAAAGAAAAGAAAAACAATGCTGTATGAAATCACTGGCATAACCTGTGCCAGACTATTTACCACCTAGGCATTGGGGAAGGGACAGAAGGCGAAAATATGACTCCTAAAACACAGGAAAATAAGTGTAAACAATTATCTCTGTGTAATTAAAACAAATTAATTGATCGATTAATTTTTATAATATAAAAATAATACTGTAAAGCAATACAAAGTCATGGATGTGAAGGTCTTTTTATTTCTGGAGGAAAACAATCACAGAATGAGGGGTTTTGGCAGCCAGCTGTGTCCAGGCTACTCAGCTTGATGCGACACTATGACATGGTAGGAACTACCAGATGTGCTCCATCCAGCCTAGAAAAGTCAACATGTTCAGAAAGATGCATCTCTCCCCCCCCCCCCCAGATATGCTCATAAATAGCACATACCCATGGGGTGTCCTGTGGAGAGGAAACCTTCCTGACTTAAGACTACAAGCTGGGGGGGTTTCATTTTATTTCAGCCATTAAGGCACCATCTGAACAGCTAGTCAGACCCTTCCTCGAACCCTGGCGCTCAGGTCTCTGTTGGCAAATACTGTTTCACAGGTCTCCTCTGTGGGAATAGACCTTGTTCTCTGGGGCAGCGTTCTCTAGAGGGAAGGAGACCTTCTGGCCCTGTTTCCTCTCTTCCCCCAGGGCTTGTTCCTCTCTTTTGTCCTCTAGTCTTCTTCCCTTTCCCCAACCCTAAAAATGTCCAGTCCAGGACTCTGCATCTGGATTCCCACAAGCTCTGTCGCTCAGAATGGAGCAGAGGTCATGCGAGGGATTGCCCTTTCCCATCCTTTTTGTTCTAGTTCACTGGGCTAGTCTAATATCTTTGCTATCTTAGGTGATAGGCATCAGAGCATCATAGCCAACTGAGAGGACCTACTGGGAAATTTGGTAGATTTCTGATTTGTTTTCAATGGGAAATTTGGAATTACCCTGGAACAGCTGCTGTTTTTCCATCTAACAGGCACCTGGGAGAGTCCTAAGATAAAAGAGATCTCACTCATTTCCACAGGCTCTAGCCCTGACCTGATTGGTATTAGCAACATATCAGGAAAGGCAGGATTTGGCTCTTGCTCTGGGTATCTCTGCTCAGATAAAGCTTAGCTGATACCAAACCTCCCCCATCAACTTAAAGGAACATATTGACGAGAAATGAATCATAGATTAATGAGACCTCAAGCCTCATTCTGGCCAATCCCCTCTCTACAGAAAAGGAAACTGAGGCCAGAGAGGTCACCAATCTTGACCAAGATCACACAGTTCATAAATGGCAGGTTCTAATTGCTGTCTTCCAACTACAAATTCCATGCTTTTCCCACTTAATTATGTTACCACCCTGAATTTCTATATGTGGGATTAATCCAAATAACTGTAATCCTTGGATTAGTGAGGAAGTCTCCAAACCCACTGTAGCCAATAACAGTCAGTCAGCCAGTCAATAAGTGTTTATTGGGAATTGTCTTTGTATAGCAAGTATCTCCGACAAAAGCCTCATTTCTCAAAAGGAAGAAATTAAAGCTATAGTCATGTGAAAAATGCTTCAAATCACTATTGAATGGAGAAATGCAAATTAAAGCAGTTCTGTGGTATCTATCAGATTGGGTAACATGACCATAAAGGAAAATGATAAATGTTGGGAGGGGATATGGGGAAATTCGGGCACTACTATACTATTGGAAGAATTGTGAACTGATAGAACCATTCTGGAGAGCAATATGGAACCAAGGCCAAAGGGCCATAAACTATGCCTACCCTTGAACCCAGCCATTGCTGGGTCTGGCTCCCAAAGAGATCAGAGACAAGGAAAAAGGACCCACCTGTAACAAAATATTTTTAGCAGCTCTTTTTGTGGTGGCAAAGAATTGGAAAATGAGGAGGATCATTTGGGGAATGGATGAACAAGTTGGGGAATGTGGTTGAATTGGAATCCTTTGGTCATAAAGAATGATGAACTGAAGAGTTCAGAAAAATCTGGAAAGTCTTATGTGTATTGATGCAAAGTGAAATGAGCAGAACCAGGTGAACTGTGTATACAGTAAAAGAAATAGGCTGCGACGATCAACTGTGAAGGATTAAAACATTATCCGCAAAGCAAGTTTCCAGGACAAGGGACAGGATGAAAATGCCTTCTCACAGCCAAAGAAGGAACTGTTGGTGTCTGAGGCAGATCAAAGCATGCCATCTTCCACTTTATTTCCTTCAGAAGGATTTTTATTATATTTGTGCTATGTGTCTTCTATCACGACATGAGCAATATGGAAATATGTATTGCATGAAAGCACTGGTATAATCTATTTCAGACTATTTACGCCACTGGTAAGAAGGAAGGGAGAAAATCTGAATTCTAAAAAGTCAGACAGTAATTGTCAAAAATTGTTTCTACATGTAACTGAAAAAAAATTAATTAAAAAAAAGAGTCTGTTATATGCCAGACACTATGCTAAGCACCGAAGATACAAATATGAAAAAGAGAGTCCTTAAGATGCTTGCAACCTAATTCAAAAAGACAAAACAGAAAAGGAAACTGAAAGGCAGGAGGGAAGGGGTATGATGAAAAAGTCCAAAGGAATGTGGCTGGGTGGGAAATGTTAGAGCATCAATAACAATGGCCACTGAGCCTGAAAATTACATAGTGGGTGACTCCCAATAGAGAACTGCACCTCTTCTCTTCCAGTTTGGAGGATGTGTTGTCATTGGTAACTGGTCCTGGCATCAGAAGCCCCAACAGTTCCTCCCCCCGCCTCCCCCCCCCCCCCCCCCCCCCCCCGGCACTTTTGAATTATCTTCAGTGGGAATACCCCATCCCCATCATATTGACTTAGAAAACCATACACTAACCATCTCTATGTCTTATTGTATTTTTGCTTATTGCTAAATAAACAAAGCTTTCACCATTTCTCAGTTTAAATGCCAGAGGGCTTTATATTGAACAATAATGATAATAATAGCTAATATTTATGTAGCACCTAGTATGTGCCAAGTACTGTGGTGAGTGCTTTAAAAATATTATCTCCGTTGATTCTTTCAACAATCCTGGGAGTTAGTGGCTATTATTCCCATTTTATAGTTGAAGAAACTGAAGTGACTATTAAGTGTTTGAGGCTGGATTTGAACTCTGCTCTGACTGATTCCAGACTTATTCCAGAGGTGAACTTCTTCCCCTCTCTTGCTTTCCCATCTTTGGCTAGGAAATCATGGGCCCACCTGACTGGTTGCATTAATTACAAGTAGTTTTTTCAGCATACATAGACTTTAATGAGTATGTTTGTTTAAGAAACCCCTTATACTATAGAGTATGAATTAGGCTAGACATGCTGGTCTCTTTTTCCTCTGCTTCAAAGAATTCTGGGAACCCTCCCAGGCTTCTGTCGAAATGTGTTATTTAAAAAAAAAGAAAGAAAGAAAGAAAAAAACCTGAAACAGGAACCTTTTTTTGCAAACCCACAATTTAGGAGGCAAACAACAACAAGAGTGCACACAACTATTTCAGAAATGCCACTACAGTGAAAAGCAATCCTTTTGCCAAAATGCCACTGGATAAAGAAAGCAATTGAAAAAATCTCAACACTCTGAAAAGGGCACTTATGGAAATGCCACCTCCCTCAGAGCCAACTGAATTGGAAAAAAGATCAGCGTTTTTTCTGGACTTGCTAAACCTTTCCCCATTTATTTGTTTGTTTAAAAAAAATACCTTCTCGTCTCTTTTCTGGACTACTGTCCTTTATTGCCAACTAAATGCCAAGTGTATATCTCTGCCTGGATGGCTTGGAACTGTTCAAAGACTTTTAGATTTCAAGGACAAGGATCTATGTTCAAATTCTTTGTTATTTTCTTAAAATTCTTACCTTCTGTGTTAGAATCAATATTGTGTATTGGTTCTGAGAAAGAAGAGTAGTAAAGGCTAGACAAAGGGGCAGTAAGTGACTTGGCCAGGGTCAGGCAGCTGGGAATGTATTCAAATTCTGATTGCCATTTATTACCTGTGTGATCTTGGGCAAGTCACTTAACCACTCAGGGTGTCAGTTTTCTTTTCTATAAAATGAGTGAGTTGGACTAGTGACCTCTAAGATCTTTTCCAGCTCTGAATCTCGATTTTGTGGTCTTTTATCTAAAACAACTTATTATAACATTTTTTTTTCACCATTTATTCCTCCTCCAAATTTCTGTTCTATTAAATCATTTCTCTAGCCAATCAATCAACATTTTTTAATCCTTACCTTCATTCTCAGAATCAATACTATCAGTTCTAAGGCAGAAGATAAATAAGGACTAGGCAACTGAGGTTAAATGACTTGCCCAGGGTCATGCAGCAAAGCAGTGTCTGAGGCTCAACAAGCACTTTTTAAGGACCTTCTATGGGCCAGGCATTGTTCTGGCAGCTAAAGATTCAAAGAAAAAGATAAGAGAGTTCCTAGCCTCAAGGAACTAACTTTCTATTAGGGGAGACAACATATCTGCATATAAGCATAGGAACTGGAGATAGGAACTAGACTTGTGATTTCAGTGGTACAGGGAAATTATTATGAGGAAAATCCCTGTATTAGTGGACCTCCTCTACCAATTATACTTTTAGAAAGTTGTCCTTCCAAAGCAATGGCATCATTTAGAAGAACTTCTAGAATCATTAAGTCAGCTGAATTCAGAATGTGGCTGGGAAGTCCAATCACCACTTCCCTATATTCACTACTGGATGTCTCTTCTGTTTAATCTCTTCCCAAATGTCTACTCATCTCAACGTTGTTATGGAAGGAAGAGAGGAACATTGGCCAATCTAGTGGAGTTCATTAAGATTATGCTAGCTGGAAAAGATTTTGCAGCTTCAGGATTTCTGAAAACTATTGATTTATTAATGATCATTAGAAATCAAGGAATAAAGAAGATACAAAATAAAGACCACGTGCCCATGGCTGGTTAGCCATTTTTTAGTCAACCCCACTCACCACCATCAATGCTGATTCTACATCAGAGAGAGCCTCCAAAGCCCACGCCCTTTATCCTCTGTCTACAGGAAGTATGTAATGACAGGAAGTCAGTGGGCTCTTGGGATATGTGGTTCTTTTTTAGGGTAACATATTTTCAATCATACATTAGGGAGTGGGGGAATGATATCTAGACCTTTGATTTTTGTTTCCGTGAGATTCCCTCCATGGATGCAGATTGGTAACTCTCCTGAAAATTATAATCTTAAAGAACTGTCTGAGGTTGATAGGTTAAATCACTTACCCAAGGTCATTGAGCTAGTATGTATCAAAGGCAAGACTTGAACCCAGATCCTCTTGTATTCAAGGATAAGATTGACTCCCTATACCATACTGCTTCTTATTTTTGTTTGAAGTTACTACTTTTCAGTTTGTGATTGCATTAGGAAATTATTCTCCCAGGTTATTAGTTATCAGGTCAAGTCTTGGTTTGTTGGAGATGGAGATGGGAGTCAACTCAACAAAAACTTATCCATTAATTAGTTTGGAAAACAACATCAGAGGAATTCTAGGCTAAAGGCATTTTTAGTCATGCCATTATGGAAATAGTTTAAAAACAATTAAGCTTTAAAATTTGGAATTTCCCCGTGTGTCTGATAAGAAATAACTGAGATAGGAAGAAGCCAATGGAAGAAAAAGAGGGGAAAGGCAAAAAACAAGAGTCATTCTTTATTTTTTTTTATTAACAGTGCTTAGCTCCACAATCTTCTTTAGGGAGAGAAAGTGAAAGTAAGCTCAGCTGGTAAAATGAAGGGAATATAGGCCAGTCCATGAGCAAGCATTTATTAAGCACCTACAGTACACTAGGCATTGTGCCAGACAATGGGAATATAGACACAAACAATGAAACAATCCCTGTTCTCAAGATTATGTCCCCATCCAAACACCTCAAGGAAGTTAATAAGTACAGAAGTATATTCAAAATAAACCTATGTGGAGTAAACACAAAAGAAATACAAGATCATTTTACCATTCATCCTTTGTGCCCAAGAGGACCAATAACATCAGGGGGTGATGTCTTGACAGGAACATGAATTGGATTTAAGTGAGGCAGAATTGCACAGTCATCAGCCTCACTTTCTGTTTTAGAGTCTACAAAGTCCAGAGTCAAGACTGGACAACTGGTGATGGACCAGTTTCTAAGCACTCCACAGCACCTGTTTCAGCCACCTCCATGGTCCTTGGAACAAATTGTTTTCATCCATCCATTCTGCCAGGGGAAATCTTCACAGCTTGGAATAGACATCCCTCTAGACCCATGGTGGTGAACCTATGGCATGTGTGCCAGAGGGGATACTCAGAATCTTCTCTGTGGACATGCCTGTAGTCATGGTTTTGGGTTTTTTTTTTTTTTTTACTAGGAAGTCAGAGGAACTGGAGGGGGGGGGGAGGCTGTTCCTCTCCTCTTCTCCATGTACCTGAGGACATTGCTCACTTTATCTATCCTTCTGCCCAGTAGCCCTATGGAAGTGCTTCCTTCCTCCCCTGTGTGGTCTAAGGGGGAGTGAGTCACAGCACTTGGTGTTGGGGGTTGGGGGCTGGGACACGCCACTAAGTCTCTGGGGGATGAGTAGGGGTGAGGCCCAGCACTTCATCTCTAAAAGGTTTGCCACCACTGACCTAGAAGGTCTCAAGAACATCTCTGGCATTCAATGAAGTGCAGTTTCCACTATCTCCTATACCCTTTCCCTTGTAGCATCCTATTCTCCTTACTACACCAAACTGCCTCTTCAGTGAATTCTGTGTTCAAGGGCAATTTTTCTGGCACATCACTAGCCCAATGTCAGTCAAGATTCTCCCTAACAGAGCAGTAGAAACTGGGCTCACCAGAGCAGTCAATAAACATTTAAGTGTTTACCATATGCCAATCATTTCCTTTCCATGAAAAATCATCATCATCTCTCAGTTCAGGGAGAGGAAAAATAGTACCATTTGATACAATATGCATTAAATACCAGTTAGAGGAGAAGTATGACATAATGGATAGAGGACTAGACTTGGCCTCAGGAAGATCTGAGTTCAAATTCTACCTCTAATGCTTAATTATCCCTTTTCAGGGCTGTTTTCCTTCTATAGTGTTCACCCAACTCTCATCTGTGACTCTATGAAGCTGTGGCATAAACAGCAGCCATACTCTTGTAAAATCGACTTGGCAGATGGGATAGACCAGATTTTGGGTGGCCCCAAAGCCGTCTACTGAATCCTGAGCTATGGCCAGTCTTCCTGACTTTTGTCTTGCCACTGGACTTGGATGACAGTGCAGCTTAGCCTCACTTAAATCCAGTTTATTCATGAATCAAAAGACATCACCATCGATGTCATTTTTGGTCCTCTCCAACATTCCTCTGACCAGGGGCAAATGGCTTAACTTGGTCAAGCCTCCATTACCTGAACTGTAAAATGAAAAATGAGTTTTTACATCTGAGTTGTTTTGAGGCTCAAATGAGACACGCCTGTTGTAATGTGTTCCACAAACTTTATAGTAGAAATGGGAACAACTGGTATTAATATGTACAAAGCTCTTGCCCTCACAGAGCTTGTTCCTTCAGACCCTTTCATGGAGAAGAAGATGGAGAACAGAGTTTGGGTGCCTTGGTTTCCCACCTAAACTTTCTTGGCATTTTAAATTCATCCCACTGGGCCAGCTGAAGAGAAGATTGACTACCAGGTGAAAATCATTTGAAAGTGACAGTTAATTTCTGGATCGATGGACCAGTAATTCTTAAGAACCAACCGTGCCATAAACAGCCCCTTCCCTGGACCATAAATCTATCATTGCCCGGATTCATTGCCCCAGCTCTGAAATTTACAGCTTCTGCATCAGGCTTTTCATGAAAATAAATACATTTAGCGCAGCCTTCCTTCAATGGGTCCTTTCACCAGAAAATGATGGGTCATAAAGAAGAAAATGCTGATGTCGCATTCCTCCAGGACCTTGTCTTCTGTGGATGCCAAGTAATCTCTAGACTGACTTCTTTGTGTGGAGACAGTCCTGGGGTAGGGGGACAAAGGCTGGCCTTCATGTTAAGAAGCCCTGAGTGTGAATCCTGATTTAGGACTTGCTAGCTATGGGACATCAGGCAGGCCATTTAGCCTCAGGTTCCTCATTTGTAAAATGGGGTTCCTGTGTCAGAGATTATGAGTCATAATGAAGAGTCAGCTGGCCTCAGAGTCAGGAAGACTGGTTCAAGCTCCACCTCTGACACATTGAGGCTTTGTCAGTGCCCCAGGCAACCCTCTAGGAGTCCAAGTTGCAAAGCAGATGCCCATGCACACTGATAGTCAGGGTATCGCCCCAAGGAATCCTAGGGCTGGTCAAAGGGAAAATGGCAACGCCTGTAGCACTGACCTCCCAGGGCTGCTGTAAAGATCACCCAGATAATGTACTGAAGGTGTTGAAGAAAGGCAAAGGGCTTTTGGACAGGGGAGATGCAAGCACATCTATTCTGATTAGGAAGGCAGGGAAATCCTCCATAAACTGCTCTTATTCCTAGTACATAATATTAATGAATAAATGAAAAAAGCATTTATATTAAATTATTAATTAATTAAAAATTTAAAAAGCATTTATATTAAATTATTAATTAATTGAAAATTTTAAAAGCATTTATATTAAAAGCTGGCTCTAGGAGGCAGCTGAGTAGCTCAGTGGGTTGAGAGTCAGGTCTAAAGACAGGAGATCGTGGGTTCAAATATGACCTCAGATACTTCCTAGCTGTGTGACCCTGGGCAAGTCACTTAACCCCCACTACCTAGCCCTTACTAGTCTTTTGCCTTAGAACTAATACATGGTATTGATTCCAAGATGGAAGGTAAGGCTTAAAAAAAAAAGAAAAAAGAAAGGACAAGTGATTCAGAATGCCTGTGAATGGTAGTATTGATTTGATTACTTTGAATTCTTATTTTCTAGGATACATAGATATATCTATAACTATCTACCTGTGTCTATAGACTGGAAAAATGAAGATTTACATGGGATTTATATATACTATAAATAGGGATTGATAATAACATATAGACCTATGTAGCTATCTATGTAACTATATAGATATATTTATATATAGTGGAAGATGAGGATTTAGACTAATATACAAGATTTATGTATTTAATATATTGTTATTTATTTCTATATACTGTAAATTTACCATAATACGTATTTTATATATACACACATATATGAGTTTTGAGGTTTTCCTCATTTCTTTTTTTTTTTAAACCCTTACCTTCCATCTTGGAGTCAATACTGTGTATTGGCTCCAAGGCAGAAGAGTGGTAAGGGCTAAATAATGGGGGTTAAGTGACTTGTCCAGGGTCACACAGCTGGGAAGTGTCTGAGGTCAGATTTGAACCTAGGACCTCCCGTCTCTAGGCCTGGCTCTCAATTCACTGAGCTACCCAGCTGCCCCCTTCCTCATTTCTTAAGAAAAATATTTCACAAGATTTCTTCAACTAGAAGTTCTTTGAAACAATAACATCATTCTTTGGGAGTCAGAGAATAGTCATCAAAATCTCTCATTCTACAGATTGTTCCACAAATTGCTGAAGTTTAACCTGGCCATTGAATCTGCCTGTGACCTTGTCCACCTTGGCCCCCAGGACCCTGTTGTTTGCAGAGCGTTTCTGTGGCCTTATTTACATATCCACCTGGCTATGTAGCCTGTAAAAAAAGAATTTAGACACGTCTATATAGATATATCTATATGTAGACTCTTAATACATAATCATGAACAGATTTGTTTTTATGTACTTTAGGAAAATCGCTTGAACAGCAATGTGAAATATGGATTAGAGTCTCTCTCCACATCTAATTCTCTCTCTCTCTCTCTCTCTCTCTCTCTCCCTAATCTATCCATCTGTCTGCCTGCCTGCCTGTCTGCTTACCTGTCTATCTATCTGTCTGTCCATGTCTGTCTATGTCTGTCTGTCTGTCCATGTCTGTCTATCTGCCTGTGTATGTCTATCTGTCTGTCTGTCTATTTCTCAATCTTTCTGTCTATCTGTCTATCTCTAGATGTCTGTCTGTCTGTTGATGTCTGTCTATCTGTCTGTCTGTCTGCCTGTCTATTCGTCTGTCTACCTCTCCATGTCTATCTGTTCATGTCGGCCTATCTCTGTCTCTGTCTCTCTAGCTATCCATCAGTCTACCTATGTCTATCTGTCTGTCTGTCTATGGCTGTCTGTCTATCCGTCTGTCTTTCTGTCCATGTCTGTCTATCTGTCTGTCTATGTCTATCTGAGAGTCTGTTGGTCTATGTCTGTCTCTCTATCCATCTGTCTGTCTAACCGTCTATCTCTCCATGTCTTTATGTCTAACTGCCTATGTCTGTCTATCTATCTATGTTTATCTCTCTATCTGTATATGTCTGTCTGTCTATCTGTTCATGTCTGTCTATCTGTCTCTCTATCTATCCGTCGGCCTGTCTATCTATGTCTGTTTGTCTGTCTATGGCTGTCTGTCTATGTCTCTTTGTCTATCCATCGATCTAACTTTCCATGTCTGTCTATCTGTCTATATCTGCTATGTCTGTCTGTCTGGCTATCTGCCTGCTTATGTCTGGCTGTCTATCTGTCTGTCTATGTCTATCTGTCTATCCGTCTGTCTGTCTATCCGTCTATCTCTCCATGTCTTTCTGTCTGTCTAACTGTCTATCTGTTCATGTCTGTCTATCTGTCTCTCTATCTATCCGTCGGCCTGTCTATCTATGTCTGTTTGTCTGTCTATGGCTGTCTGTCTATGTCTCTTTGTCTATCCATCGATCTAACTTTCCATGTCTGTCTATCTGTCTATATCTGCTATGTCTGTCTGTCTGGCTATCTGCCTGCTTATGTCTGGCTGTCTATCTGTCTGTCTATGTCTATCTGTCTATCCGTCTGTCTGTCTATCCGTCTATCTCTCCATGTCTTTCTGTCTGTCTAACTGTCTATCTGTTCATGTCTGTCTATCTGTCTCTCTATCTATCCGTCGGCCTGTCTATCTATGTCTGTTTGTCTGTCTATGGCTGTCTGTCTATGTCTCTTTGTCTATCCATCAATCTAACTTTCCGTGTCTGTCTATCTGTCTATATCTGCTATGTCTGTCTGTCTGGCTATCTGCCTGCTTATGTCTGGCTGTCTATCTGTCTGTCTATGTCTATCTGTCTATCCGTCTGTCTGTCTATCCGTCTATCTCTCCATGTCTTTCTGTCTGTCTAACTGTCTATCTGTTCATGTCTGTCTATCTGTTTATGTCTCTCTATCTATCCGTCAGTCTGTCTATCTATGTCTGTCTATCTGTCTATGTCTGTCTATCTTTCCATGTCTGTCTCTCTGTTTATGTCTATCTGTCTATGTCTGTCTCTCTATCTGTCTATGTCTGTCTATCTGTCTATATGCCCATGTCTGTCTGTCTGTCTATGTCTGTCTGTCCATCTGTCTGTCTATCTGTCAATGTCTACATATCTGTCTGTCTATCTATGAATGTCTATCTGTCTATGTCTGTCTGTCTATGTTTGTCTATCTGTCCATGTCTGTCAATGTGTCTGTCTCTCTGTCTGTCTATGTCTGTCTTTCTATGTCTGTCTGTCTATCTATTTATCTGCCTGTCTATGTCTGTCTCTCTATGTTTGTCTGTCTATCTGTTTAAGTTTGTCTATCTTTCTGTTTATGTTTGTCTATGTCTCTCTGTCTTTCCGTTTATCTGTCTATGTCTGTCTATCTGTCTGTCTATGTCTGTCTGTCTATGTCTGTCTGTCTATGTTTGTCTATCCCTGTCTGTCTATCTGTCTATCTCTGTCTATATGTCTATGTTTATCTGTCGGTCTCTTTATCTCTCTGTCTATGTCTGTCGGTCTATCCGTCTGTCTATGTCTATCTCTCTATGTCTCTCTGTCCATCTATCTATCTATCTATCTATCTATCTATCTATCTATCTATCTATCTATCTATCTATCTATGTCTGTCTATCTGGCTGTCTAACTGTCCATGTCTGTCTGTCTGTCTGTCTGTCTGTCTATCTGTCTATGTCTGTCTGTTTGTCTATGTCTGCCTGTCTATCTTTCCATGTCTGTCCATCTGTCTGCCTATCAATCTGTCTGTCTATCTGTCCATGTCTGTCGATCTGTCTGCCTATCTCTCTGTCTATGTCTATGTGTCTATGTCTGTCTGTGTCTATGTCTGTCTATCTGTCTGTCTATGTCTGTCTGTCTATTGGTCTATCTGTCTATGTCTGTCTATCTGTCTATCTGAAAGTCTGTCTGTCTATCTGTCTATCTGAAAGTCTGTCTGTCTGTGTCTGACTGTGTCTTTCTGTTTGTGTGCATCTGTCTTTGTGTCTGTTGCCCTCTGTCTGTGTCTTTCTGTCTGTGTGTCTGTGTCTGTCTGTTGGTGTCTGTCTGTGTCTGTCTGTCTGTCTGTGTTCCTGTGTCTGTCTGTTGTCTGTGTCTGTTGTCTGTGTCTATCTGTTGTCTGTGTCTGTCTGTCTATAGGTCTGTCTATCTATCTATGTCTGTCTATCTGTCTATTTGAAAGTCTGTCTGTCTGTCTTTGTGTCTCTCTGTCTGTGTCTGACTGTGTCTTTCTGTCTGTGTGTGTCTGTCTTGTGTCTGTCTTTGTCTGTGTCTTTCTGTGTGTCTGTATCCGTGTGTCTGTGTCTGTCTGTCTGTCTGTCTATTGTCTGTGTCTGTCTATTGTCTGTTTCTGTCTGTTGTCTGTGTCTGGCAGTCTCTGTCTGTCTGTGTGTGTCTGTGTGTCTGTCTGTGTGTCTGTCTGTGTGTCTATGTCTGTCTGTCTATTTGTCCATGTCTATCTTTCTATCTGTGTCTGTGTCTATGTCTGTCTACCTGTCTGTCTTTGTTTCTATCTATTTATCTGTCTGTCTGTCTATCCATCTATCTAGCTGTCTTGTCTATGTCAGTCTATCTATCTCTGTGTGTCTGTTTGTCTGTCTATCTGTCCACATCTCTCTGTCTGTCTATCTAGGTCTGTCTGTCTATCCATCTGCCTATCTGTCTATGTCTGTCCATTTGTCTGTCTATGTCTCGCTATGTCTGTCTATCTGTTGATATTTGTCTGTCTATCTGTCCATGTCTGTCTTTGTGTCTGTCTGTTTGTCTGTGGCTGTCTGTGTATGTCTCTCTGTCTGTCTATGTCTGTATTTCTGTGTCTGTGTCTGTCTGTTCATGTCTATCTATGTCTGTGTCTGTCTGTCTGTGTCTGTGTTTGTGTGTGTCTGTATGGGACTGTCTTAGTCTGTCTGTCTGGATTTCTCTGGGTCTGCCTGTCTGGGTCTGCCTGTGGGTCTGTCTGTCTATGTCTATCTGTTTGTGTCTGCCTGCCTGCCTGCCTGTCTGTCTGTCTGTCTGTATATCTGTGGTCGGTGTCTGTCTGTCATCTCTGTCTGTCTGTCTGTATCTGTCTATGTGTGTCTGTCTGCCTCGGTCTTTCTGTCTGGGTCTCTCTGTGTCTGTCGTTGTCTATCTTTCTTTGTCTGTCTGTCTGTCTGTCTGTGTGTGTCTGTGTCTAGTCTATAGTCTCTGTCTGTCTGTCGTCTCTCTATGTCTTTTGTTTATGTCTGTCTGTCATCTGTGTCTCTGTCATCTGTTTCTGTCTGTCTTCTGTGTCTGTCTGTCTTCTGTGTCTGTCTGCCTTCTGTGTCTGTCTGCTTGTCATCTGTGTCTGTAGTCATCTGTGTCTGTCGTCATCTGTGTCTGTTGTCATCTGTGTTTTTCTGTGGGGCTGTCTGTGGGGCTGTGTCTGTGAGTCTCTGTGATGTGTCCGTGTCTGTCTGTCTGTCTGTGTCTGTCTGTATATGTCTGGGTCTGTCTTTCTGGGTCTGTCTGGGTCTGCCTTTCTGGGTCTGTCTGGGTTTGTCTGTGGGTCTGTCTGTGGGTCTGGTATGTCAGTGGGTCTGTCTGTGGGTCTGTCTGTGGATCTGTCTGTCTGTGTCTGCCTATCTGTATGTCTCTTTCTGTGTGTGTCTATATCTGTGTGCCTATCTCTCTGTGTGTCTGTGTCTTTGTCTGTCTGTCTGTCTATCTGTGTCTGTCTGTCTGTGGGTCTGTCTGTTGTTCTGTCTGTGGGTCTCTCTATCTGAGGATTTCTCTGTCTGTGGGTCTTTCTGTCTGTGGGTATATCAGTGGGTCTGTCTGTGGGTCTGTGTCAGTGGATCTATGTCTGTGTCTTTGTCTATCTGTCTCTCTGTGTCCGTGTCTGTCTGTATGGGTATGTTTTGGTCTTTCTGTCTGGGTCTGTCTGTGGCTCTGTCTGTGGCTCTGTCTGTGTCTGCCGTGCTTGTTTGTCTGTCAGTGTCAGTCTGGGTCTTTCTGTCTTTCTCTGTGTGTCTGTCATCTGTGTCTGTCTGTCTGTGTCTGTATGTGTTTTTCTGTGGGTCTGTCTGTGGGCCTGTCTGTGGATCAGTTTTTGGGTCTGTGTCTATGTCTGTCTCTGTCTGTCTGTTTCTCTCTGTCTGTGTCTGTCTGTCTGCCTGAGTCTATCTGTGGGTCTGTCTATGGATATGTCTATGGATCTGTTTTTGTGTCAGTGTCTGTTTCTGTGTCAGTGTATGTTTGTCTGTGGGTCTGTCTGTGGATCTTTCCATGGGTCTTTCTGTCTGTGTGGGTGTGTCTACAGGGCTATGTCTGTGGGTCTATGTCTGTGTCTTTGTCTCTGTGTCTGTGTGTCTGGGTCTCTCTGTCTGGGTCTGTCTGTGGGTCTGTCTGTGGATCTGTGTCTGTTGTCTGGTTATCTCTGTCTATGTCTCTCTGTCTGAGTCTTTGACTGTGTTTGTGACTGTGTCTGTCTGTCTCACTGTGTCTGTCTTTCTGTGGTTCTGTCTATCTGTGAGTCAGACTGTAGATCAGTCTGTGTGTCTGTGGGTATGTGTCTGGGTCTATCTAGGTCTGTCTGTGGGTCTGTCTGTGAATCTGTCTGTGGGTCTGTTTCTGTTGTCCTTGTGTCTGTTGTCTGTGTGTCTATTTCTGGGTCTTTCTGTCTGTGTCTGTCTGTCTCTGGGTCAGTCTGTGGGTCTGTCTATCTGTGTCTCTCTATCTGTGTCTGTCTGTGTGTGTCTGCCTTTCTGTGTGTGTATGTGTCTGTCTGTGAGTCTGTGTCTGTGTGTTTGTCTGTCTGTGTGTCTCTGTGTCTTTGTTGGTCTGTGTGTGTGTGTGTGTGTGTGTGTGTATCTGTCATCTGTGTCTGTCTGTGGGTCTTTCTCAGTCTGTGTCTGTCTCTAGTCTGTGTCTATTTGTTTGTGCCTGTCTGGGTCTGAGTGAATCTTTCTGTGGGTCTGTCTGTGAGGCTGTGTCTGTAGGTCTATGTCTGTGTCTTTGTCTCTGTGTCTGTCTGTCAGTGTCTGGTCTATATGTCTGGGTCTGTTTGGGTCTGTCTGTGGGTCTGTCTGTATGTGGGTATGTCTGTCTGTGATTATGTCTGTCTCTCTATGTCTGTCTGTGTCTCTCTGTGGGCCCATCTGACTGTGGGTCTGTCTGTGGGTCTGTGTCTGTGTCTGAATCTTTGTTTCTGTCTGTGTCTATCTGTCTGTGGGTCCATCTGTGGGTCTGCCTATCTGTAGGTCTGTATGTCTGGGGTCTGTCTGTGGGAGTGTCTGTCTGTGGGTCAGTCTGTGGGTCTTTATGTGTGTCTGTGTCTGTGGGTTTGGGTCTATTTGTCTGTGTCTGTTGTCTGTCTGTCTGTGTCTATCTGGTTGTGTCTGTGTGTCTGTGTGTGTCTGTGTCTAGTTTGTCATCTCTGTCTGTCATCTCTGTATGACTTTATTTGTGTCTGTCTGTCGTCTGTGTCTCTCTGTTGTCTGTTTCTGTCTGTTGTCTGTAACTGTCTGTCTTTGGTGTCTGTCATCTGTGTCTGTCTACTTGTCATCGGTGTCTCTCTGTGTCTGTGTCTGTCTGTGGGGCTGTGTCTGTGGGGCTGTCTGTGGGGATGTGTCTGTGGGGCTGTGTTCTATAGGTCTGTGTCTATGTCTGTCTGTGCCTATCTGTGGGTCTGTCTGTCTGTGTGTGTCTATCTGTGTGTGTCTATCTGTGTGTGTCTGTCTCTCTGTGTTTGTCTGTGTCTTTGTCTATCTGTGTGTTTGTGTCTATCTGTCTGTGGGTCTGTCTGTCTGGGGACTGTCTGTGGGTCTGTGTCTGTGGGTGTCTGTGTCTTCCATCATCCATGTCTGTGTCTGTGTCTGTGTATGTGTGTCTATGTCTGTCTGTCTTTCATCTGTGTCTGTCTGTGCATGTGTGTGTGTATCTGTCTGTCTGTCTTCTGTGTCTATCTGTTGTCTGTGTTTGTTTGTTGTCTGTGTCTGTCTTTGTCTGTCTGTGTCTGTCTGATTGTCTGTGTGAGTGTCTGTTTCTGTGTCTGTGTCTGTGTCTGTGTCTAGTCTGTCATCTCTCCTTGTCTGTTGTCTCTGTATGTCTTTCATTTGTGTCTGTCTGTTGACTGAGTCTCTCTGTCATCTGTTTCTGTCTGTTGTCTGTGTCTGTCTGCTTATCATCTGTGTCTGTGTCTGTGGGTCTATGTCTATGGGTCTGTGTCTGGCTGTGTCTGTCAGTCTATGTCTATGGGTCTGTGTCTGTCTGTGTCTGTCTTTCTGGATCAGCCTGGTTTTGTTTATGGGTCTGTCTGTGGATCTGTCTGTCTGTGCCCATCTATCTCTGAGTGTGTGTCTGTCTGTCTGTGTCTGTCTGTGTGTTGGGGTGTGTGTGTCTTTGTGTCTGTCGTCTGTATCTATCTGTGTCTGCCTATCTGTGGGTCTGTGTCAGTGGGTATGTCTGTGGGTCTGTGTCTTAGTGTGTCTGTGTCTGTGGGTGTCTGAAGGTATCGGTGTCTGTCCATTGTCTGTGTCTGTGTGTTTATGTCTCTGTGTGTGTGTGTCTGTCTTTCTTCTGTGTCTATGTCTGCCTGTGTGTGTCTGTCTGTGTGTGTTTGTGCTCTGTGTCTGTCTGTCATCTGTGTTTGTCTGTTGTCTGTGTCTGTTTGTGTCTGTCTGGGTATCTGTCTGTGTCTGTCTTTGTCTATCTATCTGTGTCTTTGTGTGTGTGTCTTTGTGTGTGTCTGTATCTCTGTCTGTCTGTGTCTGCCTGTCTGTAGGTCTGTCTGTCTGTGGGACCGTCTGTTTGTGGGACTCTGTCTGTGGGTCTGTGTCTCAGTGTGTCTGTGTCTGTGGGTGTCTGTTTCTGCCTGTTGTCTGTGTCTGTCTGTCGTCTCTGTCTGCTTGTCATCTGTGCCTGTGTCTGTCTGTGTGGTTGTCTGTGGGTCTGTGTCTGTGGGTCTATGTCTATTGGTCTGTGTCTGTGCCTGTCTGTGTCTGTCTGTTTGTCTTTCTGGGTCTGTCTGGGTTTGTCTGTGGGTCTGTCTGTCTGTGGGTCTTTCTGTGGATCTGTCTGTGTCTGTCTATCTGTGTGTGTCTCTGTCTGTCTGTGTCTGCCTGTCTGTGGGTCTGTATTTCTGTGTGTCTGTCTGTGGGTTTGACTGTGGATCTATGTCTGTGGATCTGTGTCTCAGTGTGTCTGTGTCTGTGAGTGTCTGTATCTGTCCATCATCTGTGTCTGTGTATCTATGTTTGTCTGTGTGTGTCTGTCGTCTGTGTGTGTCTGAGTCTGTCTTTCATCTGTGTCTGTCTGTCGTTTGTGTCTGTCTGTCTTTATCTATCTGAGTCTGTCTGTCATCTTTGTCTGTCTGTCGTCTGTGTTTGTCTGTCACTCTCTGTCTGTCTTTCTGTCTATCTGTGTGTCTGTCTTTGTGTCTGTCTGTGCATGTGTCTGTCTGTGCACGTGTCTGTCTGTGCATGTGTGTGTGTGTGTGTGTGTGTGTCTATGTATGTGTTTCTGTCTGTCTGTGTCTATCAGTCTGTGTCTGTCTGTTTGGGTGTGTGTCTCTTTTTTTGTTTGTGTGTGTCTGTGTGTGTGTGTGTGTCTAGTCTGTCTGTCTTTCGTCTCTGTATGTCTTTCGTTTGTGTCTGTCATCTTTGTCTCTCTGTCATCTGTGTCTGTCTGTCATCTGTGTCTGTCTGCTTGTCGTTTGTGTCTGTGTCTGTCTGTGGGGCTATCTGTGGGTCTCTGTCTGTGGGTCTCTGTCTGTGTCTGTCTGTCTGTCTGTGTCTGTGTTTCTGTGTCTGTCTGTGTCTGTCTGGGTTTGTCTGTGGGTCTAACTGTCTGTGGGTCTGTCTGTCTGTGGGTTTGTCTTTAGGTCTGTCTATGGGTCTCTGTGTGTGTCTGGGTCTGTCTGTCTGTGTCTGTTTGTGGGTCTGTCTGTAGTTCAGTCTGTCTGTGTCTGTCTGTGTCTGTCTGTGTTTGTCATGAATCAGTCTTTGTATGTGTTTGTCGGCCTGTGTCTGTGTCTGTCTGTCTGTGTGTCTGTGCCTGTCTGTTTGTGTGTGTCTATCTGAGCATGTCTGTCTGTGTCTTTCTGTCTGTCTCTGTGTGTCTGTATGTTTCTGTCTGTCTGTCCGTCTCTGTCAGTCTGTGTCTGTCTGTGTGTCTGTGTCTGTTTGTCTGTGTGTTTGTGTTTGTCTGTCTATCTGAGTCTCTCTATCGATGTCTATCTGTCTATGTCTGTGTGTGTGTCTGCCTGTGTGTCTGTCTGTTGTCTGTGTCTGTCTGTCTGTATGTGTCCACCTTCTGTCTGTGTGTGTCTGTGTGTGTCTGTGTTAGTCTGTGTCTGTCTATCTGTCTCTCTATGTCTGTCTATCTGTCTCTCTATGTCTGTCTATCTGTCTCTCTATGTCTGTGTCTATATCTGTTTTTCTGTCTCTCTATTTATCTGTTTATCTATCTGCTTATCTGTTTATCTTTTTAAAAAGCACTTTTGCCTTGCAGATAAGCATTTTGAGCTTGGAGTGAGTAAGATCTGGGTTCATCTTCCCCTCTGTGAGGCTTACTGGCTATATGTACTTTATATATTTATATTGATGTATATAATAATGTTTGTTCCTTCAAGTCCTACTCAAATATGACAAGTCCTACCAAGCTGGAAAGACTTCACATATGGTCCTGGCAATGAACTGGGTGTCCACTTTTTCCCCCCTAAATACTTCCCTTCTGTCTTAAAGTTGGGGCTTGAGTATTGGTTCCAAGGCAGAAGAACAGTAAGGGCTAGGTAATGGGGATTAAGTGACTTGCCAGGGTCACATAGCTAGGAAGTGTCTGAGGCCAGATTTGAACCCATGACCTCCCATCTCTTGGCCTGTCTCTCTATTCAAGGCTGTCTACTTTTTAAGGACCAAACTAAGGACATTCAGTGAGGCTTATCACCAAAAGGCTTGACCCTGGCTAAGGAATCTTATTGTTCACTGCAAATGATGAAGGCCCTTGAATAAAGTGAAAACAGGTCATTGTTTACATCACTGGCAGATAGGCCTTACAAGGGAAATCATGAATCTTTTGAAGTGTTAAAAGGCAGTAGGCTTTTATTGTTTTTATCTTCTAAAATGTTCTTTCTTTCTAGCTCACAACCCACTGTACAACCCAGTCCTCAATGCATGCTTTTGATGGCAGTGTCCCTGCAAAAGATGAAAGAGGGGCCCTAAGTTGGGTCTGCACAATTTGTCCAGGTCCTTGGCCAAGGCCCCAAGAGGAAGCAAGCTGAGATAAAGGAGAAGTCTCTAAACCAGGGACACTAAAACAACCTAGGGCCTGGAGAGAAAACTCAAAGTAACATTCTCCTTGGAATTCCATTTCATCCTTTCCTCTCTCCCGTTTAAGCATCATCCCCTTCCCAGTGACTCCCCTTCTTATGAAACCTGTGGCCCCATAATAATAATAATAATAATAATAATAATAATAATAAGGAAGAGGAGGAGGGAGGAGAAGGGAGGAGGAGGAGGAAAAGAAGAACAAGAACAAGAAGAACAAGAAGAAGAGGGAGGAGGAGGAAGAGGAGGAGGAGGAGAAGGAGGAGGAGGAGGAGAAGGAGAAGGAGAAGGAGAAGGAGAAGGAGAAGGAGAAGGAGAAGGAGAAGGAGAAGAAGGAGAAGGAGAAGAAGGAGAAGGAGAGGGAGAGGGAGAGGGAGAAGAAGAAAGAAGAACAGAAGAAGCATTTATATAATACTTTAGCATTTGCAAAACACTTAAAAACATGATCTCATTTGAGCGTCACATCAACTCTGGGAGGTAGGTACTATTATTATCCTCATTTTATAGATGAGGAAACTCAGGAAGATAGGAGAGAAGTGGCTTTCCTGGGGTTACATAGTAAGAATCTGAGGCCTGATTTGAACTCACATCTTCTTGACTACTCTTTTTCATTCTATCCACTGCAACAGCTTAGGGGAACAGAGACCCACAATCAAACCTGTTCCAGAATGATTTGTTTCTCCACTTATCAAAAGTCTCCTCTCAGCTAGCTGTCAGACTGACCAGAAAGTGATGAACACAAAAATATTAGTTTCCCCAGAGTAATCTGATTTAAAAAAATACTTACCTCCTATCTTAGAATCAATATGATACATTGGTTCCAAGACAAAAGAGTGGTAAGGGCTGGGCAGTAGGGATTAAAGTGACTTGCCCAGGGTCACACGGCTAGGAAGTATCTGAGTTCAAATTTGAACCCAGGACCTCCAGTCTCTAGGCTTAGGTCTCTATCTACTAAGCCACCTAGCTGTCTCATCCCCCACCCCACCCTTTTTTAAAAACGACCCTCTTACTTTCTGTCTTAGTGGCAATTCTAAGACAGAAGGGCAAGGGCTAAGCAAACAGGGTTAAGTAACTTGCTAAGTAACTAACCAGGGTCACATAGCTAGGAAGTGTTGAAGGCTACATTTGAACCCAAATTCTCCCCATTGCAGGCATGGTGCTCTATCCACTGTGCCAACTAATTGCCCTGACATTTGTTTTTTAATAGTCCTTAATTAAAATATCTGAAGAAGAGGAAGAAGAAGAGGAAGAAGAGGAAGAAGAGGAAGAAGAGGAAGAGGAAGAGGAAGAGGAAGAGGAAGAGGAAAAAAGATGAGGAACTCTAAAGTCAGAGGATCTGGGTTCAAATATCACCTCTGATGCTTACTATCTTTGAGGATAAGCCACTAAGTCACAAAAACTTTGGACAAGTCACTCAGGTTCCTTGATCTCAGTTTTCTAATCTGTAAAATGAAGGGAGTGGATGGATTTGATGATCTCAAAGATCTCTTTTAACTCTACATCTATGACCCTTTTGTTCAGTAGTTTCATTCTTGTCCTATTCCCTGGGACTCTTTTTGGGATTTTCTTGGCAAAAACACTGGAGTGGTTTGTCATTTCCTTCTCCAGCTCATTTCACAGATGAGGAAAGGTTAAGTGACTTGCCCAGGGTCACACAGCTAGTAAGTGTCTGAGGCTGGAATTGAACTCTGGAAGATGAAATCTTCCTGACTCCAGACTTAGCCCTCTACCTACTGCACCACCTGGTTGACCACTTATGATCTTATGAATTCCAAATCCAGGGTTGCTTATTACCCTAGTAAGATAGATCACAGTTCCTGAAGTAAAAAATAAAAAAAGAATCTGGACCATGGAAGCAGCCCTGGTGTTGGGCTAGGGAGTAGACAAGCAGAAGCCTCCCTGCAGGTTCCTGGCTCCCTTCTTGGCCTCATCCCTCATGGTAATGAGATGCTCCCTGTAACACAATAGCCTGAGCCCTGAAGGAAGCTTCCCCAGAGGTTAATGCCTGCCTGCCCCACTCCCATCTTGTCTCCCATGGAATCCTTATATGGTATAGCTTTCAAGGACCTCCCTCACTGAATCTGATTTATGACCTTAATTAAACAGGATATTTATTCCAATTCAATGGATGTAATTTCTCCCCCATCAGGAAATCCCCTTAGGAAACAAATTGACATGATGTCTGAAAGAAGAAAGAAAACAGCTCCCAGTCAGAGTTGAGTCAAACCGTGAAGTTTCTTCTTTCCCTCCCAGATCTTCTCCCACTTTAGATTTAACTGGGGCCAAGTCCTACAGGCATTTCTTTTTTAAGGTAAAAACAGGATTATTTCCCACTAATTCTAACTGGGTTCCAAGCACAGACTCCCACTCACCTGACAGGTACTTACTTGTTAGTTGATTCTGGATCTAAAGGTAAGTTAGGGCTTTAGGGGGTGGCAGGAGGAGCTCATCACCCCCCCCCCCCAACAAACAGACCCTGTTCAGAAATCCAGTGATGAAAGGTCGTCCAGGTGGAGCCACTCAAGGAGAACAGAGGTTTTAGTGCTCTAAGTCACTCCCCTGGGTTGGTCAGGGGACTTTAAGTGATAGGAATTAGGAATAACACAGGAGTGATGCTATGGGCTCTTGGGTGGGGGAGGGACTGAGAGTCAACCTCAGTTTCTATCTGCCCTCCAGAAGCCAGGCCCTTTTGTGACAGATCATTTCACTGGTCTGCAAATGAACAGGGCCTTTGTTAAACAGGGTTTGTGGAGGATGCAGAAAAATTGCCCAGTTAGGGTTATGTCTAGAATGCTTCTGTTAGAGCCTCTTCTGAGGCTTTTAAAAATTTCTGTCATTCCACTGGTGCTGAGATGTTTCATGGGATGATTGTCTGTGAGTGAAGAAAGTTTACTCATTACCCCCAATCCCCTCATTCTAATTGATCAAGAAAGACAACTGAATTCTCTTTCCCCACTGCAGACCTGCCAAAAATACATTTCCCAGAATCATAGGATCTCCAGATCTTTTCCAGACAAGCTTCCTTCCTTCCTTCCTTCCTTCCTTCCTTCCTTCCTTCCTTCCTTCCTTCCTTCCTCCCTTCCTTCCTTCCTTCCTTCCTTCCTTCCTTCCTTCCTTCCTTCCTTCCTTCCTTCCTTCCTTCCTTCCTTCCTTCCTCTCTTCCTCTCTTCGTCTCTTTCTTTCTTTCTTTCTTTCTTTCTTTCTTTCTTTCTTTCTTTCTTTCTTTCTTTCTTTCTTTCTTTCTTTCTTTCTTTCTTTCTTTCTTTCTTTCTTTCTTTCTTTCTTTCTTTCTTTCTTTCTTTCTTTCTTCTATCTAAATAGCTATCTCTACATGTCTATCTTTGATTCCATCTGTCTGTCTCTCCATCTATCTCTATCTTTCTGTCTAATCTATCATCTATCTGTCTATCTTTGTATCTGTCTGTCTATCTCTATATCTGTTTATAAGCTATCTATCATGTCTGTCTATCTCTGTCTGTATCTATCTATCTATCTGCCTATCTGTCTATCTATCTGTCTGTCTGTCTCTGTCTATCTCTATCTATATCCCCCATGTTGGACTTGGGATTAATTCCTTTTTTTATTGTTCAGTTTTTGTAAGTGAATAATATTATGAAACCAAAACCATCAAACATACACCCAAATAAATGTGATAAATCATATGCTTCCATCTGCATTCTTACTCCAACAGTTCTTTCTCTGGAGGTAGATGACATTCTTTGTCACTGATTTCTTAAACCTTCCTATAAGGGATGACATTTATCCCAATTCAATTTCTTCTCTAATTAGATTTAGTCAAATGTTCTAGTAAGTCTATCTGATTCTTCTGGGAACTTAACTATTTGCTTCCTCTCTATTATTTATACACATGAGTATATATTCTTTTTTAAAAGATATTTTATTGTAGAACCAAGAAAACATTATACACAGTAACTGCAATACTGTGGAATGATCAAATGTGATTGCCTTGCTACTAACAGCAATATAGTGACCCAGGACAATTCTGAGGGACTTATGAAAAAGAATGCTATTCACCTCCAGAGAAGGAACTGTTGGAGTATAAATGCAGATGAAAACATATGATTTATTACTTGTTTATTTGGGTATATGTTTTGGGATTTGGGTTTTATGGGATTGTTCACTTATAAGAATGAATAATACAGAGATAAAAATCAAATTAAATTAAAAATTTAAGAATATACTTTATTTTCCCAGTAACATGTACTAGCAATTTTCAACATATGTTTACCAAAATTGTAAGATCCAAATTGTCTCTCTCCCTTTCTCCTCTTCCCTCTCTCAGAGATGGTAAATAATCTGATCTGGATTATACATGTATTATGCAAAATGTACTTCCCTAATGGTCACTGTTGTAAGAGTAATGTTCGTATATATTCTAAGTATATAATATTCCTGAACATACCCCACCCCCACTTGCTCCTTGTCTAGCCTCTTTTGAAGGGTAGAGAACAAAGGTTCATTAAGTACCTACTATGTGCCAGGCACTCTACTAAGCACTTTAAAAATACTGTTATTATTCAACCCATTTTACAACTGAAGAAACAGAGACTGCAAGAGAGAAAAGTGACTTGCCCAGGATCACATAGCTAGTAGGTATTTGAGGTCAAATTTGATCTGAAAATATTCTAAGTCTAGAATTCTATCCAAGGCAGCTAGAATGTATAGAGAATAGAGCACCAGGCTTGGAGTCAAGAAGACTCATCTTCTGGAGTTCAAATCTGGCCTGAGATACTTATAAGCTGTGCAAACCTAGAGATGTCACTTAACCCTGTTTGCCTCAGTTCCTCATCTCTAAAATGAACTGGGGAGGGGGCAGCTGGATAGCTCAGTGGATTGAAAACCAGCCCTAGAGATAGGAGGTCCTAGGTTCAAATCTGGCCTCAGAAACTTCCCAGCTGTGTGACCCTGGTCAAGTCACTTGACCTCCATTGCCTAGCCCTTACCAGTCTTCTGCCTTGGAGCCAATACACAGTATTGACTCCAAAACGGAAGGTAAGGGTTTTTAGGGGGGAAAAAATGAACTGGGGAAGGAAATGGCAAATCACTTCAGGATCTTTGCAAAAAAAAAAAAACCTCAAATGGGGTCATGAAGAGTCCGACACACTTGGACAACAACAAAGATGCTCTATCCACTGTGCCACCTTGCTTTTTGATTAAATTATTCCCTTCCTATAGGATATTCTAGTGATGCATATTATTTCACCAAGTCTTAGTGATATATATGAAGCCAAATTTTCTGCCATGAATGAGAAACTGTAGTTTATCTTTGCTTGTTGCCTGTACTTTGTGGATTGTGTATACATATTGAGGCTCTGCTTTATTGCTGGTTCCTTTCTTAGATTTTGTCCCTTGTGATCTTGGTAGTTCTACTGCTCATCTTCTTTTCACCATGTAGCTATTCTTTGTCCTACCTAACTTAGTGGATTACATAAGTATTTTTTTCCTTTTCAGTACAAAACCTTAAAAGTGGACTTTGGCAGGGTCAAGGAGAAGAGAGGACATCAGGGAAGGAATAGGACCGAGAAAGGAGAAACTGTGAATATCAAAGACAAATTTGGCTCATTCCACACTTTTGTTTAGGAGCAGGTCTAAGGATCAGATGTGAGTCTTTCTTTCTCACAATTAAGGAAACTGAGGGCAAGAGTGGTCCAATGTTTTGCTCAAGGTCACATACTGATTCGATGGAACCAAAAAAGGAGAACACTCCCACACACCTCTTCATTTTAAACATCTTTTTTCCAACGTTAATAGGCTCATCATCCAACTTTGCTATTCCTCTATCTGTCAATTCAACTCCTCCTCCCAAATTCTAAACTTGAAGTCATTTTTTTATTCCTTACTCTGCTCATTACATCCAGCTTGATTTTTTTTTCCTCTTAAAATCCTTACCCTCTGTCTTAGAATCAATACCATGTATTGGTTCCAAGGCAGAAGAGCAGTAAGGGCTAGGCAATGGGGGTTGAGTGACTTGCCCAGGGTCACACAGCTAGGAAGTGTCTGGGATCAGATCTGAATGCAGGACCTCTTATCTCTAGGTCTGGCTCTCAATCCACTGAGCCACCCAGCTGCCTCTCAGAGTGATCTTTTTACTTTATCATGTTTCTTGTGGAGAGCTCTTTCTTTCTAATCCCATTAACTGCACAGACTTGCACCATCTAAAGAACTGTAACCTACACAAGCCATTTGATACATAATCTGTCTCTAACCTGTTCAATCATGACTACCAAATGAATTTCTCTTCTCACTTTTTTATTCAAGAACTGCCAGTTGATCTCTACTGGCCGCCATATCAAGTCGAAACTCCTCTACCTTTCTTTCAGTTTCCTAATAATTAGTGTTCTCCCAAAGTGGAATGGATGACCTCAGGAGGCAGCTGGTTCATAATTACTGGAAAGCTTCAAACAGTAGCTGGTATGTGCTTATCAGAGGAATAAGGAGCTTCGTATCTCCTTAGGCAGCTCATTTCATTTGGGGGGAGGCTTTCATTGTTGGAAGTTACAGAAGGGATTCTTCTTCAGGCACAGGCTTAAGATGACCTTTGAAATTCCTGTCTGTGATTGCCCTCTACAACCTGCCTGCACAATAGCTATTTGACCTTATTTCCCTTTACAATCCATTACAAACTGTCTGCTAAAATCCACCTGGTCTCCTCACACTTCTCCATCTCTGACAATCCTTCCTCTCTCTGTTGTGCTCACTGGGCCACCCAGCTGCTCCCCAGACTCATGCTTCTAAGTGGGATCCATTTTAGGTGTGCCTCATCCCCCACCATCTTGGAATGTAATTAGCAAGAATGTCTAGAGAAAGACAACTGGGAATGATAAAGGATCTTGAGTTCATGCTTCCTGAGAATCAGTTGAAGAAACTGGAATTTTGATCTAGAGGAAAGAAATATTAGGGGAAGACAAGAGCTATCTTCAAATAGTTGAAAAATTGTCGAGGGAGAGAAAATAGACTCGTTCTACTTCGTCTTAGAGGATAAGACTAGAAGCAAAGGGTAGGAGTTGGAAAGAGATAAATTTAGGCCTGAGGCAAAAAGTAAAAATTTCCTTTCAACCAGAATGTGTAGAATCAGCTACCTGGAGAGACGGTGAGTCACCTTCCATTAAAGTCAATGAGTAAAAGCTACATGCTGCTCAGTTGTTCCAGTTGTCCAATTCTTCATGACCCTATTTAGTATTTTCTTGGCAAAGATACTGAAGTGGTTTGCTATTTCCTTCTCCAGTTCAGGTTTGCTATTTCCTTCTCCAGTTCAGGTTTGCTATTTCCTTCTCCAGTTCATTTTACAGATGATAAAACTGAGGGTCAACAGTGTTAAATGAAAATATATATCTCCACATATCAATTATAACATAGAAGTGGTTTTATATTCAGCTTTTAGTTGACCTAGATGGACTATGAAATCCTTTAAAATTCAGAGATCCTGTGGGCCAATACTGGGTGAGTTTAGTGAAGACCCAGATCCAACTGGTTTCTTTTTTTTTTTCTGCTTTTTTTTAAACCCTTACCATCCATCTTGGAATCAATACTGTGTATTGGTTCCAAGGCAGAAGAGTGATAAAGGCTAGGCAATGGGGGTTGAGTGACTTGTCCAGGGTCACACAGCTGGGAAGTGTCTGAGACCAGATTTGAACCCAGGACCTCCCATCTCTAGGCTTGGCTCAATTCACTGAGCCACCCAGCTGTCCCCTGATCCAATTCAATTTCTTACTGCAACTCCATCAACATTCTAGTGTTTGGATAAGAAACACCAAAATGATGCCCATTTCCATCATCACAGGACACTACATGGTACCTATGGCCCAACTGGCTGTTGTGCCTCCTAATTCCCTAACCCCAGTAATTCAAGGTTGCTGTTGTCTGGAGTAAAAGCCCCCTGCCCCTATTACCTCTCCCCAGACCCTCATCCCATTGCAGAATGATCCTAACACTCTCCAGTCTGTTTCCATTATGCCCTCTGGAACCTTCAGCTGGTTGTTAACCCATCATTCCCAGCCTTTTCTTTTTCATTCTTTTTGCCCTGTGCTCATTGGAGTCTGGCTCTCTCTGGAAGACCACCTTTCCACTCCTGACCACCCTCTTCCTTGCTGATTGTTCCCCTTCGATCTTCCCTAGGAACAAAAGATGGTATGCTCCTTGGTCTCAACTACCTCATGCAAACCCTAAATCTATCTTTTCAATTTACATAGGTTTCCCAATTTACACGTTAATCCTTGATCCAGGAACTTCAAGTTCTTGATACAATTCTTTTTATAAAATGCTCACTCTTGGAAGCAGTACCTTCATTTCTGATCCATATATTTATTTATTCACAGGAAGCTACCTACTCTACAAGAATCTTGAATTTTGAATGTCCTAACTTTGGATGAGATTAGTCAGTTTAATGCTACATGACACACGAAGTTTCTATATTTTTTAAAGCCTTTACCTTCTGTTTTAGAATTGATATTAATTGGTTCCAAGGCAGAAGAACAGTAAGGAATAGGTCATTAGACTTAAGTTACTTGCCTAGGGTCACACAGTGAGGAAGTGTCTGAGTCCAAATTTGAACTTAGGTCCTCGCCAGGGGTGACTCTAACCACTGGGCCACGTAGCTGCCCTTATTTATACACATTTTTTAAAAGAGATGTCCAGGAGCATGCTGGAGCTACCTAATACCAGATAGAGAGAACCAATTGTTAAATTTTTTGTGCATTGTTTTCTTGATTTTTAAACTGTAGAAAGTGATCAATAAAATGTAGATTAACCTTAAAAGTGTGTCATGCCCACATTTCCTCCAAGGGAGCTGACTGTTGCCAACACACCATTGAATATTTAATAAATTCTATATAAGCAACACATCCTACTGAGTACTATACTACCAACAGGGGATGCCACACACACAGAGAACCTACATGATCAAGAAACTTAAGAACACATAAAGAACAAGTGTTAGGCTACTTCACACCTCTCAGATCGGCTAATATGACTAGAAAGGAAAATTATAAATGTTGGAGAGGATGTGGGAAAATTGGGACACTAATACATAGATGATGGCACTTTGAAATGATACAACCATTCTGGAGAACAATATGGAACCAAGTTCAAAGGGCCATAAAATTATGCTTACTCTTTCACCCAGCAATTACCCTACTGGGTATGTGTCCCAAAGAGATCAGAGATAAGGGGAAAGGACCCACCCATACCAAAATATTTTTAGCAGCTCTTTTTATAGTGACAAAGAATTGGAAACTGAGGAGGATCACTTGGGAAATGGATGAAGAAGTTATGGTATATGATTGCAATGGAATACTATTGCTCCATAAGAAATGACAAACCAGATAAGTTCAGAAAAACTTATATGAACTGATACAAAGTGAAGTGAGCAGAACCAGGCGAACTATATCTACAGCAACAGAAATACCATACAATAGGGATGCCCTTCAATTGGGGATGGCTGAACAAATTATGGTATCTGTTGGTGATGGAATACTATTGTGCTTAAAGGAATAATAAACTGGAGGGATTCCATGTGAACTGTAATGACCTCCAGGAATTAATGCAGAGTGAGAGGAGCAGAACCAAGAGAACATTGTACACAGAGACTGATACACTGTGGTACAATCGAATGTAATGGACTTCTCCATTAGTTGGCAATGCAGTGATCCAGGACAATTCTGAGCAACTTATGAGAAAGAAAACTATCCATATCAAGAGAAAGAACTATGGGAGCAGAAACACAAAAGAAAAGCAACTGCTTGATCACATGTTTTATGGGGATATAATTGGGGATGTAGACTCTAAACAATCATCCTTATACAATTATCAATAATATGGAAATAGGTCTTGATCAATGACACAAGTAAAACCCAGTGGAATTGCTCATTGGCTGGGGCGGGGGGGAAGGGGAGGAGGGAAAGAACATGAATCATGTAACCATGGAAAAATATTCTAAATTAATTAAACAAAATTTTTCAATTAAAAAAAGAAATATCATACAAGGATCAACTGTGAAGGACTAAACTATTATCAGCAAATCGAGTTCCCAAGATATCCCCAAGGACCCTATGATGAAAAATGTTATCCATAGCCAAAGAAGGAACTGTTGGAGTCTGATTGTAGATTAAAGCCTCCATCTTCCACTTTATTTCCTTCATTATTTTTAAAATTGTATATATCATATATGATTTCTATCCCATCATGAGCAATATAGAAAGATGTATTACACGAAAGCACTGGCATAGCCTTTATTTGACTATTTACCACCTCAGGGGGTTGGAGAGGGAGGGAGGAAAAAAATCTGAATCCTAAAACGTCAGAATCAATTGTTAAAAATTGTTGGCATATATAACAGGAAATAAAATAAACACATTTTAAACAAACAAGTAAGTATTATTGGGAAACATATTGGGAAACAGGACCCACCTATACCAAAATATTTTTAGCAGCTCTTTTTATAGTGACAAAGAATTGGAAACTGAGGAGGATCACTTGGGGAATGGATGAAGAAGTTATGGTATATGATTGCAATGGAATACTATTGCTCCATAAGAAATGACAAATGAAATGACTGGGTGAGTCATTTCACTTCTATCTGCCTCAGTATTCTCATCTGTAAAATGAGGATAATAATAGCATTGACCTCCCAGGGTTGTTGTGAGAATCAAGAGATAACATTAATCAAATGTTTGGCAATCTTTAAAGAGCTCTATAAATATTATTATTATTAGACTGTTGTCTACAAATTACTAAAGGAGAAGGATTCCAGTGTTTTAGGCAGAGATTCTGGATGTTTTGGAAGAATGTGGATGAAAGGGTGTAGAAAAGAAGGCATAGATGAGCCAAAATCTGTGAGAAAGAAAGGGAAGGGAGGGGAAGGGAAGGGAAAAGGGAAGGGAAAAGAGAAGGGAAAAGGGAAGGGAAAAGGGAATGGAAGAGAAGGGGAAAAGGGAATGGAAGGGAAAGGAAAAGGAAGGGAAGAGAAGGGAAGGGACATAGAGAATGCTTATGTCAAAGGAACAGGAATGAATCCCAAGAACTCCTATGGCTAGACTACCAGGGGCAGGTGTGACCAGGACACAACTCATACTTCTACTATTAGGAAGTTACTGATATGCTCTGGTAATGTCACTGGACCTTGAGTCAGGTGTCTCCACTCTACTGTCTGCTCTGAATTATATTTCTTTTCTTTTCTTTTTTTAAAAGCCCTGCCTTCCACATTAGAATCAATACTGTTTATTGGCTCCAAGGCAGAAGAGTGGTAAGGGCTAGGCAATGGGGGTGAAGTGACTTGCCCAGGGTCACACAGCTAGGAAGTGTCTGAAGTCATATTTGAACCCAGAACCTCCCATCTCTAGGTCTGGCTCTCAATCCACTGAGCTACCCAGCTGCCCCCTCTGAATTATATATCTGCTAGGTATGGATCTCTACTGGTCTGATAGGGGATGAGCTGATAGAGAATGCTTCCATCCACTGGTTTTTATCTCTGTAGCCCCTTTTGGACCATCTGCTGCTCTCTGCTACCATCTGCTGGGTTGCAATAGCTAATCAATCTGCCTGGCGAGGGACAGCTAAAGTCCTCGTCGTGACTAACCTAGGTTGAACCAACCACCATCCCTAGCCAGGAGACTGAGGAAAAGTCAGCATGGCTCCCCGGCTGATTCTCTTGGCGTCCTGCCACCTGCCTCCGGTCTGTTACATTCGCTCTGACTCCAGGCTGGCTCTCATTTCAGAGATGACCAGAATGAGTTGTTGTCCTGCCCCCTGGTCTGAGCAAATGTTCCTGGGGCTCCACTTGGGTCCACTGCAAAAGGGCAAAGTGAAGCTTGCACGGAGGGATTGTTTCCAACCCTCACATTATCCCTCTCGTGTTCTGTGCCAATTACAGAGGTTGGGCTGGGTGGAGAGCACTGACAAACGTTGGAGAACTTGGCTCCGCTTATTTCAGCTGAAAAAAAAAAGTGGTCTTTTGTTCACAACTGCACTTTTGTGCTGGTCTCTCCACCCCTCGTCTGATGGCCTCAAATGCCATAATCTATTGTTGGCCTCTGTGGTTTGGACAGCCAGCATGGAGCACAGTCCTAGGCACTCGGAAAGGATCCGCTAACTCAGCTGCTGTGCATCCACGAGATCTTTAAACTGCTCCAGCGCAGATGATTGTGTGGCCCAATAATTTTAGCTTAATACCAGGCAAAGAGCAGAGAGGTTTGGGACTCCCACAAGAGCAGAAGCAGAGAACTTACCTTGACATGCATGGGGGGGGGGGGGCGGTGTATGTGTGTGTGGTTTAAAACCTTTACTTTCCATCTTGAAATCTGTGTATTTGTTCGAAGGCAAAAGAGAGGTAAGGGCTAGGCAATGAGATTTAAGTGACCCACTCACAATGTCTGAGGAGACATTTGAACCCCAGACCTCCTGTCTCTCTAGACCTGGCTCTCAGTCCAATTTAGCCACCTAGCTGTCCCCGTGTGTGTTTTTAATAATTGTGCTGCAGTTTGGATCTCTCTGTTGACTTCCAGAATCAGCAAATCCACCCACCCTACTCACATTTTAAAAATGTGCTTTAAAAACCTCTTTGGATCCCTTTTCTTTAAAAAAAGGGGGGAGGGGGGAGGAAGGAAGAGAAGTCTCTGATAACACGCCTATTTGCTGAGCACTTACGGACGTGGTTTTGCTTTGCAGACTTATTCCTGAAGTGACACCATCTGTACACTCCAGTGATTACATCTCATGCCAAACCCAAACCTTAGGCATTGGCAAACAGCCTAGCCCTCCAGAGGCTGACATCAAAACCATCCCACTAAGCACTTCTGCGGAAACCTTGACTACTATAGATCGTGAAGGGATTTGGCTCTTCCTAGCAATGATGTCACCCCTGTGGTCCATTTTCTCTTCCTCTCTTTAAGTGAATTAGGTGGACTTAGATGGATTGTGTTAACATCCCTAGGTTCCTGGGCACAGTAGAATTCTGGCTCAGGCAGGGTTGGGTCACTCTGCAAAGTAATCATTCACTCCATCAAAAAGCATTTATTGGGGGCAGTTAGGTGGCTCAGTGGATTGAAAACCAGGATCAAAGATGGGAGATCCTGGGTTCAAATTTGACCTCAGACTTTCTAGTCATTTAACCCCATTGCATAGCCCTTGCCTCTCTTCAGTCTTGGAACCAATACACATTATTGATTCTAAGATGGAGGTATGTGTTTAAAACTTAAAAAAAAAAAATTTTTTTTAAGTATTTGTTGAATACTTGTTATGTATCAGACACTCTATAAGGCACTGAGGATACAAAGATGAGAATTACATAATTGCTGCCCTCAAGAAAGTTACATTCTATTGAGTGAGACAAAATATACACAAAATAAATAAAGGTTCACAAGGAAAGGGAAACATTAGCCACTGGGGAGGTGGGATCAGGAAAGGTCTCCTTAGAATGTAGCATTTGATCTGAGGTCTGAAGGAAACTAAAGAATCTAAGAGGCAGAGGTGAAGATCGAGCATATAGGGGGCCTGGGCAAATACACAGAGGTGGGAGATGGAATGTCAAATATGAAGAACAAGAAAGCTAACCATGAACTTGGAAAACAGGGAGCAACCAGAGGACCAAAGATCACAATGAAGATGTTCAAAAGGATATTCAAGGGGGCAGCTGGGTAGCTCAGTGGATTGAGAACCAGCCCTAGAGATGGGAGGTCCTAAATTCAAATTTGGCCTCAGACACTTCCTAGCTGTGTGATCTGGGCAAGTCTCTTAACCCCCATCGCCTAGCCCTTACTGATCTTCTTCCTTGGAACCAATACACAGTATTGATTCCAAGATGGAAGGTAAGGTTTTTTTTTTTTTTAAAGGATATTCAAGAAGAATAAGGTAGTGGAAGAGATAGAAGTATGGGAGAATGCAATAAAGAAAGGCCACAATTTACTCATTAATAGAATTAAAGAGTCGAACTAGATTGCTTCTTTGAGCCTCTAAATCTATCATCCTATGATCTTAAAAGAGACTTTCAGAGTTCAGTCCCGGAGGTAAAATAGTTTGGAATTTGGGATAGTGATAGAGTCTAAGGATAACTTCTTTTTCCACCAAAGCAGAGAGAGTATATAGGTAGAGGTGATGGAGTTGGAGAAGGAGTTCTCTTCTTGCAAGAAGAACATCAGTTCCGCTTTAGAAATTTTGAGGATTTGATAGCAAAGCATCCAAATAGAATGATGCAATAAGTAGCTAGACATCAGACCTTGGGACTCAGGAATGGGATCAAGTCTGAAGATATAAATATTGTTTTTAAATGCTTCTTTTCTCTCTTAGAATCAATATTATTTAGATCTTTAGAACTGATGATTTAACATTTCATAAACTCCAAAGCAGCAGAGTGGTAAGAGCTGGTTAATTGTGGGAAGTGACTGACCCAAGGTCCCACAGTTAGGATGAAGATGTAAATTTGTGAGACACCCCAAAAAATGGTTATGGCTGAAGTCACAGGAGCAGATGGGATGGCCAATGTAGAGAAAGTCAAGAGTTTTGATAGACAACCTGTTGGGAGTGGGGATACTCTGGGGAATTGAACCACCTTTACTTAGCAGAATAGGAAAATGTCCATGCCAGGCCATTATTTATAATGTTCTTGGAAGGGAGGCATCTGCAAAGTACCAGGGCTGGGTGCTGGGATGGATGGTGATCAGCAGCTTGGCTCTTGTTTCTTTAAAACCTCTAAATACAGAATTAGTGAGTTAATGGACAGACCATCAGACAGATACTTGTCTGCCTCCAGCACAGTCTGATCCTGGTCTCATGGTGTTATGTCCCATAAACTTGTCATTCAACATGCTTGGAGAATAAGATATTCTGGTTACTTAAATATTTAAGGTCGTTCTATCTACCATGTATGGAATGCCAGTTTCCAAAGACCTAGGATAGGAAGAAATACACTTTAAAAGGGCACGCATTTTAACTGAATAAAAAAAAAGAATCCAGAGAGCACTCAGATTCCTGTAGCTTCTTGTCACTGTGCATGTAAATATCAATTATTACTATACTGGCAAAGTATGAAAATGCTGATTCATAAGAAACAACTGGTTTGTGAAATGTTAGATAATGAACATTTTCAGTTGTTTTGGTTGCGTCCAACTCTTTGTGATCCTTTTTTGGGATTTTCTTGGCAAAAATGTTGGAATGGTTTGTCATTTCCTTTTCCAGATTATTTTACATATGAGGAAACTGAAGCCAACAGGATTAAGTGACTTGCCCAGGGTCACCTAGCTAGTAAGTGTCTGTGGCTGAATTTGAATACAGGTCTTTCTGACTCTAGACCCAGCACTCTATCCACAGTGCCAGCTAGCTATCTGATGAACATTACCATCAATATAAAGGCAAGTTCTATCCCATTTGCTGAGCCATCAAGCTGATTTCAGTACATCCATGCTATACTGCAAGGATTTATGCTTTATTGATACATGTACTTCCTCTACCATTGTAAATCACAACCTTTCTAAGACTTAATAGATGATTTAATGAGTTCTTCACTTTTATTCTTCTATCCATCTGTGATCTCCTGGATGCGAGTATTCCCTTCAATGATACAGATTGCAACTCATCCACTGTAGTGCAACCCAGAAGGCTCTGGTCCAGGTCCCACATAAATCTTTCCTAGGAGATCCACCTAATGAGATAGGAAACCATCTAGATTGTGGAGGAATTAGTTACTACGTCCAAAAAAGCCAGCTGTCAGTTGTTGTTGGCAATATGAAAGGGATGGTGCAGATGTAAAATCAGACTGCTGTTTTAGGCATATCACTTTGGTAGCTGAGTAGAGAATGGATTGCATAGGTGAAAATTTTGAAAGGGAGATCAGTCTAAAGGTCACTGTAGGGGCAGATAAGTGGTTCGGTGGACAGAGAACCAGACCTAGAGATGGGAAGTCCTGGGTTCAATGGTAGTCTCAAATACTTCCCAGCTGTGTCACCTTGGACAAGTCACTAAACCCCCATTGCCTAGTTCTTACTGCTCTTCTGCCTTGGAACAGTTTTGATTCTAAGACAGAAGATAAGGATTTTTTTTAAAGGTCCCAGGTGAGAGGTGATGGAGGACTGAGCAAGGGTGGTGGTCACTGTGTGAGTGGAGACAAAGGGATTTATTCAAGGGATGCTATAAAGGTGGAAACAGCCAGATTTGGTCAATGGTCTGGATCTATGTGGTTTGGGAAAAAGACAAATCAAGAATGACACTGAGGGTATAACCCTGGGTGACTGACTGATAGGATGAACAGAAATATAGACTTTCAGAAGAGAGGCTGAGTGGTGGGAAAGGATAAGCTCTGCCCTGCTCTTGTTGAAGTTGAGATGCATATGGAGCACACAGTTTGGATGTCCACTGGGCAGTCATTGATATGAGACAGGAGCTCAGAAAAAAGGTTAAGACCTGGATATATTGATAATAATGATAGCAACAATGATGGAGATGCTAATGGCAGCTGGCATTTATATAGTGCAAAAACCATCTTGTTGTCATCACAACAACCCTGGAAAATAGGTATTTTTATTTCTACCAGTTTGCCAATGAGGAAACTGAAAACAAAGAGATTAATAACTTGCTAAGATCATACAGCTAGTGTCTGAGGCCAGATCTGAGTTCAAATCTTCCTGGCTTTATATCCAACATAATACCTATGGCACCGTCTTTGTAGTTGTTCAGTTGTTTCAGGCATGTCTGACTTCATTTCCCCATTTGGGACTTTCCTAGCAAAGATACTAGGGTGGTGTGATGATAGAAATTTTCCAGAGGTAGTATTTCTGGGTATCAAATTAATTTATTAGTTGACTGGTCAACTATCCTAATATATCAAGATATGTCAAGATATCCTAATCTGGCCAAATGATTCTCTTGACAATCAAAAGACCCTGACTCCTTAGGCACAGGGTCCTAAATACAATTCAACTTCTCCCATGAACATCACAAGCAATCTCCAATTGGTAAATAGTTAATTGGGAGGTAATCCATCAAAACTCTCAACCCCTAGCCAACTCCATAAGTGATGGGAGGGGGAGTCACATAGTTAGCAGGAAAAGGATCATTGTCTCCTTTACCTATTAACTAGGTTTTATTGGTGGGGGGCATTCTCTGGAGTTCCCAAGAACAAAGAAAATGTAAAGGTCAGCAGACTGATTGGAGCCACTGATTTAGGACCCAGTATATGAAAAATAAACTCTCATAATGGTTTGCCATTTCCTTCTCCAGCTCATTTTACAGAGGAGGAAACTGAGGCAAACAGAGTGAAGTGACTTGTCCAGGCTCACATATCTAGGAAGTATCTGAGGTCATATTTGAACCCAGGACCTCCCATCTCGAGGTCTGACTCTCTAGACAATGAATCAAGTGATTCATTACAAATTCCATTCTTGCTTCCCTGCTCTCTTACCCTTTATAAAACATCTGGCCCACGTAGCCTTTGCCATTTTCTTTGTAGAGTAAACTGAGGCTGACTCAGTAGTGGGGGAGAGAAGGGAGGGAAAGACAAGACATTAATGGACACACCTTTCTCTATTACAAATATCAGCATGGAAGTATAAGATCTCAATAAATCTTGGTGGGTGTTAAAAATAATTATATTACAAGCAGCAGTATAGGGAACATCATCCTAGGTAAAGCGCAGGAAAAAATCTTATTGAAATCTTAAGACTATATTAATATGTTGTTTTTCAAAGTAACATCATGATTATATCTTCATGCTATGATGACTTTATTAAACTTGTCAGAGAAAAAAAATTCTTGCTGTACCTCAGAGTACCAAGCAGCCCCCTTGGGTGAAGATTTTAAAAGCTTTTGACAGGGTAGGAAAATGGGCTGAATCAAATAAGATGAAACTGAATAATACCAAGTATGAAGGTCTGTATTTGAGTTTAAAAAGGACCATTGCAGAAGTACAGAACGAGGGGTATATAGCTAAACAATAGTGCCTGGGGAAAAGATCTTGGGGTTTGAATGGACAGTAAGTTTAATATGACACAACAGTATTGTACTGCAGCCCCTAAAGCTAATGCAGTTTGGGTTTCATTAAGAGGAAGGTATGCTATTTAGAGGTGACAGCTAGGTGGCTTAACAGATAGAGCTCTAAGCCTAGATTCAGGAGTACCTGAGTTCAAATCTGGTCTCAGACACTAGCTGTATGGTCCTGGGCAAGTTCCTTAACCTCTGTTTGTTTTAATCCACTGGAGAAGGAAATGGTAAATGACTCCAGGATCATTCCAAGAAAACCCCATTGACAGCACTGGGTCATGAAAAGTAGAACATGACTGAAATAGCAACATATTATTTAGAACATAGGAGGCAATAGTTCTCCATTTTCTGCTCTTTTCAGAACACATCTGAACTATTATATTCCATTCCAAGCAATATATTTTGGGGGAAAAATAGACCATCTGAAAGACTGCCAGATGAGGGGGGGGGGACCAGAATGCCAAGAGGCTTGGGGAATGTGCCAATGGAAGAAACTGGGAATGTGGAATGGGGAAGAGATAAAATGGAGTGAGTGAATGAGGCATCACCATCATCAACATTTTAGCTAGCATTTGCTTGGTGCCTACTGTGTGCCAGACCCTTTATAAATATTAGCTCATCTGACTCTCACAACACCCCTAGAGGGGAGGTGCTATTATTATCCCCATTTTACAGTTGAGGAAACTAAAGCAAACAGGTTGAGTGTCTTGCCCAGGGTCACACAGCTTGTTAGTGCCTTGAGATCATATTTGAACCCAGTTCTTCTTGACTCCAAACCCAGCTCTTTATCCACTGAAGAACCTAGGGGTCCAAAGATGGCATGATAGCTGATTTCAAGGATCTGAGAGGGCATGGGGAGGAAAAGTGATCAGCCTTGGCATTGGTGGGTAGAAGGTGAAGAAGCAGTTTCCAAGATTGATGAAAAGGATTCCATTCCAGGATTGAAAGAAAAATGAAATAGTCTAGCCCAAAATATCATGAGTTCTATTGGATGGTAATAGGTTCCTTTTTACTCTGGAGAGCTTTAGAAAGAAGTTGTCTACCTACCTAGGATCCATTGTAGAAGGGATCTTTTCAGATAGGGATTGGATGAGGTAGATTCCAAAGTCATCTCCATTGCTTAGATTCCAAGTCACTGGCCCAGGGTCAGAGAGGAGGTGCTGGGACTGATTCCAATTGACAATTTTGACTTGCAGACCAGATTTCTTTCTAGGACACTCTGCTCAGAGCTTTCCCCAAGTTCCTGAGCTGAGAGAAATTTCCTTAAAGGAGATCAGATCTTTCATGCCATTGGCATTTGACACAAGGCTCATTCCCTTCTAAGAGTCAGCCATATAACCATTCCTTAGAAACAGGCAGACATCCAGGCTCACAACCTTTGATGGTATCACAGCTGGAATCTTCTAATTACAAGATAAACTGATGGTGCTGGATCTTTCAGAGTGTATCGACTGCAGGTTTCCAGGGAATTTATTTGAGTTCTCATCTGATTAACTGTGGTAAATTCAGTGAGCCCTCCCTAATGGAATCTGTTTTAAGATGAAAGACACTTGAACAAAGTTACACATGGCTAAAGATGCCTGAGATAAAAAAATTCATATGATGCGGAGATGTAGGAAAAGAAAAGATCTTAGGACGTTGTTCATACAAGACAAGCGAGGGTGAGTTTTTCGATCTGAAATAATCTCTATGGATCAAACAAAATGAGCCCCACTGGCCAGGTTTGTAAAGGGCTTTACATATGTTATCCATTTAATCTTCACAACAATTCTATGATTGCTGGAGAAATTAATAAATTAAGCCACAAGTCTTTCCTTGCATGGAATTTAAATAGACCAATCGAAGGGCTGATGCTTTTAGCATTTACAGGTTACCCTGTCACTTGTTCAGTGATAAAAGACTTTGAGAAGTACTGCCTAGACAGAACTGCTTCCTGCAACCCATAACTCATCCTTAAAGCTTCTTTTCTCGTGAATATGACCAGTGTCTGGAGTCAAAAGGCTTTCTGTAATCCCACTGTAAATCTTCAGCTTCTTTTCTGATGGAAAACTAGGTGTCTGTCCTTGTAAGTTGCTTTCAGAGGCCTCCCTTTCTTCCTCCCCCCGCCCCAGCCTTCCCAATCCTTATTGCTTCAGTCTTATCTCCTCCCTTCACTATTTTTATTACTATTTCCCCCACCACATTTTTTAAAAGATAGTGCCAGAGAAGTACAAGAGAATTTATTTTTCTTTGTTTCTCTCTTGAGCCAATCCTGACTACCCACTGTAACATCTTGCTACAATATTTAATTTGTTTTTAAATCTAGGAAGGCAATACAATAGCCCCTAAATTCCACTCGGTCTTCGTTGCCTCCTCTTTTGCTTTAAGGAGTTTAAGAGGAAAAATTTAGCTCCAAACTCCTAGTTAGGAAAATACCTAACCCCACTGTCTCTCTGTCTCTCTGTGTCTCTGTCTGTCTCTTTCTTTTTCTCATTTTTCCCTGGGGCAGCTAAGTGTCCCATTGGATAGAGTGCCAGGTGTGGAACTCAAAAGACTTATCTTCTTGAGGTCAAATCTGACCTCAGACACTTACTTAGCTGTGTGAACCTAGGCAGGTCATTTATCCCTGTTTGCCTCAATTTCCTCATCTGTAAAATGGGTCAGAGAAGGAAATGGCAAACCACTGCAGTATCTTTGCCAAGAAAACCCCAAATGGGGTCATGAATCAGACATGACTGATATGAATAAATAATAATGAATTTTTCCTTGGCCTCTTTGGAGTTGTGGCAAAATTCAATGTACTGGATACATTCTAGCAGAGCAACTTTTGAAAGGAAATTGGGGAAAGAGATGATTTTTTTTCAGTGGAAACTGGGTGGTTCAATGGATAGAGCCAGGCCTAGAGATGGGAGGTCCTGGAATCTGGCCTCAGACACTTCTAGTTGTGTTACCCTGGGCAAGTCACTTGACCCCCATTGCCTAGCCCACCCTGCCCTTCTGCCCTGCTCTTCTGCCTTAGAGCTAATACTTCTGATCAATTCTAAGCCAGAAGGTAATGGTCTTTAAAAAAAAAAAAAGAAGACAATGAGATGATGTGTTCTTTGGATTTCCCTCAATCTTGTCTGTGAAGCCATTGACCCTCCTCCATAACTTTATCAGCTGCACATTGTGAAGATGGGATTAACTCTCCCCTGCCCATTTTTAGATTTAATTACCAGAAGAGTATATACCCTGCTCACACTTGAGTCGGGGAGATCTGTGACCCACATGTGCAATAGTGGGTGATGAATCAGAAACCACTGACTCCCCCCAGGCAATCCTAATCAAAACTATAGACTATAATTTGTCAATGTTAAAGTAGAGGAAGGCACAGGAAGTGACGCAAAGAAGCGTCTTTAAAAGGAGTTACAACTTCCTGTGAGGTAGTTCTTGGTTTTTCATTCTTTGGAGTTCTGAGTTTGAGTTAGAGGCTGGTGAAGAATCTGCTAACTGGACCTGAGACCCTGGACTTGGTGAGGCTGTTCTTAAATCTCTCCCTTTGAACTGCTATGTGGGATGAGTGAAAAAGGCTGACTCCTTTCCTGGATTTTCTGAAGGGATTAGCCTCAGGAGAGACCTACCTCTTGAGAGAGACTTTGTGACTGAAGCCCTTGCTTTATCCATCCCCTGGCTCACGGATGAGGCCCCTCCAGCTGAGGACTAATTAGCTCTGCTTGGGCTGAGCCAGGGGCCGAGCAAAATATTTAGTGAGTCTTACCCTATCCTCTTTCTGATTTTCTTACTTTCACTCTTATTTGTTTTATAAATAAATTGCTAAAAATCATTTGGAATTGATTCATTCCTGGTGACTCTACTCTTAAATAATTTAGTCCAACCTTTTAATTTTAATCCCTTACATCTTCCCCCTTTACAATATTTCAGGTCCTTCTTTGCTCTTTAAAGTACATGCCCCACTTTTTGCTCCAATCTTTTATATAAAATGCTTAGGATATGGCTCAGTCCCTCACCCAGTGTTTTGTTTTATTTTAAAACCCTTACCTTCTGTCTTAGTATCAGATCTAAGGCAGAAGAGTGGTAAGGAAAGGCTAAACAATGGGCGTTAAGTAACTTGCTCAGGGTCATACAGCTGGGAAGAGTCTGAGGTCAAATTTGAACCCAGGATCTCCTGTCTCTAAGTCTGGCTCTCTATCCACTGTGCTACCCAGCTGCCCCAACACAGTGGCTTGTTATGATTCAAGGAGATGTGCAGGTCTTACTACACTTAGTTCTAAATATTTTATTCAATCAAAAAGTGTTTAAAGCGGGGCAGCTGCCTAGGTGACCTTGGGCAGCTCACAATCTCTCAGTGATCCCACACAACTCTCTTAGACTATAAATTATAGAGAAGTTGTTGATTTAACAGTGAGAATTTCTGTGTATTATTTCCCTATAGATCTTCATAGCAGTGGGGAGAGGAGTGAGTTTCCACACTAGAAGTTCTTTCAATTGCTCAAATGGATCTATGGTTTGGAGGAGAGGAGCATTGAAACCAAGGGGGAAAATATCATCATTCCTTACAGACTTGGACCAAGTGGGGAGAAAATATTGAAGGTTATTACAAAGTGTCATAACAAAAAAATTCTATTTCCAGAAAAATGACCTCACTGAAGGGTAAGATAAAGCTGTAAAAAAGAGAGTGGGGCCAAGCCATTGGGGAGACAAAAGCTAGAATAGGACCAGAGGGGAAGATAGCAACTAACAGCTGCTAGAGACAAAAAATCAACCCCCCAAATGGAATATGGCTTGAAGAATGATAAGCAGAATCAGAGCCAAGCCAGAGAAAAGGATCTGATAAAAGCTATTGTATCCTGGTGAGTTTACTCTGAGGCCCATGATGGAAAAAATGACCCCTGTGAATCAATTCAAGCCATCTTGTTAGCTGCTAAGAGCTGAGTATAAGCTTCGAGGCTGTAGAAATGTTAAAGAAAGAAAAAAAATCTCTCTCTCTCTCTCTGTCTCTCTGTCTCTGTCTCTCTCTGTCTCTCTCTCTCTCTCTTTCTCTCTACCTCTCTCTGTCTCTCTCTCTTTCTCTCTCTCTCTCTCTCTCTCTGCCTCTCTCTCTTTCTTATTTGCTCTCTTCTGTCTCTCTGTCTTTCTATCTGTCTATTTGTGTCACTCTCTCTCCTTCACCCTGTCTCTATCTCTCTACCTCTCTCTGTGTCTCTCTGACTTACTCTCTCTCTCTCTGTCTCTCTTTCTCTCTGCCTCTCTGTCTCTCTGTCTGTCTCTTACTTGCTCTCTTCTGTCTCTCTGTCTTTCTATCTGTCTCTCTCTGTGTCACTCTCTAACTTGCACTCTCTCTCTTTCTCTCCACCTTTCTCTGTCTCTGTGTCTCTCCCTCTCTGTCTCTCTCTCTTGATCTTTCTCTGTCTCTGTCTGTTTGTCTCTCTGGCTCTGTCAGCTTTTTGTCTCTCTGGCTCTGGCTCTGTCTTTCTGTCTCTGTCTCTCCCTCTCTCCATGTCTCTCTCTCTCTCTTTCTGTCTTTCTATCTCTGTCACGCTTTGGCTCTCTGTCTCTGTCTGTCTCTCTGGCTCCTTCCCCACCTCCAAACTTGGGACAAACCACTGAACCAAGGCAAAGAGCAGAAGTTACCACTGGGGTAAATGAAAATAAGTTTAAATGAATAATTTCACTGAAGAAGGAAGAACTAATGAAATGGTAAAGGGGCTGGGGAAAGAGATTGAGAAAAATAATATATAATCAGCCATTAGCGATGAAGGATTTGATTTCAGTCAGCCAGCTAGCCCAGGGCCCAAATCACGGAATGCAGAGGAAGGAAAGAACTCCTGGGGCCTCTCATTTCACTGGGATTAAGTGTCTATGAAGCATCTGGCATAAGACCCCTCCAGGACAAGAGGCAGGCTCCCTTGATACTAAAAACCCTTTTTCTCCCAATCCTCTGTAAGCAAAGAATCCACAAATCTAATTCTATTAGCAGACCCATGAGGAGAATTGAGCTAGTACAGATAAAAATGATCTCTTGCATCTGAAAGAGATGCAAGCTACAGTCGTAATTATCCTCTCCATCCACTCCCCAGATATTGGCCTCCTACCAATAAAGGACAACAGCAGAGGGCCATAGACTTGAGACTAAAGTGTCTCCATGCTGGTTCCCAGGGGTCTCTGAGCCCCGGTTCTAAAAAAACCCTTGAAAGTCCTTGTTTCAGTAGGAATAATGTCAGTGTCAATACTTCTAAGGCAAGCAAAGAGAGCCAGCTCTTGAGATTTCCCAACAAAGGGACTGGGGTGGTAGTGGGGGAGGCAGAGGGAAACTCTCTGCCCCCCCCCCCAATTCAATATGACTTTTCTTAAAAAGCAGTTGGCAAGAACACAGGTGGAGCCACAACTCCCTTGGTTAATTAAAAGGCAAAGCAAAGCAAGATCTGAATTACTACAAAAGCATCTCTGGAGAGAAAGTCCTCGATGAGACACAATACCCAGAATCCTCTTTCCACTTTTTAGTGCCCAAGTCAAAGGAGAGCCCAGGCAGAAAAAAATTTCAGCTGAGGCAGGGGAAAGGAGAGGAGAGGAGCTTTGGGAGATTTCTAGCATAGGATATAACACTCAAATGGGGAAAAGTTAAGATGATCAATTCTTTTCTCCTTCCTTTTAGGTAGAGAACAAGAGGAAGTGAATTCAAACCATACCAGGAGACACTTTATCTTTTCGTCCATAGTACTCTAAGGGAAGTTATTGTGTATTATTATTCTTTTCTTTAAAGGTATATACAAATACATGGAGAATGCAGTAGAGTTGCTTGTCAACTCCAGGAGAGGGGAGGGAAGAGGAGGGGGAGACAACATGAATCATGTAATTTTGGGAAATTTATGTATAAATTTGTTATTGGAATAACATAAAGGTAAAATTTAAAAAATAAAAACTAAAAGTATATATAGGGGCCAATTAGGTGACTCAGTGGATTGAGAGCCAGACCTAGAGATGGCAGGTTCTAGGTTCAGATGTGGCCTCAGATACTTCCTAATTGTGTGACCCCAACTGCCACTCTCCTGCCTTGAAACCAAAACTCAATATCGATTCTAAGATGGAAGATAAGGTTTTTTTTTTTTTTTAAGTATGTACAATTATTCCTGCTTAACGAAACAAGGATGGCCTAGATCAGCTTTCAAGATCTTTTCTTGCCTTTGAATCTATGAAAAAGGAATTCTGAGAAATGGAAAATCATGCTTTTTTTTTTTTCATTTACAATCCAGAAGACCTTTGGGATTCTGCAGAGACACTGAGTTAAACAAACTAGGTAAATGGAAAGTGAGGGGTAGAGCAATACCCAGGGGGTTCTCTCAACATCAGATGCCATGATCAGGGACAGGAGACTTGGGACTTAGCCAGACACCAGCCTGAGACTTCCTTGTAGTCCTCAGGGGCAACGATGGGGAATTCTAGGCACTAGCAGCCTCATTTCACATGTCTAGAGTCTCCAAAACCTGTGATGGGTGGGAGCTCAACATGCCCTATGGAGGTCCCAAGTCAAGAGTTCCCAGGCAGAGCTTGGCATTACAGCAGCCCCCAAGTCAAAAGAGGAGGACGATCTTGGCCACATACTGGTACCCAGGCAGATCCTGCCCGGTTGCAAGTTTGACCCCAGCACAGCCCCATCTCCATACCAAGGCTGATGAGATGAGCACTCCACAGAAAACTCTGAATCCTATGAAGAAATACCTTGATTTAAGATATATCTGCAGGATAAACTCCATGTAGATAGCAATTCTCACAAAGCCCAGATATAGGTCCAAAGGAAAAAATGTCCCGGCCGCAAGAATTAATCAATTTCAAAAATGATTATTTGTACCAAATAGGCTAACATCCAAATACTTAAAGGAAACATTAATTGTACTGGATATATGAATGGGGGAGCATAATTTATCTCTTATAATCCTAGACAAATCCCATCAAAAGATAAACAAGAAAGAAGATCAGGACCTGAATAGAATTTTAGAAAAATTAGAGATGTCAGACCTCCAGCAATTTCTAAATTAAAATATGAAGAAATTTACTAATTTCTTAGCTATAGCCCTTTCTCAGAACTTAGCATGTACTCTGGGTTCTCGTGCTCCACCAAAAATGTAGAAAAACAAATACTAAACATATCATTTATTGTTCACAAAACAATAAAATTGGATTCAATATAGGGCCCTAAAGAAAGAATTTTAAAAATTAGACTATAAACATAGTTCTAAAGAACTAGTGGAACCAATAAGAGAAACAGAATTTCATCAAAGAAAATTATAATAGAGGCTACATACCAAAACTTATACACCTCAACTAAGCAACAAAGTAGAAATTCTGAAAATTAAAGAAATTAATAAAATTTAAAACAAAAAGACTATAGAATTGGTAAATAAATTTTAAAAATTAAAAAATTTTGTTTTATTGTCATGCAAAACACACTTCCATATTGGTCACTGTTTTAAGAGGAAACTTATACATAAGCAGAACCCCAAAATAAAATCATAAATACAATGCTGTGAAAGAGGACTCCAACAGTTCTTTCTTTAGAGATGGATAACATTCCTGGTTTATAAGTCTTTCAGGACCGTCCCAGATCATTGCATTGCTAAGAGTAGCCAAGTTTTCACAGATAATCATCATACAATATTTCTGTTACTGTGTACAATGTTCTCTTAGTTCTGCTTATTTTGCTCTGCATCAATTCCTGCAGATCTTACCAGCTTTTTCTGAAAATTTCTGAAATTGCTTATCATTTCTTATAACACAATAGTATTCCATCACCAATATGTGCCACAGGTTGTTCAGCCATTCCCCATTTGATGGACTGCTTCTCAATTTCCAGTTCTTCACCACTACAAAAAGGGCTGTTATAAATATTTTTGCACGAGTACGTTCTTTCCCCTTTTTTTATTATTTCTTTGGGACAACCAGTAATGGTATTATAGGACTAAAGAGTATGCACAATTTTATAACCCTTTGGGCGCGGTTCCAAACTGCCCTCCAGAATGGTTGGATCAGTTCACAACGTCACCAGCAATGCATTAGTGTCCCAATTTTGCCACATCCCCTCCAACATTTACCACTTTCCTTTACTGCCATTCATATCAATCTGATAGGTGTGAGGTAGTTGTTTTCATTTGCATTTTTCTAGTGAGAGTTATCTAGAACATTTTTTCATTTGATTATTGATAGCTTTGATTTCATTGTCTGAAAATTGCTTGTGCATATCCTTTGACCAAAAACTAGCGATTTAAAAAAAACTAATAAAAAGACAAAGAATTAGTTAAGGATTAAAATAGAAAAATCAAACTGTAACAAAAGTGAAAAAAGAACTCACAACAACTGAAGAGGAACTTAAGTAAATTGTGAGAAACGATTATATACTAACAAAACTGATAACAGAGAAAATATTTACTTATTTAGAAAAACAGAAAATACCTAGATTAACAAAAGAAGAAACTGACAATTTAAATATTTAGTTAAAAAATAGAACAAGCTTTAAACAGATTCCCAAAGTGGGGGGGGGGGAACATTCCAGGATCAAATGTATTTACAAGTGAAATCTATCAAATATCCAAGGAATAATTAATTCCAATAGTACACAAACTGTTTATAATGTTACCCTTCCAATCTCTTTTCACGATACAAATATGGCCTTGATATCTCAACTAGGTAGAGACAAATTGGATAAAGAAAATTATAGACCAATATTCCTAATTATCTCTGATAAAAAAATATAAATAACAATTAATTAAGCTGCAACATTAGAAAGATTATACACTACGGCTAGATTAGTTTTATACCAGAAATTTGGGATTGGTTCAACATAAGGAAGGTTAAAAGGAAAATTATAAATATAATAAATCATGTTAAGATAAATACTAAATAAAAATAATTTGAAATATACATGGTAAAAAAAAAAGCCAGAGAGGCTGATGCGTATAGCATATTGAGTTTATAATATATAGACACAAACAAAGGCTATTCACTAAACCAGAGATTCTATAGAAGGAAGCACATACTATTTCACAAAAACTGATGAGAAAAACAGAATAGGTTTAAATCAACAGCTTTAACTATATATATATATATATCAAGATAAGCCCCCAATAGATACATGACCTAGTTATTAAAGGTCAGATCATAAACAACCTTAGGGAGCAAGGAAAATTCTCTTTCAGATCTATGGGGATAATAATAGCAGCTAACTCCCAGAGTTGTGAGAATAAAATGAAATAATGTCTGTACAGTGCTTTTCAGACCTTAAAGGGCTATGTATTATTATTGCAACATAGGAAATGATGAAAGGGAGTAATTTAGAGTATTCTGAGGAGTCTTACATGGAAGCACACAAAACAGAGCAGGACAAAGATAAATATATATTTGTTTATATATGTTTACATATGTATATATTTCTATACATATATGTGTTTATATATACAGTATAGATTTATATATAATGATGGCAATAATGCCATTGAAAAATATACTAAAAGAAATCAGATTAAATACAATGTCTAATCTTGGTTGCAGAAAAATGATGAAATAGATTTCTTTCCTCTAGGCAGAGAAGTAGGGATTGTTACACATCTTATCAGTTATAAAAGCTGAACCAGTTTTTCTTTGTTATAAGAGAGGGTTCCATGAGCATAAGGGATTTGTTGGGAAGTAACAGATATGAAAAGCAGAAAATTTCAATACTGCATTTAAAAATGTTTGCCTGTTTGCATTCAGATTTGTAATGTACTTTATTTCCCAGTCTTTGAACATTTCTGTATAGACCTTTGAAGTCACATAATTTATTGCTGGTTTGTTTTTTATATTTTGTTTGTTTCTTATATTCTAGTCTTGTATTTTGTTGTTGAATTTCTGGGCCTCTCTATTCCTGCTCTTTTTCCTACTTTGAATCTGCTCTCCATGGTAACTAACCAGACTGATAAATGGAGGTGATTTCACCCCTCTCCCTTCCTTTTCAGCTTTGGGCAGCTAAGTAATGCAGTGGATAGAGCATGAGGACTGGAATCCAGAAGTCTCATCTTCCTGAGTTCAAATCCAGCCTCAGACTGGACACACTAGCACACTAGCTCTGTGACTCTGAGTCACTTCACCCTGTCTGCCTCAGCTTCCTTATCTGTCAAATGAGCTGGAGAAGGAAATGGCAAAGCTCCCCAATATCTTTGCCCCCAAAAAAGGACAAATAGAATCATGAGGTGTTGAACATGGATGAACAACAACTTCCTTTTCATCCTGAAGTCATTTTTATTATATTTGTAGGACTTCAAGCAGACCCTACCAGCTTTTATTAGCTAAGAACTCTCCAACTCAGACAAAGAGCCCTTCATGTCTCTGTTCTAAACCAATCCAGAAATCCAAATTCCATTTCTTTGAAGACTTTATCCTTCAATTGGCTTCGAGTCAGGACTGAACATAATACTCTAGATATGTTTTGAGTGATAACAGAGTCCATTGATTCCCACTATCCCCTGTTAATCTAGGAACAATACTTCTGTTCATGACACCTAAGATGGATGACATTAACTTTTTTAGAAGCCACGTTACAACCTTGGTTCCTCTTATCAAACTTGTAAGTCAACTAAACTTCCCAGTAGAATCCAATTGTTGTTATTGGTCCTTCCTTTTTGAAGAAGGTCATCGATGTCACAATGAGTCGCTTCTCGATTGGCTCGTGAATTGCATTTAATTGTTTACAAAGCCATCAGCCTTGCTCTCTCTTCCAGTTGTCAAAGTCCAATGGGAAGACAAAAGCCAGGATGATGGGCGATGGCCCCGAGTGCAGCCAATGACCTTGGCATCCTTGATGTCTGACCAAGCTCTAAGCACTCCTCAGGATCTCCTTCAGTTGCCTTCATGGCAGTTGGGACAAATTGTTTTCATCTGCTCTCTCCATCAGAAGTCTTCCCATGCTTGGGGTAGATATCCCCCTAGCTCACCAACAGATTTTAAATCTGTTGGCTGCTCTCAACCTGGCTTAACCCTGACTGAGGGGTCAGTTTTACTGGGTGTAACTTCTACACACACTATACCTTTTTGGAGCCACAGATGAGAGCTCAATGGCAGGTAGACACCAAAGATGGGTGAGCAGCCCTAAAAAGGGGTCAGCAAGCCTTTACACCATAAGTCTAGTCCCAAGACTAGTAAAATAAAGACCCTTCCAGTCAACCCCTGACACCTACTGCAGAACTGAATGGCTATTTTTTTAATATGCCGTATCTCCCATCCTAGATGTATACAATTTCATTTTTGAATCTGAAAGGAGGATCCTGGGAGAATGATATCTTGTTAGTTTCATCATGTTGAAATATCTTTAAATTTTTCTTCAATCCTTTTATTTTTTACAAATAAAGAAACTGACTTGTCCAATGTCATAAAACTAGTTCTTGGGGGCAGCTGGGTAGCTCAGTGGATTGAGAGCCAGCCCTAGAGATGGGAAGTCCTAGGTTCAAATCTGGCCTCAGACACTTCCCAGCTGTGTGACCCTGGGCAAGTTGCTTAACACCCATTGCCTAGCCCTTGCCACTCTTCTGCCTTGGAACCAATACACAGTATTGATTCTAAGACAGAAGGTAAGGGTTTCTCTCTCTCTCTCTCTCTCTCACACACACACACACACACACACACACACACACACACAAAACCTAGTTCTTGGTTCAATGAAAACAGTGCAGTATAACCTATCTCAGACTATTTACTGCCTTGGAGGTGGTGGGGAAAGAATCTAAACTGTGAAATGTCAGAAAACAATTGTCAAAAAACTGTTTCTACAATTAATTGAAAGATAAATTTAAAAAGTAAAAAATAGCATTTAAAAAACGAAAATGGCATAAGATTTGGAGTCGGAGGACCTAAGTTTAAATTCCACTTCTGATGCTTATTATCCATATTCATTGAGCAAGTCACTTAGCTTTTCTTGGCCTCAGTTTCCCCATCTATAAAATGAAAATGGACATTTTAAAAAATATCCCTTACAGCTCTAAATTTAAGATCTTAGAGTTGGAATAACTAACTGGTGAGGGCAACAAGAGCATTACCATCATAGACAGAAAACTCTAACCCAGCTCTCTATATATGATCCCAGATTAGGAGACCAGAATTTAGAACCTAAATTTTCTGCTTTTCAACCTGTTCCTCTTTTCAATCTGCCTTTCTAGGTTCCTCTTAGATTATATGTTCATTTATGAGAGGTCGCTTTCGGATAAGGGGGTGGGGTGGGGAAAGGGGGGTGGAATGAGATTTTTTAAAAGCATCTACCTTGTTCCAGACTCAAACCCCAAGGTGAGTTAGGGTGTTTCTACCCCAGGAATGTGAAGCTTTCCCCCCTGGTGGAAGGGGCTGATGAAAATAATTTATTCTAATGGCTAATGGGGTGGCTAGAGCTTGGTCAGACATGGAAGATGCCAAGATCATCCACTGCCATCACCAATCTCCCTGACTTTTGCCTTGCCACTGGATTTGGATGATTCTGGAAGAGATGGTACGGCTGGGGATTGTGTGACTCTGTCTCATTCACTAGCCAGTCAAGACATCATCCCAGAGGCACTGTTGGTCTTCTTCAAAAACAAAAGACAAAGAACAACAACTGCATTTCAGGCACAGTGCTAAGCACTTTACAAATATCATCTCATTTGATCTTCACAGCAACCCTGAGCTATTAGGTGCTATTCTGATCCCCATTTTACAGTGGAGGAAACTGAGGTAGACAGAGATTAAGCGACTTGCTCAGGGTTTTTGTGAAAATAAAATGAGATAATATTTTTATAAAGTGCTTAGCATAGTGCTAGTACAGAGTAGGTGCTTAATAAATGCTCATTCCCTTCTCTTCCCTTTCCCCTCCATGGGACCTCCATCCTCAAAGCACTGCCCCTACAATATATGTTGGCTGCTACCAGTCCATGTGAGAGACTGAGGAGCCTGCCAATGCCATCACGGAAGGGCCCTGCTCTCCAGTTCAGATAATTCTGATTGTTTCCAGTCCCTTTGCCACAGGGAAAAGGAGCCAGCCAAAAGGCTCCCCTTCTTTACTGACAAAGGTAACCGAAACATTCAGAATACAGGTACTTGCTCTGAATTGGGAAGTGGAGTCGTCCATTGCAGGTTCTTCTCTCCCCAGCCTCCCTAGGCAGTGAACACTGTGCCTGCTGGGGGGGGGGGGCATTTGGAGATGGAGCTTCCATTGACCCATCTTTCCCTCCAACATATGGGCCCATATATGTTCTCTTCCCTAAGGGTGAGGTCTTCCTCATCTCTGTCTTCAAATCCTCAGCACTGAGTATGGCTCCTGGCACCTAGGAGATGCTGAAAGTTTATTAACATTTATTTTAAAAACACTACAATCATACTACTTTTTTTTTAAACCCTTACCTTCTGTCTTGAAATCAATACTAAGTCTTGGTTCCAAGGCAGAAGAGTGGTAAGGGCTAGGCAATGGGGGTTAAGTGACTTGCCCAGGGTCACACAGCTGGGAAGTATCTGAGGTCAGATTTGACCCATTTCTAGTTCTGGCTCGCAATCCACTGAGCCACCCAGCTGCCCCTCATACTACTACTTATTCATGAGGCCAAAGACTATGTTTTTATGTTCCCAGAGAGTGAATAAGGACTCTGCTGCTGCAAAGGGAATACTCTAGAATTTCCCATTTTGTGATCATTTATCAGGTCCCTCCCTATGTTTCTGGCTCAAAGGCTATGTTTCCTCAGCTTCCAAGTGTAAAACCTCCTTTACCCACATTTCTTCACAACTAGAGGCAACAAGGGCAAACTAATCAACAGGCATTTGTTATATTTATTTATCATATAAATGATATAATCGTTATGCTTATTGTATACTGCCTACTATGGACGAGTCATCAGGGATACAAAGAAACTTAAACAGGCTGTCTCCCTCCCCAAAGCCTTTCCCCTAAAGTCCATTAATTTCTGATCTCTATCTATTGACACATAAGCCTCTCAGAAGGACTTTTCCTTTCCCACTTTAGGAACTGGATGGCAAGAGCTTAACCAAAAGCCATCAATTAGAGATTAAGGCTTTTTTCCCCTTTTTTTTTGCCGCTGCTTCCTAACTGGTTTCTCACACATCTTCATGACACCTGCAAAGCTTTGTTAAAAGCAAATGCCTTTGTCTGTGTTGGGATTGCTTAAGCTGCTGCTTTTCCTTGCCAGGAAATTCTAAAGTCTGGCAAGAGATGCTCTACATGAAAACCAATGCAGTGCAGAAGTAAGCCTTCTGGATGGTGCAATGCACCATAACATTGATTACTCTGGCCCTCACTGACTGAAGGCCAGGTGCGTTACATTTTATCCCTCCTCCAGGATGCTTCTGTACCCTTAAAGAGATTTGGGGTGTCTAGGCTCTTCGCAAATGTGTCCAGCCTCTGCCAATGCTATTACTCCAGTGTAAGGAGATGTCCTCTGCACCCAAATTCCATTGAGCCACTAGTAGTAAGATTTTATTCCTCCAACATGGGCAAGACTAATCCCTCTCTCCCTTGTACCACTTCATCCTCTTGAGAGGAGAACAGTTTAGCTCAGTCCCTAGAAATCCCAGTTCCAAGTCCAAACCCCCCCCCCACAGAGGCTCAAGCTCCAGGCACTTTGGAGCCCCAAACACCCAGGGCTTCCATGTTGGGCTGGCTGTCTACACCAATCTGCCTGCAATTCTGGCTCAGCAAAGCTCAGTCTCCCAGGTGCCATAAGGGTCATCTCTGGCAACTTAAAAGGACAAACCATCCAGAGCAGAAACAAATAGTCCCAGAGTCTAAGAGTCAGGGTAAAAGAGGGAGCAGGAGAAGGAGGTCCTTCCCTTCTCACCAGTTCAGTTCATGGATGTCATCTGCTGGGTTTGGGTTAACTGTGGTCTTCAACTTCTGGATGAAGCAGATAAGAAGGACTGAAAAGAGAGCCAAAGAAAAGAGGGAAAGGGTTCAGTCCTGCTGGTTTAAAAGGGAAAGGCAGCCAATCAAAGAAGGCTTCCCCACTACATAGTAGGGGATGAAGAAGCCTCCATGTTAGGCAACGTGGACGTGCTCCAAAGGGCTGCTAGGTGAATTGGGTATACCAAGACAAGCCTGGGTTACAGTACTATTTTGTAGAAGAGGCCAAGGAAAATCTTGACTCTGGTTACTCTCCTAGAACATCACCCTGAGGGAAAAACTGAGGCCAATCAGTTCCTTTCTTTTGGGGGCTCTTGTTACTTCAAAAGTGGAGAGAACTATCCAGAGGAAACTCCATTAGTCATGGCAAATAGAAAGCACTCTAAAAAAATATTGTCTTTAAGAGTTGCTGGGGGGCACTAAGAGATTTAATGACTGGACTAAGATCCAGAGAAAGAATCTGAACCTATAAAATTTGAGCCTGAGTCCTTATCTGCTATCCCATATTGCCTTTCTTCATTTCTAAGTCTATGATTCCAAGATCCCATTTTTTTCCTTTAGTTGCCTTTGAACCTATTCAGACATGGATGGTCATAAGGGAGGAGATTCATGGATGTAGGAACTACTCATCCTTTTTCTTTCGTCATAGTCTTGAAATTGCAACAGTCTCTTCACGAACAACATGTTGAAAAAATTGTCCTGACAGGTCCAGCCTCTCAACTGTTTTACTTTGCAGAAGTTAGTCATAGAACAAAGTCAAATGTGAGTTTTTTCCTACTGTTTCTTTGATTAAAAAAAAAATAGGTGCTAAGCTAGAAAAATTACAGAATCATAGCATCTTAGATGAGATAGAGATAGAGCAATAGCTAGAGAACCTGACCTGGAGTAAGGGAACCCTGAGTTCTAATCCAGTGTCACACATTTACTAGCTATGTGATCTGGGCAAGTCACTTAATGCTCTTTGCCTCAGTTTCCTTATTTGTAAAAAATGAGCTGGACACATAAATGGAAAACCACTCTGGTATCTTTGCCAAGAAAATGCCAACAGGGGTCAGACACAACTAAAAAGACTAAACAACAATAGAGCATCTTAGAGAAACTAAGCCTATACTAGAAAAAGAGGTGCCCTGACAAATAGATGGCTCTTTTTGAAAAACTCCAGTGAGGTAAAACTACCATTTCAATTCACTTTTGCCCAGAATTAATCATTAGATCATAAACCTACAATTTCCCTTTGTAATTTCCTCCCAGCATGTCTGCTTTTTGCACTCTGGGACCAAATAAAACAAGAAGAATAATCAATCCAGGTCTCATCTCTAAAATATATAGAGGGGGAAGTTAAGTGTGGATAGAGAGCCAGACCTAGAAATTGGAGGTCCTGGGTTCCCAGACACTTCTTTTTTTTTTTTTTTTAAACCCTTACCTTCCGTCTTGGAGTCAATACTGTGTATTGGCTGAGGTCACATTTGAATCCAGGACCTCCTGTCTCTAGCCTTGGCTCTCAATCCAGTGAGCCACCTTGATGTCCCCTCCCACCTATTAGAATGACTAATAAAAGGGCAAAATGACAAATGTTGGAAGGAATGTGGAAAAAATGGGGATACTAATACACTGCTGGTGGAACTGTGAACTGGTTCAACCATTTTGGAGAGCAATCTGGAATGATGTCCTGAAGAGTTATGAAACAATGCATGCCTTTTGACCTAGCAATACCAATACCAGTATTAGGTTTATTTGCTATCGTGTTTAGAGGGGAAAAAAAGGACCTATATGTTCAAACGTATTTATAGAAACTCTCTTTGTGGTGGCAAAGAACTGGAAACTGAAGAGATGTCCAATCAGTTGGGGAATAGTTAAATAAGTTGTGGCATATGATTGTGATGGAATACTACTGAGCTGTAAAAAAATAATGAGCAGGCTAGTTTAAAAAAATAGAAAGACATGAAATTATAGGGTGAAATGAACAGAACCAAACTAACATTATATACAGCAACAAAAATATTGTTTGAAGAATGACCTATGTACGTCCACCTCCAGAGAAAGAGCTAATAAACAGAAATGAATAAAACATAGTTTTTTATATTATATATATATATATATATATATATCTTTATCTTTTTGTCAAAGGATTCCTTCTCTAATGGGGGCAGGGGAGGGTGGGAGTTACCTGGGTATTTTAATGTAACAAACAAATTAATATGTAAATTGAAATAGAAAAAAAAAGGATAATCAGTCTTCCACATTACAACTCCTCAAATTCTTGAGCATAGTTATTATGTACTCCTTGAGTCTTCCTTATCTTCTTTAGCCTAAACATCCCTAGTTTCTTCATATGATCCTAATAGTATATGACTCAAGGTCCTCCATTCTCCTGAATGCCCTCAGAAAGAAGATGAAGGAGCATTTTTCCCCCATGAAGATGGTGAAACACCCCCCCCCCCATTCTTTGCTGCTTAATGAAAAATGTTCTTGTTACCTTGCCAGAAATGTCCAATAAGCAAAGTGATTTCATCAATTTCTAGGATAGCAATGTATATTTTGGAAGGAAAAGCTTGTCTCTTTAGAGAGCCATTTAAAATATTGGATGGTTGTTTGTTTTTTTTTTTTAATTTGATTCACCGTTTTATAACAGTGGCAGTTCACCAAAGAGCTTGCAAAAATATGTCACTATTTGGAGGTGAACCAATAACATTCATAAAATCCAATCCAAGTTCAATTCTATGACTCCCTTCCTTTTTTTAAATTAAAACTTTTTAATCCTTTTTTAAAACTCTGTCCTTTTGTCTTAGAATCTATACTAAATTCTAGGAAATTTGGGTTAAGTGGCTTGCCCAGGATCACACAAGTGGGAAGTGTCTGAGGTCAGATATGAACCCAGGACCTATGGTCTCCAGGCTTGTCTCTATCCACTGCCCTAGGACCTCTTCTTAATTTGCTTGGCTAGCTGGTATTTTTTGGTACAGTACTGAATGTCATGCATTATTAAAGGCCTTGACAAAATCTAGTTAGAAAGTAATATAGTCCCTTTTCCCAAATATGCATATGTAATTATAATTTTATCCAGGAACTTTTTTTTGTTTTGTAATTGTTAATACTTTGTATACGTTCGCGGGAGGGGGGGGGGTTATGTTAGACGTTATTTTCTATTGAAGGCTTCTAGAATATTCCAGAGACATGAATGGGGGGTGTACCCATGGAAAATAGTAGGATAATGCAATATGGGTAGAATTGGGAATTGGTCCATCCATTGTGGACACAATTTGGAATTATACTAAGAAGTCACTAATTTTTGACCTGATCATATATCCTAGGCCAATATCCTAAGGAGATCAAAGAGAGAGGCAAAAATTCCATATATACAAAAACATTTATGGCACCATTTTTTATAATAGTATAGACATGGGAACAAAGTGGCTACCCATCAGTTAGGGGATGACTAAACAAATGGTGGGATGGGAACATAATGTAAGATTATTTCATCATAAGAAATTATGACTAATAAATGCTGTCTTGATTAAGAACTCAGAGAAACTTAGGAGAATTTGCATTGTGGAATTTAGCTGCAGACAATCTTGCTGGCCACCATGTTCCTTTCCAGAGCTGAAGATTGCCCCAGGGCATTTACCACTCCCTCAATTTGCCCCAGCCTCTCTGGGTCTCTTCTATGGATTACATGGTGCCTTCTCCAGGCTGCTCCCCCAAGGAAACCATACAACCCTACTGCCCTCTGCTCCTCCTGGGTACCTTGGTACTCTGGTGCTGTGGGGGACCCCAGATTATTATCTCACCTGGATTAAATGCCCTTCATAATTACATTATTATCATTAATTATTCTCATTATTGTAGTTTTGTTTTATTCAGGTTGATAACATGAACAAGTTTCAAGTCTGGCCCTAGGTACTAGGTGTGACCCTGGTCAAGTCACTTAACCCTCTGACTCAGTTGCCTCCTCTGTAAAATGAGCTAGAGAAGGAAATGGCAAACCACTCCAGTATCTCTGCCAAGAAAATCCCAAATGGAGTCACAAAGAGTGAGACATGACTGACACCGACTAAACAACAATCATTTGACACCATATCCCTATTCTGCTTTTAAGAATTCATTCTGAGTGTCCCCCACCCCCACCCCAGGATCTCCTGAAGTAGGGGTGGGGTGTTAATAAAAAAAAATGTCTGAATGCTCTCTCTGTTCAGTGATCTCTTTTTTGTTGTTTCATCCACACTTACAGTTGTCTGTCGACATTTTGGAAACACAACTGTGACCCCTTCACAGAACAAAGTAGATATTCTATCTCTGGCTTGCTAGAACTGAGGAATCTCCAGAGCTGGGTTAGGACCTCGGTGGTGGGAACATTGCCCACTTCTGTTCCATAGAGAAGGTCTTTGTTTGCAGAATTAGCTGGAGGCAAAGCTGTGACCTTAGCAAAGTCTGACTTTGGCACTCTGGGGAAAAGAATAGCTTTCCTCTTACTTTTGCTGGGAATGATACATTACATATTATTCATTATATAGTTTAAATGTTTAAAATACCATGAACCCAGGGAATGTCAGTTCTGAAATTTGGGAAGGACTCCCCCCTTCCCAGGGATCCCTGAGGTCTCGGTCATTAAAACAGGGGTCAGTTTATTCCCTGTTGCTCTTTGTGACAGATGATTGTACTCACTAGGCAGATTAGTTATGATTTTGTCCGATACTGTGTTCTAACCACTGAGTCAGCCTCTATTTTATTTCTTCTCCCCTCTCAGAAAGCCATCCCATCTAATAAGAAGGCTCTACCATTATTGGGGAAGGGAGTAGAGCTGGCAACCCAAAGACACTCGATTATTCACTGAGCCCAGGACAGAGGATTACAGGTCATGGGTATAAGGCTGGAAGGGACCTTAGAGACCAACTAGTTCAACCCCCTTCATTTTATAGTTAGGGAAACTGAGACCCAAGGAAGTTGAGAGATTTGCTCAAGGACACTCACAGTAAACAGCAAAGGTGAGACTTGAAACTGATTTCTCTAACTACAAACTTAGTCTTTCATCAATGATTCAGAGCTGGAACTGACCTTGAGGATCATCCAATCAGTCCTTGCCATCATATTAGAGATGAGGACTCTGAGACTCAGAGATGGCACAGTCAGTAGAGAGGGGAGGAGAAGGAGAAAGAGGGGGGAAGGGAAGAAAGAGAAGGTGGAGGGAAGAAGGGAAAGGAAGGAGGAGATGGGGAGGAAGAGAAAGGGAGAAGGTGGAAGTAGGAGGAAGAGTGAGGGGGAGGAAGAGTTGAGTAAGCAGGGGAAAGGAAGGAAGAAGAGTGGGAGGGGGAGGAAGAGGAAGAAGAGAAGGGGTAGGAAGGGCAGAGGAAGAGGGAAAAAGAAGAAAAAGGAGAAAAGGGAGAGAGGGAAGAAGGGGGAAGAAGGGGAAGGAGAAGGAGGGGTTACAGGGAGGGGAATATTCTCTCTTCTCCTCCTTTTTATCTTCCATGTAAAGGACTGGTTTCTCAAAACCTTTCCCACAACTTAACTGCTTTCCTAGTGGAATCCCATCTCTCCTTTCAACTAACCCTAACATACTTCCTCATCTGATTTCATGCAGAGACTCTAGGAAGCCCCTCTAACCTAGTTTATATCTTTAATTGATTGTTTCAATAGAGGCACTGTAAAGGGTGAATCCCAAATAATAAAATACCCAAGTCAGCTGCCAAATTTTATGGTGATTTAATTGATATAGTAGAGAAGATTTTAAGAAGAAGGAGGAAAGGAGGGGCTAATATCAGGCAGGAAGATAGGAGATCTAGAAAGTAAGGTTTTGAGTGTGAAGGAGGAAAGTATCAGCTTGACCTCCAAAGAGGCTTAGCTAAGATGCCCGAACCTGAAATCAGCTCCAGGGCAAAACTCACCACCCAACACTCCAAGATGTTGGAATGCTTAGCACGCTGCCAGCCAGAGTTGTCTCTCCAGGGAAGGAGCAAGAGGCAGAAACTGATGTGCCTTATATGAATGTTTTTACATCATTTTTCTGTGTCTCATCTGTACCAATGAGGACTTAGCTTGACTTAGGACAGCCCAGAGGTCTGTCCTTTTTTTTGCACATGTCTGTTGAAGCCCATCTCCTCAGATAATGAAATCTTGAGTTTGATGCAGACCTTTCAAAATCTTGTTAAACTGAGTAGGGTAGAGAATGTAGGTTTTCCAAGACCTGATTCTGTTATTCCAAGTATCTCCATTGTTATTGATCAGGAAATAGCTAAATCAGATCTTCTAAAGAATGGTCTGATTAGGGTGGAATAGTTTTAAAATTCACAGCACCTAGGAATTATTCACACTTATTTTAGTCATTTAGTCATCAAGAATTTTTTAAGTGAATTCTATGTGCCAGGCACTGTACTAAGCACTGTGGATATCAAGAAAGCCAAAAGATAGTCCCTGTCCTCAAGGGGCTTACCATCTAATAGGGGAACAACAAAGAAACAAATGGATACAAACAAGCTATATACAGGATAAGGAGGACATAATTAAAAACTGGAAAACACTAGAATTAAAAAGGGATTGGTGGGCAGCTAGGTTGCACAGTGTATAGAGAACCAGGTCTGGAGTCAGAAGGACTTGGATTCAAATCTGACCTCTGACCCTTCAGAGCTATGTGGTCATGGGCAAGTCACTTAATCCCAATTTCCTAGCCCTTGATGCTTTTCTATCTTAGAATTGATACTAAAATAGAAGATAAGGGGTAAATAAAAAGGGGTAGGGGGATTGGGAAAGGTTTCCTGTATAAGACTGGATTTTAGTTGGCGCTTGAAAGAAGTTAGAGAAGCCAGGAGGAAGAACATTCCAGATACACCAGAGAAAATACCTGGAACCAAAAGATAGAGTGCCTTTGAGTGAATAAATACCAGGGCCATGTCACTGGATTGAAGAATATGTAGCATGGCAAAAGGTATAAGAAGACCAGAAAAGGAGGCAGCTAGGTGGCTTAGTGGATTGTGTAATAGATAATTTTGGAGGGGGTATATTTGATAGATCTAGTCTAGTCTAGTTGTTGTCTCTCAGTAACCGAGGATGACTATTGTCTTTGTGCATTTTTGTGCACAAAGACACTTGTGCATGAAGATTTAAGTGGAAAAGTCAATACACAGAGACAGTCCCACTCTCTCGGCTTTGGAAGCCTGGGTCCAGTGGCACGAAAAGTCGTTACATCTGGAGACTTCCTCAGCTGCATTGGATGGCCGTGTTGTCTTTTGTGCTCCAACATGCCCTGAGCACTCCACAGTGCTTTGCTGTGTCGCCATCTCAGCCGTTGAACGTTCTTATTGGTTTCTTTCGTCTGTTCAGTCAAAGCAGTCTTCACATGCTGGGTGAGCAAAGCCCTGGTTCACCAGGGGTCCACGACGACCCGATGGCTACCCTCACAAGGTTTAGCCGGCCTGTCGAAGCCGTTGCCCAGGGTGTGGCCGCTGCCACATGCTAGCAGCTACTGGGAGCCACAAGTGAGAGCTGAGTGTCAGGTGAGAGTCAGAGGCTGGAGAGCTGTCCTAGAAGGGCACGACAAGCCCTCCATACAAGAGATACTACCCCTCCCTGAACACCCCATACACTCCATTTGATAGATACTAGATAACTAATAGATTAGGTAGTTATCTTCTTTTGCCTACCCTCCTCCCTCTATATCTCCCTTTCTCCCTCTTCCAGCCTCTTCTTCTTCCCCTCCCCCTTTCTTCTTCAGCCTCCTTCTAAGTCACTCAGGGTGAGCTATGAGATTTCAAAGGAAGTACTCTTTTCTCTTCTTTATCTCAAGTAGAGGTTTATTGGGGAAAACAGGAAAAGATGGAGGATGACGGTAAGAGGTTTGGGATTTCCCTATTATCTACAGTGAGTCTTGGGTTGGAGGATATTGAGAGAAATGGCAATTCAGTCACTACCATGAAATGGAGCCAGTCAGAGAGAGAAATATGGACTATTGTCCTTCTTCTTCTGCCTTCAAATCAGCCAGGTCACCTCCAATTTAATTATCCCAAGTCCCAGAGGTAAACCCAGATTCTTCCTTCAAAGTCACCACCATCCTCCAAGAAGCCCAGAAAATCAGTCAGTAGTTGGCTCTTGCCTTCAACTGTTTCCCAGTAACATTCCAAATGGAATTTTCCTTTGATTGACAGCTGATCTATCTCCAGCTTTTTGTCTTGCTGCATGCCTTATAATTTCTCTCTTCTCCACAATTGAGAGCCAAGGCCTAGAGACAAGAGGTCCTGGGTTCAAATCTGACCTCAGACACTGCCTGGCTGGGAGACCCTGGGCAAGTTACTTAATTCCCATTGTTTGGCTCATATTGCTCTTCTGCCTTGGAACCAATATACAGTGTTGATTTCAAGGCAGAAGGTGAGAGTTTAAAAAGAAGAAGAAGACTGGAAAGGTCAGGTAGAACTTGATTATAAAGAGTTTTGAACACCAAATACATTTTACACATTTGATTGATTCTGTAATTCTTTTCCATGAGTTGGACTAAATGGCCACTGAGGTCCCTTGCAATTTCTGAAGTCTGTGATTCACTTAATAGATAACAAACTCCGTAAGGGCAGAGCCTTCTTCTTAGATGGGATGGTTTTCTGAGAGGGGAGAAGAAATTAAATAGAGACTGACATATTGGTTAAAACACAGCAGTGAACAAAGTCACAACTAATTTGTCGAATGAGTACAATCATCTGTCACAAAGAACACTGGTGGGAAAAACCGAGGCTGGATCAGAGCAAATTCATCATCTAGTTTTCTTTCTTTGGAAAAATAATGTAGAGATTGGCAAAACTATCTTATATTTTAAAAAAGCAATGTATGATTATTATAGAACCAAATCTTGTGCCTGATGTCATTCTAGAGACCGGCACTCTCCTACCAGAAGTCCCCAAATCTCCCCTAATACCCTTCACAGACACATAGGCACACACAGACTCAACTCTAAGCAAACAGCATAAAAAAACTGAAAAGTCATGTCATTGTCAGGAGCTCAGAGACAACTGTATGACTTCATTAAAGTTGTTTGTCTTTTAAATCCTTCCATATTTTAAAATATTAGCCTTATATCCTAGACCAAGCTCTCTGAACTGCTTGTTTAGTCATAATAGTCGTCTCTTCCTTCCTCCCTTAGGTCTTTACAATTACTATCATTTTATTCCACTGGCCTGGTAGGCTGTTATCTTAGCCAACTCCTACATCCACACTGTGTAAAATCTGGAGGTCAGTACTCCTCCAAAACAAATTCATTTCTGACTTAGTCAGAGGTAGTTGGGCTTTTGTTTCATTTTAAAAACCAAGTGGCTTTGAAAATGAGATCATCAAGGCCAGGACTAAGCACTTTACAAATATTATCTCATTTGATCTTCACCACATTCCTGTAAGATAGGTGCTATTTTTTTAGATTGTACGTATATTATCATATAATACATATTTTCCTGTTCATCATATTGCAGAACAAGACGCATATTGCTTACACTAAAGAAAAATAAATTGAAGAACAGTATGTTTCAGTTTGCATTCAGACTCAATCTGCTCCTTTTATGGTGGTGGATAGCCTTTTTTGTCTTGAATCTCTTGGAGTTGTCATGGATCCTTGCCTTGTTGAGAAGAGTTGAGTCTGGGCCTGCTAGGAGGCTCAGCAGATTGAGTCAGGCCTAGAGATGAGAGGTTCTGGGTTCAAGTCTAGCCTCATATACTTCCTAGCTGTGTAACCTAGGCAAATCTCTTAATTCCCCTTGCTTATTCCTTACTGTTCTTCTGCCTTGGAACCAATACATAGAATTGATTCTAAGAAAGAAGGTGAAGGTTAAAAAAAAAAAAGAAAATAGTTAAGTTTTTCACAGTTGATCATCAAACACTATCTTTGTTACTGTGTACAATGTTGTCCTGGTTCTGCTCTCTTCACTTTGCATCACTTCATATGTCTTTCCATTTTTTTTCTGGTTTGTCATTTCTTAGGGCACAATAGTCTTCCATTATAATCACATACCTTGTTCAGCCATTCCCCAGTTGATGGACATACCTTCAGTTTTCAGTTCTTTGCCATCACAAAAAGAGTTGCTATAAATATTATAGAACATATATTTTCTTTTTCTTTTTCATTGACCATCTTAGGAAATAAATCTAATAGTGGTATAACTGGGTTGAAAGGTATACACATTTTTATAACTCTTCAGGACATAATTCCAGATTGCTCTCCAAAATGGTTGGATCAGTTCACAGTTCTATTATTATCCCATTTTAAAGCTGAAGAAACTGAGACAGAGTGAGATTAAATGCTTTGCTCAGGATCACACAGTTAGGAAGTGTCTGAGATTTGCACTCATGTCTTCTCTCATGTTCTAGAGCTCTTTCCTGAGTCAACTTGCTACCTTGTAATGAGCTCAAGAACACAAATTGCTAGGAAAGGAATTCATTATTCAACAATAACTAGAACACAATCTTACAATATACCCCACCATAAATTCTAAAAGGATCAATGATCAAATACAAAAAGTCATAAAACAGAGACTAGATTTTATCTTTTGCAACTGTGGCTGAGGAAAATTCTTTACCAGTCACAATATATAAGAAATTCAAAAGATAAAAGAGAGTAGCTTGTCTAGAGTGGATAGGAGGTAGACTTAAAGTCCAGAAGATCTGGGTTCAAATCTCATTTCAGGTCAGACATACTAGACATATGGCTCTGGACAACTACCTTAATTTCTTTGTGCTTCAGTTTCTTCATCTGTAGGATAAAAGGATTTTATTCAATGGTCTCTAAGGCCCCTTCTAAATCTAACTCTTGGTTGTCAATTGTTCCAACAATTCTGGAAGGCAATTTGGAACTATGCCCAAAGGGTGCTAAAATATTGTCTACCCTTTGATCCAGCCATAGCACTGCTGGGTCTGTACCCCAAAGAGATCATAAGGAAAAAGACTTGTACAAAAATATTCATAGCTGCACTCTTTGTGGTGACCAAAAATTGGAAAATGAGGGGATGCCCTTCAATTGGGAAATGGTTGAACAAATTGTGGTATATATTGGTGATGGAATACTATTGTGCTAAAAGGTATAATAAAGTAGAGGAATTTCATGGAGACTGGAATAACCTCCAGGAAGTGATGCATAGCAAAAGGAGCAGAACCAGGAAATCATTATACACAGAGACTGACACACTGTGGTGCAATCGAAGGTAATGGACTTCTCCATTAGTGTCAATGTAATGTCCCTGAACAATCTGCAGGGATCTAAAAAGCACTATCCACAAGCAGAGGACAAACTGTGGGAGTAGAAACACAGAAGAAAAACAACTGCTGGATTACATGGGCCGATGAGGATATGATTGGGGATGGAGACCCTAAATGATCACCCTAATGTAAATATTAATAATATGGAAATAGGTCTTGATCAATGACACATGTAAAACCCAGTGGAATTGCATGTCAGCTACTGAGAGGGGGGAGGGGAGAGGAGGGAAAGAACATGAATTTTATAAACATGGAAAAATATTCTAAATTAACTAATTAAATAAAGATTTCCAGATTTTATAAATAAATAAATAAATCAAACTCTTGGATATTATGATTTTTAGTAATGCTCACATGATTACAAAGAATTTTACCCAAATAAAAGGAATGCATTCAGAATAAGAAGAAAAAATATGGGCCAAAGGAAAAATATTTTTGCATTAAATATCTTTGGTAAAATTCTGACATCCAAAATTTATAGAGAATTGACATGCATTTATTAGAATAAAAGCTTTCCCTCAGTAGATAAGTGGTTAAGAGATATGAATAGGCAGCTGTTGAAAGAAGAAACACAAACAAACAATCATCAAAAAGGTGTATAACTCTAATCAGAGTAATACAGATCAAAACAACTCTGAAATACTATCTTGTACAAATTAAACTGGTTATATATAAAAAGGTATCAAAATTCAATATTAGCAGAAATGTAGGAAAATATTCATCATAACCCATATATACAAAATAATCATGCAACATCATTTGTAATAATAAAAAAAAATAAACAAAATGTATGCCCTACGATGGAGGGAGGAATGAACAAATTGTGGTAAATGAATGTGATGGAAAATCATAATATTTAAGGAATGATACATATGAAGGATTTAGAAACATATGGAAAGTCTTAAATGAAATAACAGTGAAGGAAGCAAATAGAACACTGAAACAAGAAATAGAACAATGTTAAAAATAAAGATGCCACTAAATGGCAACTAAATTCAGGACCAATACAATGGACCAGTGGTAACATGATATCCAAACTGAAGCTCACATTCTTCCTCTCTGTCAAATATCAGGGGATAGAGCTTGAGGATTGAGTGCCAAGTCTGGAGTCAGGATAATCTGGGTTCAAATCTGGTCTCAGATACTTCCTAGCTGTGTGACCCTGGGCAAGTCACTTAACCCCAATTGCCTAGGCTTTGTTCATCTATCTTAGAATTGATACTAAGACAGTAAGTAAGGGTTTTCTTTAAAAATCTATAAATTGTAAAAGTAGAAAGGGGATGTAGTTACCAGTCTCACTTGTCCTATGAGGTGGTGCTGCTTAACTGTTTGAGGAAACTGTCCTTTGGGGAGGGATTTCTGGGGGTTTAGGTGGGGAAAGTATCAAATGGGTTAGATTAGATGTTTAGCCTCTAAGATCCTTTCCAGCTTGAAATTGATGATCCTAAGACCAATTATTGTCAAAATATGTCTCAGCAAAGTACATTTTTGAAAAGAGAGATGGATAGGAAGACAGACACATTAATTCATTCCTGGTGGAACTGGAAATTTGTTCAACTGGTTTTGGAAAGTACAGGCTCACAGGAACTTAGACCTAGAAGACATCCCAGAAGTAAGACCAACCAATATCTAAACAAGAATGAGGGTTGTGGGGTGGAGAGGAGAGAGTGGAACTGGGCAGCTAGATGGCTCGGTGGATTAAGAGCCAAGTCAAGAGGTCTTGGGTTCAAATGTGACTTCAGACATTTCCTAGTTGTGTGACCCTGGGCAAGTCATTTAACCCCCAATGCCTAGCCCTTACCACTCTTCTACCTTGGAACCAACACACAGCATTAATTCTAAAATAGAAGATCAGGGTCAAAAAAGAATCCTCTCAGTAGCATACCTGACAAATAATTATCCAGCTTTTACTTGAATCTTTCCACAGGGATAAAATCTATTACCTCCCAAGGCAGCCCACTCTGCTCAGGATGGCTTTGAATTATAGGCTCATGATGCAGCATATGCTCTGGGGATACTCTCCCAATTTCTTCACACACTGGCAAATCAAGTCCCCCAAGAGCAAATAACAACTTTTTCCTTTGGGGTTCTGGATGACTTAGAGGGGTATTTCCCCAATGCTGTAGCTTAAGAGCTCCCACTTCTGAGTCTCCTCCAATGATTATCAGTTAATATTCATTAGTCAAATTCTGTTAGCTTTAAAAAAAAAGTCCTTTCCTTCTATCTTAGTATCAATTCTGAGATGGAAAAGCAGCAAAGGCCAGGCAAAATGACTTGCCCAGAGTCACCCAGCTAGGAAGTGTCTGAGTTCATATCTGAACTCAGGTCTTCCTAACTTCTGACCTGGTGCTCTTTCCACTGCACCACCTAGCTGCTCCTTCACTAGTTTTTAGAAAGGAATATTTTTAAGATGGCATATTAAGAATAGTTGTTACAAAGTATGCCCACAAAAAAATCTGTGACTCACTCTGTTCTGGGCTGGGTCTAATTCAGGCCAGTGATGGGACATACTGAAACAAAATAAGACACTCAATTATTAAATGGTAAATAAAAGGAGATTTATGTAGCCACAGGAACAGAAGGATATTCCACAAGGACATGGAGGGGGGATGCCCTGTATGGATTCAGCTGATTGAAGCTCCCTGCTTCTGAGCCAACCATCCTGCTCTGCCAAGTCAAGCAGCAGAATGCATTCTTATTGGCTGCCTTATATTCAAGTGACCAGGAAGTGTTAAGAGCCAGAGATTTTTTTTTTAATGTTTACGTCTGTCTTAGAATCTATACTAATAACCTGAGACTTTTTAAGTATTTTTCCATGGTTACATAATTCATGTTCTTCCCCTCCCAGAGCTGACAAGCAATTCCACTGGGTTATGCATGTATTATCACTCAAAACTTATTTCCATATTATTTACTTTTGTAATAGAGTAATCTTGTAAAACCAAAACTCAAAAATCATATACCCTTATGAACTGTTATATTTAAAATAGTTGTCTGCCATAAACTGTGGCAGTTAAAAGAGTGGATGCCATAAACTGTAAGAGTTAAAATGGTTGAGGTATAAATTGTGATAGATATAAGAGTGGGTGAGTAAATTTGTGACCGCAGAAAATATGTTTTCACTACAGTGTCTTGTTTTAAATCAAATATAAGGTGGTCGCCAGGGAAATATTCCCAATTATTCACATACCCAAGTCAACTGGGTTTTATAGAGAATTTAATTAATAATACAATGAGGAATCAAAGAAAGAGAGAAAGGGTAAGAAAGGAATAAGTATGAAGGGCCTTAAGTCAACATGGCCTAGACCTGAGTCTTAAGAGAGAGATATCAGTCAGTCTTTTATCTTAATCACTTACCACAAGATCTGTCTAAGCAAGGATTCTAGTGACACCAGGCTAGCTCCATTTCAGCTGACTTCACCAGCTCAATCTTCAATCTGAAATGTTTCAGAATGAGTCTGGAGAGAGACCCTTCAAAGCAGCCTTTCCCAGCTGACCTCTTCAATTCAGCCTTTCCTAGCTGACTGTTTCAGAATCAGTTTTTCTTTTCCTTATATAGGGAATTTTTTCCTTTGTCACCTCCCCTAAATTCTTACATTTACCGATCACAGTAGATGTTTTTCAAAGGACTGGCCATTCTTAATTCACATTTTGCTATCACCTTCTTAATTCACATCTTGCTCTCACCTTTTCTGGGTAGACTAAAACTTCTGAGGAATTCACATCAGGAAAGCTCTGAGTAAGTTTTCACATCTTTGCTCCTTGTAAGTTCACAAGTTGCCTGACTTTTATAGGTACTTGGCACCCCTTTCTAAAAATAGGCATGGCTTAAGTATGGGTTTAAGTACTTTTCATTGTTCAGCAAGGAGGTTTCTCCCCTAAAGCAGTCTTAAGTACTGGTGGAGTAGAGGTCTTCCCATTTCTGATCTAAGTAGAGTTCTCACATTTAAATGGGGAATGTTCCCAGTAGGGAATTGTTCCAATGGAGAATTCCCCAATGGGGAATTTCTTAACATTCACAAGTCTGAGAAATTTCAAGATTCACAGAACAAGTGACAAATCACATGTTTTTCTTCTGCATTTCTTCTCCCATAGTTCTTTCTCTTGTTGTGGATAGCACTCTTTCTCATAAGTCTCTCAGGATGGTCCTGGATCCTTGCATTGCTGTTAGTAGTGTGCAAATAGAAATTTGATACACATGAACTACATTTACCCAGCATTCTTTTAAGTTATGTCCTCACTAAAGTCACTAAAGGGTTTTTAAAAAAATAAATGGGGTTCTTTTAAATCTGGGGTGCCAACTGTATTAAAAAATAAAAGAGGGAAATTTTGTGCCCTGAGGGAAGAAAGTCTTTTTCCCACCTTCTCTCTTCAGCTTCTCAAGTCTGAGAGACCCTCACTGTTCTCCAGCCAGAGTCTTCTCCCCTCAGGATTCTTTCCTAGGGCCCCTCCCCCATTGAGGTGATCAATTTCACATACTCTTCAGTCTGGCACTTTTTCTCTAGTGCCAGTCTCTGTCACAGTCCTCACTTTGTGTCCTGTCATTTGGGAGATAAATTTTGCTGAAATCCACGCTGTGGGGCTTTTGGGGTTTTTGCTTTGGTAAAGCACTGCAGATGTGGGTCTCTGGCTCTGTGCTCTGCTCACTGGCTGAAGGAACCTCTTTCTTTCTCACTTTGTTGTTATTGAATCCTATAAATTTAAATACTTGGAATTTTCATTAATTTTTACTCCCATAGTAGCAAAGTCTATTACATTTGATCATCCCATGGTGTTTCACTTTCTTTGTACAATGTTCTCCTGGTTCTGCTTATTTCACTCTGCATTAGTTCATGGAAGTCTTTCCAGTTCTTATAGAAATCAAGCAGCTCATCATTTCTTAATAGCACAATGGTATTCCATCACCATCATACCACAATTTGTTCAGCCATTCCCCAAAAGAGGGACAACCTTTCATTTTCCAATTTCTAGCCACCACAAAAAAAGCATGGCTATGAATTTTTTTGTACAACAATTTTTAAAAATCTCTTTGGGGAACAAACCTAGTAGTGGTATTGCTGGATCAAAAGGCATACAGTAAGACTTTTTCATCTTGATTGTTGCAATTCCATGGGAGAGCTGAAGGAAAGTTAAAATGAAAAGGAAAATGGCTTGGTCCATCAGATCTTCTTTCTTCTCTAGGCTCTGATTCTTTGTTCACTTTTGGGACTTTCTCTATTTGCCTATGTCGATACTTCAGGTTCCTTTTATGGTAGGATCTTCTCCCATTAGTATATAAGCTCCTTGAGGGCAGGAACTGGCTTTCTTTCTACTTATATTTGTATTCCTAGTTTGTAGTTAGGTTCAGTGTCTAGCACATAGTTTATACTTAATAAATGCTTGTTGACTTGGCATAAATATCCTTGCACAATAAGAAATAACAAATATGAAGATTACAAAAAAATCTAAGTAATGCACCATCAAAATTGTTGTTCAGTTGTATCTGAAACCCTATGACCCAATGAGAGGTTTTCTTGGCTAGAATACTGGACTGGTCATTTTATAGATGAGAAAAGTAAAGCAAAAACTGTTAAGTGACTTGTCCAGGGTCACACAGCTAGTCTGCTATTGTCTCAAGCCAGATTTGAACTCAGGGAAATGAGTCTTCCTGGATTCAGGCCAGGTACTCTATCCACTGCATCACTTTGCTATCTCTAACAAAAACTGTGCCAGAATAGTATAGTTCAATATGCAGGATGTGGGGAGATAACTGCTATTGTTTCTGTTATTGCTGGGATGGCCAGGGAAAAGTTGTGTCTCCAGTACTAAGAGCACATAAGACCCAGGAGAATGAAAACTCCAGCATATAGTCCTTAAGGACAAAGATTGGATTTTGGTTTGAATTTTGTAATCCTAGCACCTATTAAAACAACTTGCACAAAGTAGGTATTTAATATAAATATTATATAATTTATATAATATAAATATCTGCTGGGGGATGCTGCTACACACAGGGATACGGGTACACAAGGGACTGCTCTGGGGAATCTGCCTATTGATCCCTAACGATGGCTGATCTAGTTCCTCCCTCACTCCTTCCCTTAACCAACCTCTCCCTTTTGCCTCCCTCACCTCCCAAATCTTCTTGAAGCCTTTGCTCCTTCCCTCCCTCCTGATCAAATTATAAAATACTCTAAGTTTCTTTCTCAGGTAAGGGGTTTGTTGGGATAACAGGATGGGAAACTAAGGTAAGGGGGATGAGGAAGTCCCTAATCTAAATGAATGATTGAGAAAGTAGTCCAGTCACAAACCATGACTATTAGACAGGGAGAGGGAGGACAATGGCTTTTCAAGATCTTCTTTCTTCTTCTTCAGCCAAGTTTCTCTTCTCAGTGTCAACTTCAACTGCTCAGAATCAGAGAAAGTCCAAAAGCCAAGTTTGCACACACACCCCCCCTCACCCCCCAGTTCTTTCAGCCAGCTTCAAACCTCCAAGGAAAAGATGGCTTCCATTCCGAGACACAGAGACCAAAAGCCCAGTTTCTCCTCTCCGTGTGGCCAGCAAAAGCCTCCCAGGAAAAAGGTGGCTTCTAGTCAGAGACACACAGACCAAAAGCCCCTGCCCCCTGTCAGCTCAAACTGCCAACCAACCTCGGACATTCCATTGGAATCTCCTCTTGCATTCTTGCATCTTGATCCACAAGTCCTGCAAAACCTTTCTCTCGTCATATCTCTCACACCAGGGAAGATTAGTACCTCTGCTGTAAGGGCTTGTTGAGTCCTTTTCAGGGCTGCTCTTCCAATTTTGTGGTCCCTCTTTTACCCAGATCTCATCTATGGCTCCAAAAAACTATAGCATACACAGTGGCCCCAGCATGGTAAACAATCTGAGCAGGTGGCCTAAGCTAGGTTGAGTGTAATAGAAAGACCTCAAACTTGTGGGTGACTTAGGGGGGTGTGAAGGCATGTGAAGATTTTTTCCAAGTAGAAGGAGTGGAAGAGAATAACTTGTTTCAATAGCCATGAAGGCAGGGGAAGTTGGCACTGTGAAGCATTTAGAGCTTGGTTAAACATCAAAGAAGCCAAGATCATCCACTGTATCCTGAGCCATCTCCAGTCATCTTGACTTTTGTCTTGCCATAGGACTTCTTTGAATCTGGAAGGGAGAGTGAGGCCAGAGACTTTATGTAACTCTGTTTCACTTAAATCCAATTTATGAAGGAGTAAAAAGGCATCACCAGTGATGTCATTTTGGACCTCTTCAAATACAGAGGACAAGAACGAACCAACCAAGTAGGTTCTTAATATGTATTAGCTGAAATGAATTTACATCAGAATCATACAGGTTATATTCAGATTTTCTATAAAACAGATTTGGATGGGGAAAACTTCAGTTGCCATTACAATGAATATAGTGTGTTTATATTTAAATATAGGTGCTGATCTTAGAACTGGAACTTGGATCGACTAAAAGCAAATGGTTCAATACCATAAGAGGATGATATATTTAGACCTGGAAGGGAATGTGGAGGCCATAAATTCTCCAAACTTCTTTATTACCTACCCAGTTTTGGACTATATACCCCCATTATGTGTGAATTTATACATTTGGAAATTATATACAGGCATTTCTTTACTATTAAGATTATACCCTTTGGGCTACTTTCCCATTCCTGCTAGGGGAGAGAGCTAGGTCACAGAGGGCAGATGACAACTATTCCTTTCAGGGAACTATAATCTAGTAACCCTGAGGGGCTAGGGTCTCTTCTATTCATGAGCCCCCATCTGAGATGTTCCTCAATATCAATTTTTTACTAAAAGAAATTTGTTGAGAAGGGTATAGCAAGAACAATGGCCATAAAACAATCACCTCAAACCAGGGAGTGTACTATACTCTTGCACACACACCGTATACATATGCACAAATGGCCTAATGTATTACTGAAGACTCCAAAAACTCTAGGGATAACAACTACATAATAATTAATTCTGTCAGCTGAATTTTCTGATAGGTCTGAGTTTGGACAACCCCACAGGAGTCATGGGTAGAATGAGCTTCATAGAATGAATGGATAATTAGGACCAGGTGACATAGATGGGCTTCCAAAAAATTCCCAAACAATGCCAGTGAAGTACATGCATAGAATATGAATGGGGCAAAGTTGTAACTCATTACTCCTAGTCCTGAGAGTCCTTTTCTCCCTTCCATAAGTCCCAACTAATTTTGCTTCTTGTTGGCATCAGAGATGGAGTTTTTCTCTTCCTCAGTTGTACTGACATGGTATCTCAGCTGATGGATCAATCCACAGCTGGACTGGGTCAAGCAGGTCACTCAGCTAATGTGATGGTCCTTCAGGGGAACTAGCTTCTGCTGCTACTGGCTCTAGTTGACTTTGCTAGTACCTTTGGTTATCAATGGTTTTAATGTATCTCCTGGTCTCACTGGTCACCTGGGCACTACCGTCCCAAGACAATCATTTATCTAAGATCAGGAAGTCGGATGCCCAACAGAAATAGTCTGCAGTCTTCCTTCCTAGAAACCTACCAGGGGAAAAGTGCAAGATTGTTTGCTAAATCTTTTTGGGTGTTCAATCCATTCTGATTCAGCCTCTCTTGAACCATCAATCCTTCCAGCTCTTTAAACAATCAGTTCACCAATCTCCAGGTGTTGGATTGAAACCAGGTAGGAAATACTGAGCATGCTCTGACGTGAGCAGAAGGGTTTATTTATCACATATCTCCAGAAGCAAATGCTTCTCTGGAATGCCAGCTGAGTATGTCCCAAAAGATGGGGGTGAGGAGAACAAGGGGCACCTTGGTAGGTTCATAGAATCATGAAAAGTTTGAAAGTATCTTAGAGGTTATGAAATCTAATCCTTTTATTTTATAGATGATAAACCAAGGTCCCTGAAAGCTAAGTGACTCCCAGAGTCATAGTGCTAGTAGGATTTGAATCTAGATCTTCCTGATTCTAAGACTGGTGTTCTAGCTACTAGAAAAATTTTTAAATGAGGTAAAGGTAAAATAAACAATACTTAAAATTTTTATATTTCATTTATTAGTAGTCCAAAATCTCTTTGCTTTCACAAAAAATTAATAGTAAATTTTAGTGGCAGAAATGATTGAATATATTGGGGTCCCTTCCACATTTGGGAGTTAAGGATAAGGTGCTCCCCTATAATCTGGAAAAAATCCATGTAAAATTTTGGGACCCCCTTCATACTAGAGAATTTTGAAGGTTCTTTTGTAAGGTGTTTACAGTAAAAGAAATTATATATATTTATGTATTAAAAGATAAAATACATTGATATATATTACAACATATATTTTTTGCATTTTTTAGTTTCTAAGCTTTTTCTGTGTCATCTGCTGGCTTTCTTGTGTTATCTGTGGCTTCCACACCCCCCCCCCCCAAATTTCCTCTTAATTTCTTATGCTGATCCTGGATATATTGAAACTGAGATGGGGAAAAATGAGATGTGGAAAAATGAGATGTGGGAGGGATACCTGTACTTCATTAGTCTATAAAAATCTCTGATTTCCTGGGGGGAGAGGGTAAATTTACAAATGATTATTGTTTTGTCATTTCAGTTCTCTCTGACTTACTATTTCTCCACTTGGGGTTTTCTTGGCAAAGATCCTGAAGCAGTTTGCCATTTCCTTCTCCAGCTCATTTTACAGTTGAGTAAAACTGAGACAAATAGGGTGAAGTGACTTGCCTAGGGCCACGAAATTAGTGTCTGAGGCCATACCTGAACTCAAGAAAATAAGTCTTCCTGACTCCAGGCCCAGTGCTCTATCTACCACACCACCTCATTGCCCTTTCAAAGGATAATTGTTTTTATAATTAATAATTCAATTAATCTAATTAATGTAGCTAGCAAACAGGGAACATTATTAGTTTTAAAGATTATTTAAAATTTCAAATAATAAATTACAATGTTCAAACAATAACACAGCAGTCAGTGAACATAACAGAGTTAGATTCAGTAGAAGCAAAAGTCTTCCTTTTCTGTATATAAATATTCACAATATACACTGTACAACCAAGAATTAATTGTCTCTGATTTCAACTCAGGCTAAAGTATTTCATAGGAATTCAGTGACTCCTGTTAACATGGTTCTCTTTCATAGATGACTTTATACCTTATTTTCCTTTTCTATTTTATTTTTATTTTTGTAGGATTAAGAGGAAGATCAAGAAGGCCACTTTGCTTGTTTGGCTGGTCCCTAAAGTACAGGAAGGGGAGTGATGTATAATAATCCTGGACAGGTTAAGGCTAGGTTGCAAACCAGCTTTAAATACCAAACATAGTCTACATTTGATCCTAGCATCAATAAGGGGCTAATGGAATTCATGGAGTAGATTGGGAAGGGGGTGTTTGGGAGTATGATATAGACATTCCTAGGCTTCATGAAAATTTCTTTGGCCCATGTGTGAGGGATGGCTTAGAGAGGAGAGAGACTAATTAGGTGGAGGCTGCTAAAATTGTCTGGGAGAGAAGTGATGACGTGTTTGACTAGAGTAATGGATGTGTGGAAAGTGAAAAGGAGAACAGATATCATGGAGATTTTGCAAGTTCTTGGATGTACTGGATGAGTAGAAGTGAGGCGTCAAGGACGACAACAAAGTTTCAAGTCTAAGTGACAGGAGATGGTGGTGCTCTCAACAGAAATAGTGAAGTTTAAAAGAGTACGAGGTATCACATAAAATATAAAATATAAACATAGTATAAAACTCTCTACTTGGCATTCAAAGCCTTTCATGACTGAGTCCTCCCTCTTCACACTTCACACTGTCCACTTTACCACACTTCTTTTTTTAAACTTTTATTTTCTACCTTATAATCAATACTAAGTGTCTGTCCTAAGGCAGAAGAGTAATAAGGGTTTAGGCAATTGGGATTAAGCAACTTGCCCAGGGTCGCAGAACTAGGAAGTATTTGAGACCCCAGGACCTCCTGTCTCCAGATCTGACTATCCATTGAGCAACCCCACCATATACTCTTAAATCCAGTGACATTGGCCTCCTTACTCTTCTGCAAAAGGCATCTCTCTGTTCTGGGTATTTCCTTCCCTCCTTTCCCTCCTTTCCCTCCTTCTTTTCTTCCTTTCTTCCCTCCTTCCTTCCTTCCTTCCTTCCTTCCTTCCTTCCTTCCTTCCTTCCTTCCTTCCTTCCTTCCTTCCTTCCTTCCTTCCTCCCTCCTTCCTTCCCTCCCTCCTTTCCCTCCTTCCTTCCCTTCTTCCTTCCTTCTTTTCCTTCCTTCCTTCCTTCCCTCCCTCCTTTCCCTCCTTCCTTTCCCTCCTTCCTTCCTTCCCTTCCTTCCTTCTTTCTTTCACTTCCTTCTTTTCCTTCCTTCCTTCTCTTCCTTTCCTTCCTTCCTTACCTTCCTTCCTTCTTTTCCTTCCTTCCTTTCCTCATTCCTCCCTCCCTTCCTTCTTTTCCTTCCTTCCTTTCCTCCTTCCTTCCTTCCTTCCTTCCTTCCTTCCTTCCTTCCTTCCTTCCTTCCTTCCTTCCTTTTCTTCCTTCTTTCCTTCCTTGCTTCTTTCTTTTCCTTCCTCCTTCCCTCCTTTTATTCTCTTCCTTTCTCCCTTTAACACTTCCCTTCAATCTTAGTAACAATTCTAAGACAGAAGGGCAAGGACTAGGCTAATGGAGTAAAGTGACTTGCCCAGGGTCATGCAGCTAGGAAGTATCTGAATGATCTGGATGATCTAGATGTTTTCTCTGGTTATCCTTCATGCCTGGAATATTTTTTCCTTCCTCATCTCTATCTTCTGACTTTTCTCAAATTTCTGCTAAAACCTCACCTTTTCCAGGTAACCTTTTTCCAATCCCTCTTTTTTTTGTTGTTATTCCAGATCATCTCTTTGTTGATTATTTCCTATTCATCCTATATCTTTGTTGTACTTCATTGTTTGCATGTGGTCTCCCCTGTTAGATTGTGAGCTCCTTAACAGCAAGGACTAGCTTTTGCCTTTCTTTTCGACACAGTACCTGGCATATAGTAGATGCTTAATACAAGTTTATCAATTGACTAACAGAAGAATAGAATCAACAATGAAGACCACAGCCCAGCCATGCCTGTTTATCTGGTGCAATTCACACTTTTCAAAATAAAATAAGGTGGGGTAAGGCTGGGGCTCTTGATTCTCCAGAGCATACAGATAGTGGGGATTACAGAAACCACAGGGATGGAAGCAGGGTGAGATAGGAGGCTTACATAGATTATGGCCAGCAGCAGTTAGTTGTAGCTATCCAGGAGGAAGGAAATGGGATGTGGTTAAGGAGTAGTCTCTGACCTGGGATCTGTGTCTGCACAGGAGGCATCGACTTCTCCCTATTATTCCTGTGAGTTTCACATGGCTTGTAAGTGGAGGTAGGACAGTGACATTCCTCAGGACTGGTGGTTCATTCCAATCTCCAAGACGCATCTTCTCTTTAATATAGGCTTTGAAGTGAAAGACTCAGTTCTTTATCATCAACTAAATTTTCAACGTTCAATTATCTTGAAGATTTGGACCATTTTGCAGGAATGGAGTTTAATATTCTTAAGGGAGAGCTAAACTAAGCCAGATTGTTATCTTTCCTAGAGATATTCTGGCCATGGGCATAAGCCATACAAAATATAGATGAAGGAGAAAAATTTCTACTTGCAGCATTTATATACTGCTTTAAGGCTGTCTCATCAGATTCTTACAACAATCTTGGGAGGTAGGAGCTATTATTATTCTCATTTTTTCTTTTTAATAAACTTGTTTGTTTTTAATATTCAATTTAAAAACCCCTTACTTCCTGTCCTAGTAACAACTCTAAGACAGAAGGCAAAGGCTAGGCAAATGGGGTTGAGTGACTTGCCTAAGGTCACATAGCTAGGAAGTGTTTAAGACCAGATTTGAATCCAGGTCCTCCTGACTACAGATCTGGCACCCTGCCTACTGGGCTACTTAGGTATCCCTCCTACTTTTTTCTTTTTAATGAATTTATTATTTGTCTTTAACATTCTTTTTGCTTTAAATCCTTACTTTCTGCCCTAGTAATAACTCTAAGACAGAAGGCAAAGGCTAGGCAAATGGGGTTAAGTGACTTGCCCAGGGTCACATAGCCAGGAAGTGTCTAAGACCAGGTTCAAATGCAGGTCCTATTGACTCCAGCCTGGCATCCTATCCACTGTGTTTTCTAGCTGTCCCCAACATTCTCTCTTTTTTTTAAGTTGAGTTCCAATTTCTCTCTTTCCTCTCATCCCTTCACCACCCATTAAGAAGGCAAGAAATGTGTTATCCTTATCTTACACATTGGGAACCTGCAACAGAGAGATGCTAAGTGACTTGACCAGGTTCACAGTTAGTGTTGGGGTGGGAGGTGTAAATTTGAACTCTGATCCAGGTATCTATCAGTTATACTAGCTAGATGCCCAAGAACCTGAGACTGCAAGGTCTATGTCTTTTCCAGAGCCCTGGATGGGTCATACATATAACTAAGAATACTCAGTCTTAGATATGCATCTGAATCCATAAGAGTTAAATTGCATCCTTGAGGGGGGAAATTTCAGAAAAAGGGATGAATGAACATCTTTGAGGAGACCAGGGCTAGAGAAGAGTAGTTTCATCATGAAAATAAACCAACAGGGTATGTGATTGTTATGAAGCTTTGTTCTTCAGAATGTAGGAGGGTCCATGGAGTTTCCTCTCAGATCTGAGCCAGCATTATTCTTAGCTGTTGCCATGGGAACCAGACATCCTGATGTTCTATAGAGCATGTGTAACCTATCGTGTTCAGGTTTGGAAAGATTTCAGATGGAAATAAAACAAGCTTCTCAAGGAACGTTGACAGCTTTAAAAAAAAAAGACCAGAAGAGAACAGAGAAGAATCTCACTCTAATATCACTGTTATAAAGCTTTTATCCCCATGGGATGAGTTGTTTATGTTATCATGAATTAGGGGGCAGGCATGAAGGCCAGTGGAAGTGGAAAAAGAGCCCTGGCTCAGGAATCTGAGGATCTGGGTTCAAATCCTACATCTGATAATTACTGTGTGGTCTTGACAGGTCATTTAGCTTCCCCAGCCTTTAATTTCTCATCTGTAAGTGATGGGTTTGAACTAGGTGGACTTTGAGCTCCCTTCCAGCTCTAGATACTTTGAATAATACTTAACTGAGGCACCGAGATATCCTACTTGATAGAAAGGTCCTGGGTTCAAATCTAGCCTCAGACATTCCCTAGGTGTGTGACCCTGGGCAAGTCACTCAACTCCAATTGTCTAGCCCTTACTACATTTCTCCTGATGCTTAGTATTGATTCTAAGATGAAAAGTAAGTTGTTGTTTTTTTTTAAACAAAGGGTTTGTTTCCATTTCAACATAATAATTAAATAAGGGCAGCTAGGTGGCATATTGGGTCTGGAGTCAGGAAGACCTGAGTTCAAATACACTTCAAACTCTTACTAGCTGTGAGACATTGGGCAAGTCACTTAACCCTGTTTGCTTCAATTTCCTCATCTGCAAAATGAACTAGAGAAGGAAATGGCAAACCACTCCAGTAATTTTTGTCAAGAAAACCCCAAAAGGGGTCATGATAATTTGGACATGAGTGAAATAAATGAACAACAACCACTAATGAAATAATAGGTCAGGTCTCCATCTCTATCAGTAATGTAATAAACCTCTACTAAAAGTCTTCCTCTCATGTCTCATTGGGATCTTAACTCCCTGAGTTCTCAAGGGTGATGCCAAGCAAAGCACAGATTCCGACCAGGCCCTAAGAACCCCAGAAGACTTTAAGTACTGGACCATGGACAAACTATACATCTATTGGCAAAACTCCTCAAGAGACAAGCCTATCCAGGGCTGAATGTTTGACCACAATTGTTCTTAAAGTCCACTTACTAAGAGAGAGAAGAGTTGTGTATATTATTATGGCCATGGTCATGAAATCATGGATTTGTGTCATATTAGGTATACCATGCATGTAGCCCCACTGATGCCCATAGTTCATTCTGTTACCGTCACCTATGGCTGGTCTGAATGGCAGCCCAAAAAAGATTAGGAATGGGTAATATATTAGGGTATCTTTTCTCTATTATAGAGGTTGAAATTTCACCTTTTATTTTATTTTTATATGGATATTAACATAAAGATTTAGATTAATATATTAGCACAGATATAGATTAATATAGATATAGACCCCTTCCTAGGTGAATCCTACAGATTCCTTTTCAGAATAATGTTTTGAAATGCTTAAAATAAAATCTATAAGATTATCAGGGAAACCAATCCTACTGAAATACAGTTATCAAAATATTTTAAAAACTAATTGACACAGCCGAATGATCCCTTCTGTGATGTGGGGAGGATGGGAAGGGGCCGGGACAGTTGCAGATGGGACTTATTATATAGATACGAAGAAAACTAAGTTAAACATATGAGGGATCAATGATTTCATTTATGTACAATGTTCTTTTTCTTTGCATCTGGAAATACTTCTTCTGTTTGGTTTTGTAAAATTTGGAATAAAGCAAAGGATAAAAAAAGAGGAAAAAAGTCACAGACCCCATGTTAAGAATCTTGCTATTTTGACTATATGTCCTTTAGCATGGTTTGGGATAATGTTGCAACTTCTGCTTCATTCAATCAATAAACATTTATTAAGCGTCTACTATATTCCAGGCACTATTTCCTTTCATTGGTCAATAATCCCTAATCCCTAAAGATCCTTCCAAAATCACAATTCTATTTAAGCAAGCATTATGGTAACCACCATGAAAGCATTTGAATAGTTTTCCATTTTGTGCTTCCAGGGAGATGTCAAAACAACCACAGCGTGAATATTCTTCTGGAGTGCAAGAAAAGACAAAGATAAAAAAGCCAGCTTTGGCTATAATTACAAAAACAGGTGCAAACTTGCATTTTGCTGAGGTTCTGAAAATGCTGGCAGGGCCAGGCCAGGAAACTCTATGTTGGGGGTTGGGGGGAAGCTATAATAATAGAATTCCCCTCCCTGTGGCCTGAAGACCTATACTTTACCCACATTGTTCCACGGTTACATTTTCAGCCATCTGTTTCCCTGGTCCTGCCACATCCTGTGTCAATGAAAACTGGCCTAATAAGAGGAATCTCTGTTGCTTTATGGCATCTGGGAGGGTTTTGTGTGTATGCGTGTTTTTTCTCCCCATCCTCGTCTTCTTGTGGATGCTTTCATCTGGATGTCCACTAAGGAATCTTTTCCAGCTCTTAGGAAGGGCATCAAGGGGGATGGCGTGGAGATGAAGGGGCCAAATATTCCCAGTCAGGGGTCAGCATCCGACACCGCCCCTGATTCTGGAGGGTGGGCAAAGAGCCTGGCCAAGTACTGACCTCTGCCGATTCATTCCTAATGAATTCCCTCAATGATTCTCCAGGCCCCCGGTTTCTCTCCAGGAGTGTCCCCAAACTAAACTTCTACTTTCATTCTGTGGATAGACTTTTGCCAGTCCTTCTCCCCAGTTGCGTCTGGTGTTGCCACCTGGTTCTAGTTCGCTTACAGATGAGAACAGAGACACCTGGGGATTTGAAGTGACATGTCTAAAATCACACAGATTACTGGGATCTGAAACTTCATCTTTTGATCCCAGAACCAGCATTCTTTCCTATATGCCCTAAAGCCTCTCAGAGAATTATAAGTATCTCCATAATGAAATTTTAGAGGCTGAAAATTCTAATATTCTCAGCAAGAATCTGGAGACTCCTTTGTGTTTCTTTTAATCCTAGAATTCCTTTTTTTTTTAATCCTTATTTTCTGTCTTAGAATCAATACTAAATATCAGTTCCAAGGAAAAAGAATGATAAAGGGCTAGGCACCTGGGGTTAAGTGACTTGTAGGGGGTCACACAACTAGGAAATTCCAGAGGTCATATTTGAACCTAGCTCTCTTTCCACTAAGCCATCTAACTGTTCCCCTCCCAGAATTTTTGAAGGACAGGAAAGACAAAAAGGGAAAAAGAGACTCTTCTCTAACAGAGGTCCTCAACCCCTTTATCTGACAGGTGACAAGGTGAAAGAGGAAAATCAATCAATCAACAAACATTTATTAAGTATTTACTATGTGCCAGGCACTATACAAAGTGCTAGTAGATACTTTGAATTCTTTGAAACCACTGGCAGACACCTTGAATTTCTCACCATGGAAAATCCTGTCCCAAAGAAAGAAACCTGGGAAAATAACAGTAAGGCATCATCTTAAAAAAGAGGGGAACTATGCCCAAAGGGCGATAAAAGAATGTCTACCCTTTGATCCAGCCATAGCACTGCTGGGTTTGTACCCCAAAGAGATAATGGACAAAAAGACTTGTACAAAAATATTCATAGCTGCGCTCTTTGTGGTGGCCAAAAATTGGAAAACGAGGGGATGCCCATCAATTGGGGAATGGCTGAGCAAATTGTGGTATATGTTGGTGATGGAATACTATTGTGCTAAAAGGAATAATAAAGTGGAGGAATTCCATGGAGACTGGAACAACCTCCAGGAAGTGATGCAGAGCGAAAGGAGCAGAACCAGGAAAACATCATACACAGAGACTGATACATTGTGGTACAATCGAAGGTGATGGACTTCTCCATTAGTATCAACGCAATGTCCCTGAACAATCTGCAGGGATCTAAAAAAAATACTACCCACAAGCAGAGGATAAACTGTGGGAGTAAAAACACCAATGAAAAGCAACTGCTTGACTACAGGGTTGGAGGGGATAAGACTGAGGAGAGACTCTAAATGAACACTCTAATGCAAATTCCAACAACAGGGAAATGGGTTCGAGTCAAGAACACATGTGATAACCAGTGGAATCATGCGTTGGCTATGGGAGAGGGAAAGGCGGGGGGGGGGGGGGGGAATAGGAGGAAAAGAAAATGATCTTTGTTTCCAGTGAATAATGTATGAAAACGACCAAATAAAATAATGTTTAAAAAAAAAAAAGAGGGGCTATCTCACACTGAGGCAGCCATCTATCTGTGCTACAGACCAGAGTAACTGAATAGGGTCTTTCCTTTTAAGAGAGGAAAATTGGGGGTGACATGTCAGGGTTCTGTGAAAAGCAGAACACCTCCTTAACAGTGGAGTAGATTCTAGGGTGGTTCTAGAGCATCTTTCAAATAGGTGAAGTGAGAACATAACAGAATTATCACTGAAAAAGGATGTGATATGTTATGTTAGACAAAGTGCCAAGTCTGGAATCTGAGTTCAATTTTAACTCCAGACACTTGCTAGCTATTTGACCGTAGGTAGGCAAATCAACTTTTTTCTGTCTCAGTTTACTCTGCTGTAAAATGGGAGCACATTCCTCCCAGGTTTACTGAATATTTATAAAGCTCTTAACACAGTACCTGGCACATAATAGGTACTTGATAAATAATACCTGACCCCTCTTCTTCCCTCAGAGGATTATAGAATTATATGATTAGATAATCAGAGAATTATAGGGGCAGCTTTATCTACTGAAGTAAGCACTAACTGTGGCTATAGGAAAGATCTAGGTTTAAATCTGCACTGACAAGAACTGAAAACCAATGATTATATTTCTCCAAATCTCAGTGATGAGGAAAGTGAGTCCCTTCTCCATTGTGATTCCTCCCAGACTTGGGGTATTGCTGTCCCAAAGTTGTTGGATTTGGGGTTCTGGGCTGTTTCTTTTGGGATATAAAGGGAGGAGGTGATGGTGATAATTTGACTTGCCTGGCACATACTACCTCCTATCTTTTCTTTAGGGGGCATTGATACATAAGCTAATTTGACTCGACTCTTCCAAAAGTGGCAGCTGGCTAGCAGTTGGTGGGGAAAGCTAGCCCCTACTCCACAGGAGTCCTTTCTCTGAAGGATGGCCACTGGGCTGGTGTGATAGCAAAGTAATCTAGACACACCTTTGGATGACTTAAGTCAGTTCTCCAGGCCTACTTCCATTTTCCTATCATCTTTTCCCATTGTCAAAAACCACATGATCCAGAGACAGTTCCAGTTCTCAGCTGGAGGCCAGAAGTTTTTCTTAGCTTTCTTTTAGAATGTTCCTTCTTCTGTCTTCTGGTTCTTAATCACTCACATTAATTGCTTCCATATTTTGGATGGTGTAACAGACCATAAATTGATATCGTTAGAGCTAGAAGGGACCTCATTTATGTGTGTGTGTGTCATTCATCCTTAAAAGATTCCCTCTCAAGGGCTCTCTTCTTTAGGTTTGCTGTCACTAAAGTATTCTAGGTTCTAAATTGCTCTATTCTTTTATACAAAACCTAAAGGATGTATGTAACCAAGTTTCTTTAGCCAATCCAAATGTACCTTCTATACAACCTCACTCCATCTCTTCCAAAGGATTTCTTGAACATGTTCTTGATTGATTGATTCAATAGACATTTCTCAACCTTGTTTATACCTAGCTCACATCACTGATTTACTTGGTTTGCTGATGTCATCCTCACAAGACAATGTCATTTTAAGTGGAGATGAGATAACTGACTGATTCCATGGATTTCCACACTTACTCATCATATATCTAGAGCTGGAAGGGATTTTGGTGGTCATCTAGCCCAGTGATATCAAACTCAAATGGAAACATTAGCCTCTAAACTGTACATAAGGATCTAGCAAACCACATATTAATGTTGTCTCCTATTGCAACAGCAATTTCAGTGGTGCAGTGTATAGGAAGATTCATCTTCCTGAGTTCAAATCCAGTCTCCAACATTTACTAGCAATGTGACCCTGGGAAAGTCACTTAACCCTGTTTGCCTTGGTTTTCTCATCTGTAAAACGAACTGGAAAAGGAAATGATTCAAACCACTCCAGTATCTTTTCTCCAAAAACCCAAAAGGCAACATGACTAAACAACAACAACAACATTTTTTTTTTAATTTGTATTGTTAAACATTTCCCAGTTACACTTTAATCTCCACTGGGGAGTGTTACAAGCCAGCACTGGTTTCTCAGGCTTGTATTTGACACTTGATCTAGCTAATAAGTCCCTAAATCTTACTGAAGAGGAAATTGAGAACCCAAGAGGCTATGTAACTAGCTCAAAATCACACTGGTTAAATGGCACCTAGGATTTGAACTCAAAAGCTATAACTCCAAGTTGAGCCCTCTTCCAAGGTACCTCAAACTTAAATTTGCCATTAACTTTCATACATTGCTCTTGCCATCTGGAAATGTGGCAGCAATAAGGAATTATCCATCTATCTCCTTTGACTTAGGGATCTGTAATAGTTAAAATAGTTGGTGCCAAAAACTGTTATAATTAAAATGGTTTATGGCATAAATTGTGATAGATATAAGAGTGGGTGAGTAAATTGTGACCGCAGAAAATATGTTTCACTACAGTGTCTTGTTTTAAATCAAATATAAGGTGGTCGCCAGGGAAATATTCCCAATTATTCACATACCCAAGTCAACTGGGTTTTATAGAGAATTTAATTAATAATACAATGAGGAATTAAAGAAAGAGAGAGAGAGAGAAAAAAAAGTATAAGTATGAAGAGAGAGAGATCAGTCAGTCAGTCTTTTATCCCTCACCACAAGGTCTGTCTAAGCAAGGATTCTAGTGACACCAGGCCAGCTCCATCTCAGCTGACTTCATCAGAGAGAGTTCCAGCCAGAGTCCTCCTCCAAGAGAGATCCAGCCAGAGACTGTTTCAAAGGGCCTCTCTCCAGAGCCTCCAGAGGGACAGAGTCCCCTCAGAGGAGCTCCAGTGAGACCTCCTTAGAGATTGTCCTCCAAGATCTTCCCTTCCCTTCTCCAGAGCCTCTCTCAAGAGATTCTTCCCAAAAGATCCTCATCCGAGCTTTCTCCAAAAGGATTGTCTCCAAGGATCCCTTGCTCAAGAGATTCCTTTTCTTATATAGAGGTTTTTTTCCTATGTCACCTCCCCTAATTTCTTCCATCTACCAATCACCGTACATGTTTTCTAAAAGACAGCCCATCTGAATTCCAGCTAAGTCGACTAATCCCCTCAGTAAGTCTGAACCAGAGAAAACACAGCTGAGTTGACTAATCCCATCAAGAGAAAACCTGCCCGACCTTTATAGGTACCTAGCATCCCATTGTATCAATTCTAAAAACAAGCCTGGTTCAAAGAACTCCTTGCCTCATCATAAGCATGGGTCCAAGTACTTTCATTGTTTAGCAAGGAGTTTTCTCCCCTGAAAGCAGTCTTAAGTACAGGTGGATTAGAGGTCCTCCCATTTCTCATCCTGGCGAGTTCTCACATCAAAATGGGGAATGTTTCCAGTAGGGAATTTGTTCCAATGGAGGATTCCTCAATGTGGAAATTTTTAACATTCACAAGTCTGAGAAATTTCAAGATTTACAGATCCCACTTTCAAGTCACATCCTGGGAAAAAGCCAAATATTTGGGGGGCCACAGAGCAGCCCAGGTAGATATTGCCCTATTGTATTTTCACTTCCAAATCTATCCATCCTCTCTCCCCAACCCACAGAGTGAAATAATGATAGGGTTGAGCCATCCACTCTAACAAAGGAGGGGGAAAAAGATGAGAAAAATAGGAAAAAGCAATTCAGAAAAGTCAATGACGTGAGCTGAGTCTGATAGTAGATGTGACACGCCACACTAAGAGTCACCCATCTTTCAGATGAAAGTGAGTTAGGGGCGTTTCTCATCTCCTTCTGGGTCAGACTTGGCCATTTTGTGTTTAGTATCTTTTTGTTGTTCTTTTGGTTCATTCCATTTACATTCTTGTGGTGTATGTTGTCCTTGTTCTGCTTATTTCTGCATCAGACCATATAAGCCTTCCCAAGCTACTCTGTATTCATGTCCTTTCTTACTTGAAAAATAAATCCATTACATTCATAAAATACAATGTATTTAGCCATTCCCTAATTCGTGGGCATTTACTTTGTTTCCAATTCTTTGCTACTAGAAAAAGTGTGGTTATTCATATGTCGATGTCTGCTATCTTTGGGCCGGATGCCCAGCAGTGATAGAGGGCAAACCCATGTTGGAGGGCGTAGTGCCGACTCTGCATATCAGGTGAGAGCCTTTACTTTTCAGGAAGCACCAGAAGATTCCAAGCCCTTCGGACTACTATCAGCATCCCCATAACCTATATTCCTAGACCCATCGAATACCAAGAAATACGCAGAGAACTTGGACCATCACAGAAAGGCCTTAGAAGACTTCTCTCCTCCACCAAACTCCCTACTAAGTCTTTGTTCTCTGATTCACTCCCTAAGCAGAGACTTTCCTTTCCTCCTACACTTTTCACTCCTTATATTTGGCTTTCTTCATACTCTCTGGAGACATTGATTAGGAGACCTTTCCTCCTCCTCCTCCTCCTCCTCCTGCTGTTTCTGTTCTTCTCCCTATTCCTCTTGTTCTTTCTTTCTCCTCCTCCCCCTTCTTCAGCAAAAGCCCACTTGAGCTAGATTTACCACAGTCCATAAACTCCTTCCTGAGTTTCTGATTTTCTGTGCTTAGGTTTTTAGAGAGATAATCACTTCATCAGTAAATATAGCTCTTCCACGAAATGGCCTATGATAGAGAAAAATTTGTAAGTTCTATCTCCCCATTAATCAGTCAATTAACAAGCATTTATTGAGGGACCTACTAGGCTGTGGGATACAGGAAAGTCTCTCATGGGACATAGAATCACGGGGCTGGAATGGTCCTTAGTGGCCAAATTAAATCCAAACCCCTCGTTTTTCAGACGAGGGACCTCTGGCTCAGAGAGGGTGATTTCCCCAAGGTCACGGAAGAGGGAGGTGGCAGAGCCTCTTGGGATTAGAACGTGGTCCCTGACCTTAAGAAACTCACAGTCTAAGTAAGGAGACCACGAGGGAACCTAATTAAGAGATCAATCCGTTTCTCCCATCTGAGGGACACAGCCCCTCGAGGAACTTCTGCAGGCTCCTTTTCTGGACTCAGTGAACTCCAACAGCCTTCTGGGTGGCAAGGGAAGCTCCCACCTCAAGCTCGGTGCAGTGGGTGAGCTGCATCACGGGCACGGGGCCTCTATGTGGGCCCCCAGTTCCGAAGAATCTAGTGGGAATGCCCTTTCCCCAACCCACTGGGCTCTCCTTCCAGAGACAGATCGCCATACCTCCTCCCTTGCTGCCTGAAGGCACATTGCACTTTGTACGGGGGGTACATTTTTCTCAGGAAGGAAAAGCCACGAGCGCATTTTACACTGGGATTGGAGTGGTGGTGAGAGCTCCAAAGCTTCTGACTCCAACGCCATCGCCTTCATTAAAAGCAAACATTGTCACCCTCCCCATCCTCCCCTCTCCTCTGCCAAGCCCTTCCCTCGGTGGAAAAGACGTGTGAAAAACGTGCCCCGATTCCCCGCGGGGAGCCCAGCCGCCCCCTCCCTCACTCCCTCCTTCCCTCTCCCTGTCTGCACTGCGCCAGCCTTCGACAACAACATCACACGGCTGCAGCCGAAGCAAGCCACTTCCCCAGACCAAGGAGACTAGGCAAGCCCTGCCTTTAGGAATAATGCATCCAACAAGGTAAGCGCTTTCCTGCTTTTTTTATGGCTACGTTTTTTCTCAGGGTTCTTATTCAGCCAACATGATTTTTCCTGGGTTCGCACCAGCATTTAAAGTTGCTCCCCCTCCACAAATGCTCACCCTCATCCACCTTTCCATTTCCATTTTCTAAGGCCCAAGAGCCCGGACAATTTCTTGCTGATTGGTTTTTTGGATTTTTTTCCCCTCAAACCTAGCAGCTCCAGAGAAATCCCCCCTGGCTCCTCCTTGTCAGTATTCCTTCCTCCCTTCTGGCATGGCTTGCTGCTACAAGATATCACTGCAGTCATTCTGGGAGCTGCTGGCATCCTTCTTCACAGCAGGAGGAAGGGGCCAGAGGAGGAGATGGCCCCTGGCCTGGTACTGGCTTCCTTCCCAGGGAGACTATAGACAAAGGGTTGATCATCTAACAGTTCCTGGGCACTGGGGAGGAATTTCCCTCCCAGATGGTAGGTTTCAGGTAGGATTCAGACCAATGCGGAGAATTGTCAGAAAGAGCCCCTGTACCAGGGTACCAGAATCCACTCTGGATCAGACAAATGGAAAATTCTATCCCTTCCAGATCCAGGTGAGGCATCGCATCTCTGGGGGACCCATTCTGCCTTGAGTGACATGAGAAGAACTTAAGCTTTTAAATCGTGAATTTCAGAACTGAGCATTTGCTAGATTGGCATGATGGTAGGCTTCTAAAAAGGGCACATATGGTCTGATTAGGATTGGGCAGATTTAACAAGACATGTGTGTAATTCATCCAAAACGAATCTATCTGGAGGCTCTGGGGTGAACCTAAGCTACATCCGCAAGGGTTGGGCATGATGCCCATGGGAGAACCTGTCTAGAGAAACATCCACCCAAGGGATGCATCTCATAATAATGGCTGACATTTATATGGCATTTTCCAAAATGTTTCCAAGACACTTTACATATATCATCTCATCTGATCTTCACAACAATCCTATTAAGTTAGTACTTCAAGGTTTTATTATCCCACGTTTGGGGGACTAGACTATGATGTCACTGCTATTTGCAAAGGAAGAAATTCCTTCCACCAATGCAGAGCTTCACTTGCCCTGCAATTTATAGACTTACTGAGTTGAATGGGTCACTGAAAGATGAAAGTCATTTAATAAGTCACTATTTAGGGTCACATAGCCAACAGGGGTCGCTAGAGTGATTTGATCTCATCTTCTTGCCCCTGATGTCAGTTCACTAGTTATTATACCACACTTACTTTTCAGATGAAAAAAAAAGTTCAGAAAAATGTAATGATTTGTTTAGGGTCACACAACTAGCAGATCTTTGAGACAGATTTTAATACAGATTCCCTGTGACAAAAAATCCAGTCTACTTTTCATTATGTTACACTGCCTCAGTAAACCATGATAGCTTTTGTTTGTATTTCACTAAGGTTTACAAAATATTTTACACATGTTATTCTCACTTGCTTGTTACATTTTCAGATTTCTGCTTTATGGAGATCACTTTGGCAGCTGAATAGAGGATGGACTGAAGGGGGGGGATGAAGCAGGAAAACCAAATTAGAAGACAGTTACAGTAGGTCAGACAAAAAAATGCAAAGGTCTATACCTTTGGTGATAGCTGAGTGGAAGAATGTATAGGAGATATGGTATGAAGGTAAAAATCATAAGATTTGACAACAGACTGGATATTTGGGATGTATATGAGCGAATAGTAAAGGGTGACATCTAAATTGCAAGCCTGGATGACTGGGAAGGTAATGGTCTTCTTGATGGTAACAGAAAAGTTGGGGAAAGAGGAAAGTTTAGGGAGAAATGATAATGAGTGAAGTTTTAGATATGTTGAATTTAAGATGGGACATCCAATTTGAGATGTCTAAGAGGCAATTGGTGGTGTTGGTCTAGAATTTGGTAAAGAAACTAGGAATAGATACATATGGATTAGAATCTGCTGCTGATAATAGCTGAACCCATGGGAGCTGAAGAGATCACTCATAAATATTGCCTATAGGGAAAAGATAAGAAGTCTGAGGACCAAGCCTAGGGAGACAGCCAGGATTTGCCCTATGAGCCCAGTAGGGAGCTATAAACACTAAGGTAAACTTTGTGAGAAATTCATGAAAGCAGAAAAGGACCTTTAGTAGCCTGAAGTTGAGTTTAGACTTTATCCACATGTACAGTATTCTCTTAAGTTTGAGCCCACTCTCCCTGGTTTGGGGGGGGGGGGGTTGTAATAAACATTCTTACTGTTCCTACTTACTCATTACTTTTTCTAATAGCTAACTCTAGCTAATAAGCAATGGGGAGTGCACTAATGGGGGCTAATGTGCAATAGTACTAGAAATCCCAGATTCATAGGGATGCCATGAAAGAAGTATCAGCTACCCTTTGAAAACTTGCCCAGCTAGTTAAGAGTGGGAGTTGTGTAGAATGAGTCTGGAGGAGGTATCTCAGATGAAAGGTCTATTGGTAAGTATTCCACAGAGACAATAGAAAAAAAATATTGAAGGCTTTGGATGTTTGTAAACCTCTGACCTAGACTTTCCTCTTTAATCAGATATGAATGCATGGCTCCAATCATCTTCAAACTTGAGTTATATATCCTTTTTTTCTAGCCTATTTGCACCAGGTTATGTAGAGCAGACAAAAGAAATGACTAAGTCTGACATGCTTTTTTCTTCTTTCTATTTTGATACCCACTGAATTCTCTTACTGATTATCCTCAATAGGATACATTCTCCTCTCTTAATATTACTTACTAGTGGAAAGTAGAGGAATATGGGTTATTCCTGGAATAGTTTCCCTAAACAATAAATCAGATTGGTTCTGCTCTTTCAGCAGAGTTGTTAATTCTGTTTGTTAAGAACCTTATTCAAAGTCCTGAAAGCTCTAATGAATACTTAAAGTTTAGCTCTCCTAATTTTAATAGGAAAAGTACCTAAATGTTTATTGATCCTCTCCTGACTTATTTCTTAATTCCTAGAGGATTTAGCTAATTAAAACTCAATGTATTGGTCCTAGCTGTAGACACAAAAGATGCATGTATGGTATAGAAGTGGATCCAAAGAGTCCATCCCCTTGGCATATTTATGAGTTCATCCTATTAGTTAGTGGACACACTGGAAGGCAGAGGGAAACTTAAAGTTGTAAGGGAATGACTTACAAAATAGGTAAGAGAGGGTAGGGGAGCATATTAATGATAAAACCTAGTCGATCAGTTCTGGAGATTTGATGGTGAGCAGGAGGTTCTGACTAAACACTGAAGGGGACTGAACCTTCCAGAATATCAGCGAATCAATAAGCATTTATTAATTGTCTGCTAGGTGCTAGACACTGGGGACAAAAAGACGAAAGTGAAACATTACCAGTCCCAAGGAGCTTATAGTGTTTTTAGAATATAGCATGTACAAATATAGGTGTGTGAAACAGACTGAAGATGACTTTGGAAGGGAGGACGCTAGTCACGATGGGTAATAGGAAAGATTCCATGTGCTTGAGCCAAGTCTTAAAGGACACTAGGGATTCTAAGAGGCTAGAATTAACTGGGTTTATTATAAGGGAACTACATCTCTCTAGGCTAAAACAGCCTGCCAGACATTTACTGAGGATTCACCAAGTGCAGAATAATACTGAACACAATGGGAAAGTACAAAAGAAAGAGAAGACAAGTGACTTTGTGTCTTAGATTGGTTACCATAGGGCAAATAAACCATGCCTATGCAAAAGAATGTAAGAAAACCTACAAAGAACCAAGGACAACTCAATATAGTATTCAAAAAGTTTTCTCCCCACCTCTAGCAACCCACTAAACCTCAATCCAGTTCAGCCTTACCACTTGCCAGATTAATATTCTCCTGAATGAATAAAAAAGTATTTGTTAATGGCTTGGTTTCTGCTAAGCACTGTACTAAGTACCAGGAATACAAATATCAAAATGAAGATAGTCCCTGCCCTCTAGTAGTTTATATTCTAATAGGGGGAGACAAGACATAGGGGCGTTATAACCAGGGAGGGATATTTGGTTCTGGAAAGTTATAGGAAAGGCAAGTCCTCCAGGGGGGGAGCTTGCACATATGCCCAGCCAACAGAGCAGGAGGTTAGGCAATGTCTAGGGACTGGTCTTGCACAAAAGCCTACAACCTAAATGGATCTCCTTTGCCAACTGGACCCATTCCAAATTCCTGACAAAATTCAAGAAATGCATAGTTAAAGGGCTAGTTAATGAGTATTTAGAAAGGGAAATGACAATCACTTAGCACCAGCATAGTTTTGTCAAGAATAAGCCTTGCCAAACTAATCTAATTTCATTTTTCTGACAGGAATATTAGGCTGGCAGGACAGGGAAATGCTGTAGACATTTCAGCCAAACATTTGACAAAGTCTTGTAAAATTCCTGTGGATAAGATATAGAGATGTGGGTGGGATGATAATAGAGTTAAGTGGATTTGGAAAGGAATGAACCCTTGGAATTTAACAGTGGTGATTAATGGATTAATGTCAGTTTGGAGAGAGTTCTGGAATGGAACTTTGAAGGGTTCTGTTCTTGGTCAATTTCAGTTCAGTATTTTTATTAATGACTTGGATAAAGATATAGAGAATCTGTTTGCCAACCTGACACAAATCTTGAAGGAATAAACAATGTGTTGGATAACAAAAGCAAGTTCCAAACCAATTCATGGCCAGAAACCAACTCCCTAATGTTTCTGCATGGTTGGATTGGAAGCTGGCAGAGAATATCTGCATATATTTCAAGGCTAGTCCTCTCCTGCTATCTTTCTCATTGTAATCCTTCCATTTTCATTCTTGATTGACCTTGCTATGATTTGACTTAGATGTTGCTAAACTTTCTTCAATTGAAGTCCTCCCTCACTGCTAGCTACTCTGTGCCTTAGGAGGAGATAACTCAGATGTTCAGGATCATACATCATTGTTTTTCTAAAGATTTTACAGATAACTTTATCTTCTAAACCATTGTTGTCTTTGGTAACCATCTTTTTTCTACTTGACAAGTCAGAAGACAAGTCAGTAAGGCACTTTTTAGACTCGGTTTGTTATAGCAGCCAATATGAATTTGCTTAAATTTGTGGAAGAAACTTATGGTCAACGTCATAGTCATTTCTTTTATCCATTTACCATTTGGTCATTTAAATTGTATGCCATAGCCATAGACTTTTCTCGTTATTTTTCTTTTCTTTCTTAATCTTTTTTTTTTTAAAGCAGCAACTCATTATTGCCCTGATGAGTCAGTGGTCTGATTGTACAGGTAGCTGACTCAGAGATGACTCCTACATCAATAACAAGTCTTTTCCTGTTCATTAAAATCTAATGTGTTTCATTCTTGATGGTGCTTAGTGCTCACTGTGTTCAGTACCAACTAGTTTTTTTGTTCAGTGTTCATGGCATAGATGTGGGGCTTCTGTGAAATCCACAGATCTTTTGGTCCATAAATCTCATTCCTTCTTCTTGAGCCTGGCTTTCTCCTAGTGCTATCCCCAGCCTCAGGACCCAATGTTGCCGATGAGGTATAGGAGTTGGAATCTGTGGAGGAACCATGTTGGGTTTTTTTTAAAGGTTCCTTCTGCGCAAACCTCAGTAGTGTAGTATGTACCTCCCAAACATATACAGTGTTTTTTTTTTTACTTATAAACAACAAAATGGGGGCTGGCCCAGTGAATTGAGAGCCAGGCCCAGAGAAAGAAAGTCCTAGATTAAAATGTGACCTCAGATACTTCCTATTTGTGTGACCCTGGGCAAGTCACTAACCCCCATTGCCTAGCCCTTACCACTCTTTTGCCTTGGAACCAATACACAGTACTGATTCTAAGATGGAAGGTAAGGGTTTAAAAACAAAAACAAAGAAAAAACCAAAAAACCCAGCAAAATGAAGTAATGCAAAGAGCCTGGCTTCTTAAGTAATTCATGTTGCAGATAGCAAATGATGACTCTTTGGATTAAATGTATATCCAATGTGTTGCTACCATCTGCTGGTCAGGAACATTAATGCCATCGTGTTGGGGAAATGCTGACTGATTCAGTAAGGTTTAAGTCAGTAAAAAAGTCATTTGGCTGCAAGCAATTCTCAAGAAAGAGAATGCTCTATCTCCAATAGGTCTCTCTCCTCATGTCAGATAACATGCCCATATTCCACAGCAGTGCCACCAACAAAACCAGATCTAGAACAAATTTAATATGAAAATTATCCCAGGAGAACCATGGTGGGGCCTTATTTTGTTAAATAATTCCCAAATGCATTTTAACCCATGGCCAGGTGGGTGGGGGAGTGCTGTGGGTTGCATGCAGCCCTGGGACTGTATGTTGGACATCTTGATTTCCAAAGTGCTTAATTAGAACTTTATCCTGCTATTACTTTATTAAGGAGAACATGATTAGCCTACTGCAAAATTAGCACCATCAAAATGTCCAACACACAAACTAACTGGCAGCTTAATATTTATATTTTATTATTTATTACATTTATATTTATACAATATTTATGTTTATAAGGAATTTATACAATGCTACATTCATTATTTTTGTTATTTGTAGAGAGGAGGTAGATATCTAAAATTATTCTTCTGGAACAGTGGAAGATGACCATTCCACGACAGGTGACATTAAAGGGTTTTTTTGTTTAGGTTGTAGCATTATTATTTATTTCTATAAAAATGAAAACATTTTTATCCCTGAGAGGCAGCATGGCAGCTAGCAAGGCAGCCTTGGACTGGGCTGAAGCCTTATCTCCAACATCTATTAGCTTTAAGCCATTCACTTATACAAGCACAAACCACTACACTCCACCCATTGGTACACACCAGTCCAGGAATATATAACATCTACTTGAACCCATATGTGTAAATATATAACCCACATGACATTATTTCAGTCATATTTGCTGTATTGGGACCCAAGATTGTAAATTACAAAGAAATTGCCAATTATCTTTGGGGAATTCTAATGCAGGAAATTCCCCATTCTGATAAAATCACAAATCCTGATAAAAATATGATAAAACTGACCCTTAATAACCATGTGAAAATTCCTATTGGTAACAAGGGAAGTAAGTAACCCCGTAGTCATGTTAATTTAATGCCTGCTACCACCACCTCTGGCAAGAAGATCCCCAAAGGCCATTTCATTTCTGTAACTGATAGGGGAGAGGGGTAGGAACAAGATGAGGAAACTGAGGCAAACAGGATTAAAAGTCTTGCCTATGGTCATGCAGCTAGTGTCTGAGGCTGGGTTTGAACTCGGGTCTTCCTGACTCCGCTGGGTCACCTTGACTGACTGCCCTGCATATATGATGTGTTAATATCTACACACATTCCTGCCATCCACCCCATTATTTAGGATATATACAGATGTCTCCTCTACATAGATGCATGCCGGGTACCTAAATTGTAGATTACCTAGTCCTATACCTCTGTCTATGACCACACACCCGGAGTTGCTAGTCACGTTGTGCAGCGCAAATGCTGGCGTGCCTGTAGGTACACCCCTCTACACGACAATCAGGTTACATAAAATGCACGCGTGCGCACCTGCGTGCACCGGAAGTCATCCGTTACAGCCGTCTTATACTGTGAGCATACACACATACGTGCATACGCACCTCTGTCCGCACAGGCCATGTTAGATTTACCAGACACAGAAGTGCACACGTCTCTATACTCGCCCTCCTGCAAACAATGGGCATCTACGCACTCCTCTGGACACACGCCTGTAGACGTCGTCGGTCAGATGTCCCCTATAACGCCCGTCTCCCCACATTATCTACCACGCGTGCACGGCCGCTGGCGCCTTGTCTCACGCGCATGCATCACGCTCCCACACCCCACGCACTCCCGCATCATTCAGCTCCTCGCAGACTTGGAAGACCCCTCTCTTCTCCCCTCCCGCCCCATCAGTTACATCCGACCCCCACATCTTGGTCGCACACTCGTGGGGGGCACACACACACACGTGCTCCTCTCCACTCTCCGCTGCCTCGGTTTGGAGCTCACTGCCCATTTCCGAGACACAGACTTGACTCTGACCTAGAAGCCGCAGTGGCCTGCAAGGGAGAGGCCTGGGTCCCGAAAACCCGACTAACAGCCGCCTCCGCTTATCGTTCCAGGGTCAGTGGGGAGCGGCTCGTCGGTCCGGGAGGAGGAGGAGGTAGAGGAGGAGGCCGGGGGCGGCGCCATCGGCCCGCGGTAACGTAACAGTCGCCGCACGGAGGCGCTCTCGCTCCAGACTGACGAGCAGGCGGTGTAAGGGGGGGGGTGCAGAGGGGTGGAATGGGGGGGGGGTTCGATGGACGGGAGCCGCGAGGAACCAGAGGGTGGGGGTGGGGGTGCGGGAGCTGCTGCGGGCTCGGGTTTCGCGGGGTTCCCTGGAACATGAAGCTCCGATTGAGACTGTGATGAAACCGTCTACTCCGGGTTCTATCAGGCAGCTAGGCGGCCACGATGAGCTGAGGCAACAGACTGCAGCAACGATAGCAGCAGAAACGGGCGGGCGGGAGCAGGGCCCTCGCCTCTGGCTTTATGTAGCAGCTGCGCGGCGGATCCAACAGGTGGCTCCGTGGCGCAATGGATAGCGCATTGGACTTCTAGAGGGTGAAGGGATTCAAAGGTTCCGGGTTCGAGTCCCGGCGGAGTCGCAACCTTTTTTTTTTCCTTTTAGATAATTTTATTTCCCCATCTCCCCTACTTTTCCTCCCGCAGCGTGGTAGCCCTTTCGCCAGTCCACGCCGCGCTTGGCCTTTCGCCGCTCTCGGCCTGGCACCTCGGGCCTGCGCGCAACCAACCTGGACCCGAGACGGAGCTAGGAAGGAGGAGCCTGGAGGCTGCCGCCTGTGTCGGGCTCCTTCTAGCTGCTGCAAGCACAAGTCTTGGCCAACCTAAGGGATGCTCATTTTAGAGATGAGTGGACCACAGCCCAGAGTGATTACAAGCCCTTGGTCAAGCTATATCCTCTTCTCCATATTAGAGATGAGCAAAGTGAGGCCTAAGAGATTGCAAGCATGAGTCCAATCTACATCTTCTCCCCCATTTTTACCGATAAGCAAACTGTTACAACCATAGCAGCAATTTACATCCTCTCCCCTTTTACAGATGAGCAAACTGATGCTAAAGAAATTACAAGCATAGAACCAATCTACATCCTCTCCCCCTTTTACAGATCAGTAAACTGAGACCTAGAGAGAGTATGTGACTCCCAAGACCATGCAGGCAGTGAATGGGGCAGCCTTGATCTTTAGATTCTCTTCTTGGGACAGGCAGATCCTTTGGTGTGGGCTACCCATGGTGATTATGTGTGCTTGGCCCAAATCCTAAAGGAGCTGCCCAGTATGCCAGCAATTGTCAAGGGTCTCCAGCCTCCCCTTTTCATGGGCCTTGGAGAATTGCCTTCTAAAAAGAGAAGGAAGGGAGATCCTGGGTTCAAATGTGGTCTCAGATACTTCCTAGCTGTGTGACCCTATGAAAGTCACTTAACCTTCATTGCTTAGTCCTTCCTGCTCTTCTGCCTTAGAACCAATACATAATATTAATTCTAAAGTGGAAGCTACTGGCTTTTTTTTAAGTGTATACTCCACCTTGAAAAAAAATGACTGCGCCAAACAAAAAGCTCTCAGCAATCCTTGTAAATTCTGGTGATCTAAAGTATCAGGATGTAAGCTGTCACCTTTCCCCTAAACATTAAATCCAATCATCCAGACTTTTTCCAAGAGTAGATGGTAAGAAAATAGTCCAGACAATTTTTTTCCATTAATTTCAGTACTGGAGATGGAGAGACATGAGATGATAGCTCCATAGGTCAAAAGGGTGAAAGATGTTTGCTTTTTTTAAGGCTGGCTACACCTGAATGTATCCTAGGCACATGGGAAGGGATCCGTGGTGAGGGAGAGATGGAGGGGGACTTCTAGAGTCAGATCTTGAAGGAGGCAGGATGGAATGAGATCAGTAGTGAAGGTGGAGGGATTAGCCTCCATGAGGATAATGAACAGAAGGGAAGGAGAGAGCAAGTGGTGATCCTGAAGTCTGAGGAGCCCCAGGAGTAAAAATTTCATGTATCTGTTCCAAAAGACACATTTTTAAAAGACCAAGAAGTTCATTGCATGCTCTTAAGAGGACTTGGAGAGGCATTCCAAGCTTATCAGTAGGCTTTAAATTTCAAAACTTTTACATGCCAGACTGTCCAGCCTAAATCTGATCACTGACATTTCTGATGGTCTGACTTCAAACTACCTTTCCAGACTCATTTCACATGACAGTTTGTCTCACATTCTACATTCCAGCCCAGTTAGTCTCAGTCTCCCACCTTCCACCTCCAGGCTTACCTTTGCCTTAGAATTATTAGCTACTTTTGAGCCTCAGGTGATGTATTCCCTCCTCCCTGAAACTTGGCTCCGTCTTCCTAGATTTAGTCCTCTTTTCTTCCTCCTTAGACTGTCTTTGTTTCTTTTTAAAAAAATTTTAACTCAAAGATATTCTATTTTCCCAATACATGTCATAACAATTTTCAACATACATTTTTGAAAATTATAAGATCTAAATTCTCTTCCTTCTTCCCTTACCTCCCCCCCTCTCAGAGATGGTAAGTAATTTCATGTGGATTATACAGGTACTATTGTGCAAAACATACTTCCATAGTGGCCATTGTTGTAAGAGAACACTCCTATAAAATCAAAACCCCCAAATAAAACTATAAATAAACTAATGTGAAGGATGCTTTGATCTGCATCTGCCTCCAACAGTTCTCTCTCTGGAGGGAGATAACAGTCTTTGTCATAAGTCCTTCAGAATTGTCCAAGATCATTGTATTGCTGAGAGTGGCTAAGTCTTTTACAGTTGATCATGGTACAGAATGGCTGTTATGTTCTCCTGGTTCTGCTTATTTCACTCTGCAACAGTTCATAAATGTCTTTCCAGTTCTTTCTGAAGTCATCCTGTTCATATTCCTTACAGCACATTAGTATTCCATCATATAGAATGATTTGTCAGCCATTCCCCAATTGATGGACATCCCCTCAATTTCCAATTTTTTTGCCACCATAAAAAGAGCAGCTATAAACATTTTTACACAAGTTGGTCCCCCCCCTTTTTTTATTATCTCTTTGAGACACAGACCCAGTAGTGATATTACAGGATCAAAGGGTGTCACAGTTTGACAACCCTTTGGGCATAGTTCCTAATTAGCTCCCAGAATGGTTAGTTCAGTTCACAGATTGTCCTTTGGTTCTCCCATTAGTATAAGCATTCTTTTCCTCACTAGATTCTAAATTCTTTGAGGGGTAGAACTGTTTCATTTTTGTCTTTGCTTTTTCAAGTCAAATTAAACAAACATTAAGCCCTAATTATGTGCCAGACAGTATATTAAGGGCAGGGAATATAAATGCAAGCAGAAAGACTTTGCCCTTAAGGAGCTTCCATTCTTTATCAAAGGAAGCTGAAAGGGGTAGGGGTGGGAAAGATGGATACCTGAAGGAATTCTAGAGTCAGGAGGGCATCCTGAAGAGGAATGAAGATGTGGTTGGGCTATTCATGCTCCTTAAAATAGAGATTCAGGGAGGAATCATCCAACCAGTGGGAAGGGTTGCATCAGTAATATAAAAGTCCAGCAGAAGCTAGGTGGCTCAGTAGGTAAAGAGTGAGGCCTAGAGATGGGAAGTCCTGGGTTCAAGTTTGGATTCAGCCAACTCCTAGTTATGTGACCCTGCTCAAGTCACTTAATCCCAACTGCCCAACCCTGACCACTCTTCTGCCTTGGAGCTGACACTCAGTGTTGATTCTAAGTCAAAAGTAAGGATTAAGAAAAAAAAAAGTACTCCAGAGATGCAGTGAGCTTCTAGGTTTTGGAAGTCCTATGGAGAGGGGGAAGCAGCTGGGTGGCTCAGTGGCTATAAAGCCAGATCTGGAGACAGGAAGACCTGGTTTCAAATCTGGCCCCAGATACTTCCTAGCTGTGTGACTCTGGGCAAGTCATTTCACCCCCATTGCCTTGCCCTTACTGCTCTTCGGCTTTGGGCCATCAAGCCACAATGTTTTGACATGGTCACCTGTGGAAACCAGGAGGTCACAAAGTGGCTCCTAGGAAGGATAGAGATACCCACTCAGCCCCCCTCTGTGTGACTTTTCTCACTAACATTCCTTACTATTGGAATAATCACAGGAATATTGTTCTCTCCGTAGCTTCAGGAAAAATAATATGAGAGCAAAATACTTGCAGGATTAATACTAATGTTCCACATCATCCCCCCAGAATATCACCAAAAGATCACACAAAATCAAACCAAAAAGACTCATGGGTTGACTTCTAACAATACTGTACTCAAAATTCTCCACTCAATGTACAGGCCTGGAACAAATTCTCCTAAGCCAGTATATCCATCACTCTAGTGAGAGGTTGGAACATCATGCCTCAGTGACTTGATTTACCAACTGAAATCCATCTTGGAAACTCCCCATGAAACACTAGAAAAAATGATTAGCCTCATATAAAAAAACAACTTGGCAGCAGTGTTTGGTTTTTGTATCCTAGAATTTCTGATTATTTTATTAAAAGTAACAAATGTTTTTCTTTGATTGTCCACAATCCAAAGCACCTCATAGGTTAATGAAAAACCTGACCTCTAGCTAGGCTGCCTATGTAATGAAATCATTTATCTTTTGCAAAAGCTTTGGTAGGTTGTCAGAATCAATAGTAATGATATAAGTATATAGAATGATCACAGAATGTTAATCAAATGATTTGTTAAAAGTTAATGTATCACTTATCCAATTATCTGCATTTGAACATGCATGTTGAATAATGTAGCTGTGTGCCAAGAAAGTATGTAATCATTGGGTATAAAAATAAAGCCAACCCTGGGCCTAGTAAAGCATTTCTGTGCAAAGCCTGGCCCAGGCTGACACTTCCAACTGTCTTCCATCACTCATTTACACCTTCGTTGCCATACCTAGTCAAGGACCCCTGAAGCTGGTAGGACCCCGAGACCACGGCACTTTTCTCCCTTGGAACCAATACACAGTATTAATTCTAAAATGGAACTTAAGAGTTTATAAAAATTAAAAAAAAAAAGGTCTTATGGAGAGGTGAACACAGGCCTGGGTACATAACAGATGCTTTATAAATTTTGGTTGAATTTTTTTTTGAGTACTATGGAATAGTACTTCTATAGAAGGTCTAGCCAAATAGGAATTCCATGGAATAAAATTTCACAGGAAAAGTCATTCCAGGAGAGCTGAGAGATGTTCAAGAAGGAAATTCACAGGACAAAAAAGAGAAATCTGGAGAAATAATGGGATTTGTCTGCCAAGACCTTCATGAATGTATGGAGAACTTAACTTTTAAGGCTGGGTCTGGCTCAGGTTATCTCTGATTAGTTATTGGATGGAATGAGACATTCAGATCATTCAACAGTTAACAAAAGGAGGTTGCCTTAACCATCCCTGGAAGGAATGTTCATCAGAGGCATTCTAGCACTCACCTTGGCTAAAACACAACCCCTCTCATCTTCATTGGGAAACCAATCTGGTCAACAGGGCAAGATGGGGCAATATACTTGGCCTTGGGATGGAGCCTTTTTTTATGCCCTTAGCTGACTAGGAAGCCCCAACAGTATAGTCAAAGGCTACCAGAGAAGCTGTGTTGAGTAGGAAGAATTCAAAACTTGGTCCCTGGGCCAATCTAGTCCTGGGGACAGCGTTTTCATCTTCCAGAGGAAAAACTAACCTAACCCAGGTTTCCCAGGAAGATGGTGTTCTACCCCATCATCCAACTTGGATTTAACAAGGAAGCATATAGAAGATTGAAGCAAGATCAGGTAATAGTGGAAGGATATAAGAGCATGTCATGGTTCTATAAAAATAGTGCCTAGAGAACCAAAGCTTAGAACGTGCTGAGGTTGATAAGGTAAGCTAAGAACACTTTTTCTTCTCCCAAAGCTAAATTGGGAAGGAAAGGAACAAAGAATTAGTGGGAGCTTGTTTTCAAGTAGGGGGACCTGACAACCAGCAACAGAGTCAGGCAGAATGCTGAATTCCTGTTTTCTCTATCCAAAGAACGGATGGCTTTCACACTGGAAATGAAACAAAAATGGAGAACAGGGAATGGATACCCAAGAGAAGTAAAGAGGAAGTAAAAGATAGCTTCAAGTCACTTGAGCCAATTAAACACTATTCTTGGGTCCTGAAAGGACTGGAAGCTGTGCTTGCCAACAATGCATGCCTCATTCTCCACCTTTGGTCCTCTATTTCTCTACTGGGAGAAGGGAGTTGTTTATATTGCTCTCCATTGGATTTGTAACTGTAGCATTCCAAGCATATTCACATCTAAGAAATATAAATGATGTATGGATATTGGATTTTCTCTCTTGGATTTTTCATTCTCACACTTGATACTTTTATCCTATTTTCTATCTAGGAACTCTTGTTTCCACGTGTTCCATTACTTCTCACATTTTCCTTTAATTATTTTTCTAAGGAGAATGTCATCAGGGACCAAGGCCATCCATTACTAAAAATGGACTTGCCTGTGTCTATTTATCACCCATTTTCTCAGACTCCTTGCTCCTTCTCAAGCCCAAACCCACTAAGGAAAATTCTTTTTTATATCAGCCGCTGGACGTCTGTTATAGTAACTGAAATTAAAAGTGTTTGGATTTTCACGTGACTCTCAGGATTGCATGATCTCAGAATTAGAAGAGACCTCAGAGAATGTCAACGTTATCAGAAATATTTAAAAGATTGTGGAAGATAAGACCTCTCTCTCACACAATTGCAGAAAGGCAAATGTTCTGATTTTCAACTAAGAGAAACAGAACAGAGTCTACAAATTAAATCAATGACCTCAATTTCCATTCCTAGAGAAATTCTAGAATGAAGATGGCTGATGGATATCTAGATAAGGGGTCAAAAAGGTTGCAAGATTTCATCAAGAACAGATTATGTTAAACTAATTTTTTAAAACCCTTCTTGTCTGTCTTAGAATCAGTACTAAGTATTGATTCCAAAGCAGAAGAGCCTAAGGTTAAGTGACTTGCCAAGGGTCATATATCCATGAAATACCTGAGGTGAGATTTGAAACCAGGTCCTGCAGACTCCAGGCCTTGGGCTGAATCCACTGTGCTACTTAACTACTCCCCAGATTAAAATTTTAATAGGGTTATTAACCTTATAGGAGCTTAATAAATGCTTGTTGATGGATTGAATTGATTAATTCTCATATAGCATTTAATCAAATAGTTTCCCATTTGTAATACTCTCCAGTTTATCAATGCCTTTCTTGACAAGTCCTTTCCAGAACTGAACTCAATGCGATCTGACCAGAACAAAGCACAATGAGATTATCATCTCCTTATTCCCGAAAATTTTTCCTTTCTTAATGAAGCCTAAGATCACATTAGCATTGTGGGCTGCTATGTTACACTATTGACTGATAGTGTATGCAGTTCTCTAAAATATAGAGATCTTTTCCAGGGAGGTTCTTACCTAGCTATGCCTCTCCATTCAGCTAGACATTGAAGTGGACAGAACCTTGAGCTCCAAGGCAAGAAGATGAATTCAGATTCAGTTTCAGACATTGACTAGCTGGGCAAATCACTTAATCTCTGTTTGCTTCACTTTCTTCATCTGTAAAATGGGAATGATAATAGCACCTATCTTCTAGGGTGGTTCGGGGAATCAAATAGGATATCTGGAAAGCATTTAGCACAATTCCTGGAATATTGTAGGTGCTTTAATAAATCCTTGTTCTTGATCCAATCATTGTGGAAGGCAATTTGGAGTTATGCCCAAAAGGCTATAAAAGAATGCGTGCCTTTTGATCTAATAATACCACTGCTAGGACTGTATCCCAAAGAGATTTTTTTTTTTTAAATGGGAAAGGGTCTGTTTGTACAAAAATACTTATAGCTGCTCTTTTTGTGGTGGCCAAGAATTGGAGACTAAAGCAATGTCCCTCACTTGGGGAATGATTGAACAAATTGTGGCATATGATGGTGACAGAACACTATTGTATTGTATGATGAACAGGATGATTTCAGAGAGAACTGGAAAGGCCTACATGAACTGATACAGAGTGAAATAAGCAGAACCAGGAAAACATTGTACACAGTAACTGAAACACTGTGGGCTGATCAAATGTGATAGACTCTACTACTAACAGCAATACCTGAGGGACTTAGGACAAAGAATGCTATTCATCTCCAGAGAAAGAACTGTTGGAGTAGAAATGCAGATGAAAGCATATGATTTATCATTTGTGTATATGGGTATATGTTTAGGGGTTTGAGTTTTATAAGATTATTCACTTACAAAAATAAATAATATGGAAATAATCCTTTTTCTCTTGTGAAGTTTGCTTGTTTGTTTTTTAATCCAAGTGTAAGACTTTATTAAAGCCTTAAAGACATTTAATTCCTCTTATTAGTTTTGGCTCACTGCTCTAGGTCCTTTGGAAGTTTCAACTTTATTATTCAAAGCATCATTCTTCTCAGCTTTTTTGTCATCTGAAGATTTCATAAATATTCAATCTTTGCCGTTATCCAAGCCATTGTTATAAATGGTACAAGATAAAGGACAGTTCCCTGGGGCATCCTACTGGAAATTTTTTCTCTATACTTATCCTTGTTATATCCTTTCATCACTGGTTTGTATTGAAATTAATAAATTGTAGTTCATGGAATACAAGCATTCTCTTTTTCTTTATTCTTTAATTTAGCCAGGTCAGTAATTATTTGTATATATATTTTGGCCCTTTTATAGACAGTAAGCTTTTTGAGGGATTTTTTTGTATTCTTAGTCCTTATTAATAAATATAATAATAAATATATAAATGATAAATTTTCTATTCATAGCACTTACAACATAAAAAATATATTAAATAGATTATGTATGATAAATGTTTGTTATTGATGAAATTATCATTTATTTATTAGGAGATGAGAGAAGAGGAGAAGGTAAGACTGGGTGGGAAAGGGAAGAACTGTACAGGCATTAATTTTTTTTAAACCCTTACCTTCTGTCTTGAAGTCAATACTGTGTATTGGTTTCAAGGCAGAAGAGTGGTATGGACTAGGCAATGGGGGTTAAGTGACTTGCCCAGGGTCACACAGCTAGGAAGTATCCGAGGCTAGTTTTGAACCCAAGACCTCCCATCTCCAGCTTTCAATCTGTTGAGCCATCTAGCTTGCCCCTACAGGTATAAATTTCTAGGTTACTCTCATTCTCTACTGCCAAATTGATCCCAAATGTCATCCAATTAATACTTAAGATAATATTTTAAAATGTTAATGATGCATTTCTAACATAGCTGTCACTTTCTAGTGCCCTGCTCTCACAGAACCCTGCCTTAATACACAAGAAGTGTATTTAAACAAAACAAATTCACAGGCTTAATTAGCAATGTATGCCTCATTCTGCACCTGTAGTCCCACACCTCTATGCTGAGAGAAAGGAGTTAATTATATTGTTCTGCTTTGGGTGTGCAGCTGAAATTAATACAATATTTGGATTTTTCACCTGACTCAAAAGATCCCATAACCTCAGGACTGTGAGAGATGTAAGAGGTTGTCTTTACATTATTTCTTATCTACAAGGAAGGGTGGTTCATTTTTACATGGAACCTCATAAGTCCCATTTCCTTGTCAGCTGGGCTCTTCCAACACTTTCAGAACCTGCAGGATACTAAAGAGGTTCAACTCTTTCATATTATAAATGAGGCGGATGACGCCCAGAGAGCTTATCTATCAATTAATGCTGTGGTGTTATGTTGCATTCCCTCACTCTTGGAGGAATGGATATGCTCCTTTCCTTTGGCATGATTTTCTCCAGTTTCTTCTCCTCTAGAAAATGCTTTCCTCTTAAACCTAGCTGGGCATGGGGGTGGAAGAATTGGGGGAGAAGGGAAGGAAAATGACAACAGTCCTGCCTCAAATACCAGCCCAGCTAGCCTGGTACTACCACATCCACATGATCCCAGCCATTGCTGACTTATCCATTGCCTAGAAGGATTCAATCATAAGTCATATCTTGGTGTTCTAAGTCATTGTAAGAATGAATCAATAATTCCCTTTTTTTAGCTCAGAGCCCCCAGACAGCAGGTGGCTGGCAAATATATATATATATATATATATATATATATATATATATATATATATATATATATATGGATATATATACACTGCTGTTTTAAATCCCTCTCTCTTCCTAGGAGCTTTCCACTTGCCTCCTACTCACTGTACTCACTACTTTAAGCAGTGATACACATCAGTTGATAATGCAATGCAACGTGAAAAAAGGTGAATAAATTATCAGAAAAAGAGCAAAACTTCTTGGGCTAGAAGAAGGCATGGAACTGAGTAAGGGAGCCAAAAGGAAAAGGGAAAAGAAGAATCTTTAATGGGATGGTGGATTGTCCACAATACAGCATCCCCACACACGCACATACACAGAGACGCAACCAGACACATATGGAGACCGACATTCAGACAGATGCGCACCCTTTGTGCATGAGCTGATCTGCCCATGTAGCTCCAGTCTTGGAGCCCAAAGCTGGAGCACCTCTTGGTACTGCCCCAGCTCCCACTGCTGGGCATCATCCCTCCTTGACTCCGATGACTTTAATCTATTTCTCTCTGCTTTCTTTCTCCATGAATCCTTAGAATGGGATGAGCTAATTTGTAGATTCAAGTTTGAGTGAAGAGGTCACAAAGTCAGGGGAGACTCTATAGGAACAAGGGAGGGAACGCGTTGGGGATTTCTGCCTAAAACCAGCATCCTTATTAACTTGGCAACCCCAAGAAAGCACAACGCACAATTTTGCTCACATTTATGTCAGGCTAAAAAGTTTATTAGGTGCTTTTGACACTTAACCTTGTGGAAGACAACAGCCACGAGATGTGGGGATTATTCAGCAGTGCTGGTAAATGGTTAATGACAGGCTCTTCCACCAAAAGTACAGGTAACACACTTTTAAGTTTCATTTACATCATTAACATTTTCTGCCACTTCCTTCACCATCCACAAGATAACAAGTCAAGCCTTAACTTGCACCAATTGCAAATTTCAAGGTATAAATGTTTACGATGGAAATGTACTAATCAGCTCTTCTTGAAAGCAAATTTAAATGATTCCAGCACAGCCTTGGTATTACAATTATCCTCATTTAAAAAAAGAAACTAAATCTCAGAGAGTTTAAGTGACTTGCTCAGGATCACACAGTTAGCAAATGCCTGAGGTAGGATTTTCCAGTGTAGAATAGGTCCTTTATCCACCATGTCACATGGCATTCCAGTAAGTTACACAAAAGTCAAAACCAGTTTCTTTGATTGTAAGTCCTGTAAGAGTTAAAATTAGGGTGCCAGCTAATTTAGGGGAAACTGAGGCAGGTAGAAATTAGTTTCTCTCTGCAAGGAGTATTATATTTTTATGGGGTTTATTAAAGGTTAAGGATTAAAGAAAATACAGAATAAGAAAGCAGGTGTCTAGGCCCAGAGAGGCCTAGACAACCTCACCTACATCATGAAAGAGACGCATCTGCTAGGAAGTGTGACAAGGAAATCACTTTAAAAGACTGATATATATTAATTTAAGGTCGCCAAGGAATTCAGCTATGTAATTCCTAAATGAAAACTCAAGTCAGCCGTCAACCTTTTATAGAGTTTAATTACAACAGGAGGAAGAAAGGAATTAGAGAGAGAGAGAGAGAGGGAGAGAGAAAGGGAAGAGAAGGGAATAGGGCTTAAATACCCCTTCTGTTTAGGCTGGGCCAAAAGGCCCAAGCCCTTAGATAGCTGGGGCAAAGAAAGGAGATCAGTCCCTATTACTCACGTGACCAAAATGGAGAAACAGTCTCAGGGCCCCCACCTCTAGCTTCCTTCAGAGCAAGCTTCTCAGAGCACCTCTCCAACCACTCAGAGCCAAAACTCTCCAACCAATCCCCTTCTGTCCTCAGACCCCTCTATCTTTAAGGAAACCATCCAAGTTCCCTCCCCTCAATTCTCACATCTACCAATCACTGTCCATCATTTTCCCTGTGCCAATGGTGGCTCTAGCTTAACCCAGGACCACCCAGAGGTCTGTGGCTTTGCACATGTCTGTTGAAGGTCATATTCTCAAATAATTAGATCTTGATCTTTTGCTACAGCCCTTCCTAAATCCTGTTACCCTGAGTAGGGTAGAGATTGGAATAATTAAATTTTGATCTATGCTGCAGCCCTTCCTAAATCCTGTTAGGACTGAGTAGGGTGGAGATTGCAATTTCCAAGACCTGGTTCTGTCATTCCAAATATCTCCATTGTATCAATTCTAAAATCAATCATGACTCAAAGAAATTCCTGTTCTATGCTTAAGCATAGGCCAAAGCCCTTTCCATTGTTCAGCAAAAGGTTTCTGTCCTAAAGTAATCTTAAGAAGGGAGGAGGAGGAACCTCCCATGCCAATGGGGTTCACATTCCAATAGAGTTCCCACTCTCAATAGGAAATTTTTCAAGTATGAAATTTCCCAATGGTGAAATTTCCAACGTTTATAAGTCTAAGAAATTTTAAGGTTTACAGAAGCGGAAGTAGGAAAGACCCAGTAACCTTTACAGCCAGGTTAAATACCCCATCTTGCTCTCCGCCCAGGTGAGGTTACAAGGCATTTTGGGAAGTGAGCAAGGACTTCTGGGAAATGGAGTCTCAGGTTCAAGTCTCCATTTTTACAGTCCATGGCTCTTTGGCACACACTACATTTTCCTTCTCCCCCGACTCCATTCCCTATAGATAAATGGTGGAACAAGGAAAAGAGAAGAAGTCCCCATAGAATACACAGCTCCCCAGCTTCCTCATCGCCTATGACAAATGAAAAGGAGGAGCAGAAGGAAAGCCTGGTCTGTTTGCTGCTGCTGCTCATCATACAAAGGGAATATCAGAAGATAAATGTCAAGGGCTTTGTAAAGTAAAGTGCTTTATAAGTGCAAGGTATTATTATTATTCTCTTTATTATAGAATCCCCTCCTTATCCCTCTAAAACTATGTCCAATTTTTACCTCTCACCACTCCCAGCCTAACCACAGACCCTTGCTCCAACTTCTCATCATTTCCTCTGATCCAGCCATTCTTTCCAAAGAAAGATCTTTGCATGGGAGTGATCAGGAGTGCTTTCTTCACGCCCCCAGTGCCTCCTACTAAGGCTTAGACTCTATTGTCTATTGTAGCACCAAGGAGTTGAGACTCCCCATTTTTCCTCGGGATGTCGTTGCCCCCAAAGCAGACTCTCTTGTCTAGGAGTATCAAGGGGTTGATACTCCCCACCTATTCTCTTGTTCCTCTTACTTCCTCGGAGTTCCCGTTACTCCCCATGTGTTTCAACTTCTGTCCTTGAGTCATTATTATTCTCCTATTTCCTCAGCCTCCTCTTTCCACCTCAGGTTATTAACCACAGATAAATGTTGTAGGACTCCCATGGGGGGTCGCTATACATATGAATTCAGATCTTCTTGACTCCAAGCTCAGTGCTTTATTTTTTAACTTTACCTTTGTCTTAGAATCAATACTAAGTATTGGCTTCAAGGCAGGAGAGCAGTAAGGGCTAGGCAATGGGGATTAAGTGATTTACTCAGGGTCACATGACTAAGATACATCCAAGGCCACATTTGAACCCAGGACCTCCCATCTCCAGGCCTGGTTCTTTATCCACTGAGCCACCCAGCTACCCACCTTCCCTCCACAGTGCTTGTAACTACTCAACCCCATCTGCCCCCTTTTCTCCTGTTACTTCACGGCATTAATTAGCTCATCAGTCAAAGTGCATAGATCTAGAGCTAGAAGGGACCTCAGATGCCATGATGTCCAACCTCTTCATTTGAAGGTGAAAAAATTGAAGTCTAGGTAAGTTAAATTACTTGCTCAAGGTCATACATGGGGCAAGAAGAAGAGCAAGGCTTTGAACTCAGATCCTCTGACTGAAGAGCCAGTATTACGGCAGCAATGTGAATTATTCAATTGGATCATGACCCAGCTCTTTACTCAGTCCCCAATGCATCTCTGTGAAATTTCCCTCTTAGGTATACTTGTACATAATTCCTTAATTAAACCATTAGTACGACACCCGTTATAACCATTAGCTCCTTTTGTGCCTGAAGTTCCCTCTTCCAGTGCTTTATGGAGTTGAGATTAGATGAAAAGTTAGGAACACATTCACAATTGCTCTGAACTTCCAGCTAGGAAAATTCTCAATATTTAAGCAATGGCTCTCTGGCTTAATTAATTGTGTGTGTGTGTGTGTGTGTGTGTGTGTGTGTGTGTGTGTGTGTGTGTGTGAGAGAGAGAGAGAGAGAAAGAGACAGAGACAGAGACAGAGACAGAGAGAGACACACAGAGAGAGACAGAGAGAGACACACAGAGAGAGACAGAGAGAGAGAGACAGAGAGAGACACAGAGAGAGAGAGAGAGACAGACAGACAGACAGAGACAGAGAGATAGAGAGAGACAGAGACAGAGAGACAGAGACAGAGAGAGACAGAGAGACAGGGAGACAGAGAGAGACACAGAGAGAGAGAGAGAGACAGAGAGAGAGACAGAGACAGAGACAGAGAGATAGAGAGAGACAGAGACAGAGAGACAGAGAAAGAGAGAGACAGAGAGAGACAGAGACAGAGAGACACAGAGAGAGAGAGAGAGAGAGAGAGAGACAGACAGACAGAGAGACAGAGAGAGAGAGAGAGTTAATCCTTGGTCTCCTGATGACTGAGGCAAAAATTCAGTTTACCCAAAGAAGCATTTGGATTAGAGAGGCAGCGTAGTATATTAACACGCCTGTTGATAAGAGAGAAGCTGGGGAAAGTGCAGACTTCTCTTGAAATTTCCCTCAGTCCTTAAAGAGGTGGCCATGTTAGCTTCCATCTTCTGCTCTGAGATGCCCTTCTCTGCCAGAGCTCTGGTTGCCCCCTAGGCTGCCAGCTCTTTCTGGTCCAGATCAGAATGTCCCCCTATCTTCCTCTCTACTCCCAGCCTCTCCCTCAATTCAAAATCTCTTTCTCAGCTTTAAGCTTTATTTTGTCTTCATTTCCTCATCACCATAAGGTAGCCCTGGTTGACCAGTTGCCACCAAGGGGTGGGTAAGGCACTCCCCACCCCCCTTACCCCTTTTGCTTCCAGTCCTGCCCTTGCAGCTCTTCTCTAGGGGACCAGCTCCTGTGAAGAAAGGGCCAGCTGGTCCCACTAATTGCCAACCAACTGGCACTCACAAGGCAGGTAAGCCAGTGTAGCTGAAACATTGAGGCACCCAGAGGGAGAGACAGGCAGCAGTGTGTACAAGATAAATCACTGGGAAAGATCAGAAATGCGTAGGGAGATGGCATGGGAACAGGGGATGGGATGGGGAAGGGAGATGGTGTGAAGATGGGGAAATGGAGAAACAGCATCACTCACATAACCGGGCATTAGAGTTGGGAGCATGAAGTGGCTATCACCTTTACCACCACAACCTTACCCACTCTAGACCCTGAACCCAAGAGCCTTGGGAAGAGCAACTCATTTCATTCCTCTTCAAGTTGCACCCAGAAACCTTTCTGTGGTGGAAGCTCCCTCCAGCCTTGGAATTCAGACATTGGAAGTACCTGGCCTCTCCCTGTGGCTGGATGACTCCTACCAGAACCTCCATTTAAAGATGGTGCCCAGGCCAGTCAGATCTTCATTCCTTTACAGGTTTTACTCCCAGACTTTCTCATGCCCCAGTGCTAAGCTCCATCCTCCATACCACATCCTCCACCCACATCACCTTCCTTTTGCATTCTTAGCCTATTAGAACATTAAGCTCTTGAGGGCAGGAACTGTCTTTTTGCTTGTATTTTATGTTCAAATTGCATCTTGTTCTGGTTCTTCTGACTGCCCCCTTTTTCCCTTTATAAATAGCCAGTGTAAAGGGGAAATAGCAGGAAGCAGGTTTGCCAGGGGGAACCTGGAAGTCACATACAAAACATCCCAAACAAAGGAGCCCAATTTACAAATTGTGTTCTACTCTAGAACCAAAGTTCACATCAAGGTAAGGTAATGGATGCTGAATCAGCAGAAGCCATCTGGGTGTCTTCTGGTCCTCTGATATGTAAATCCCAGACAAATTCCAGACCAGCAGAATGTCAAAAAGGGCTGATAACTTTGGCCTGAGGTGGAAGAGTTAACTTCAGAGTTTTACTGATCACTTGAGACAGTTTGGATATGTTGAGGAACTCCCAAGGTGGCACAGATAAGAATCTTTTCCCTCCCCCCAAAAAAACCTATAAAAATGAGACCTCAAGCTTCCGTCCCTCTTTTTTTTTTTTTTTAAACCCTTAGCTTCTGTTTCAGAATCAATACTGTATATTGGTTCTAAGGCAGAAGAGTGGTAAGGGCTAGACAATGGGGGTTAAGTGACTTGCCCAGGGTCACACAGCTAGATAGTGGTCTGAGGTGAGATTTGAACCCAGGATCTCCCATTTCTGGGCCTGAGCATTTTTCCATTTCCATTTGGGTCCATGCCACCAACTATGACCAATCTTTAATCCCTGGTTACATGAGTAGATATTGTTTCTCCATTTCACCATCTTCTTCCCATTACCTCCCTTCCCCATCGCATCCCCTGTACCCATGCCATCTCCTGGGGTATTCCAGTTGCTGTGCATCTATCTCTATGGCTTCTGTGGTTATGAAAGTGTGATGACTTCCCCCGTTTCCAACTGCCTGATCTTTCCCAGTGGGTACCCAAACAACCAAGTGTGCCTGTCCCCATTTCATAATCTTATAAGTTATCCATTCACCTAGCACAGTGCCCAGCACTTAAATTCTGGTTGTTGTTGACTAATGACTTTCATTTCATGCTAGCAGCCTCCATTCTGGGAAGCATCCCTTGTGGAGATGCAGCCTGGTTACTGCTCCAGATGTTACGGCCACAGCAACTGAAGACCCAGAAAAGAAAATTCTTGCTATCAAAGTCCTCATAATTGTCAAAAGGTTCAGCATCAGAAACTGGTGCCATTTTATCAGGGGAAATGACAAAAGGCATCCTTTTGGCTTTGCCACTATACCTCAAGACCATGAAACTTTCCATGTGTGGACTTCCATATTGGAATTCGAGCTCCTTTCTACATGCACGCACAGTGCAGTGCTTTGGACATAAAGTTTACTAGATCTGCAGAATTTCCTTGATGGGGGACGTTAGTGTTATGACTGTGGGGCAGCTAGGTTTCTCAGTGGATAGAGAGCCAGGTCTAGAGATGGGAAGTCTTGGGTTCAAATCTAAATTTAGACACTTCCTAGCTGCATAACCCTAAGCAAGTCACTTAACCCCAGTTGCCTAGCCCTTTCCACTCTTCTCTTGAGTTGATACTAAGTCAGAAGGTAAGGGTTAAAAAACAAATGGAAGCCTTTGAGTAAAATGACCATACTCAATCCCTCATATATATTCATGATGAGAGGAACTATTGGCATAGTCTAATGTACATTCCAGATTATGGGGTTCAGAGAAAATATGGGTAGGATCCAATGGACTTAACTCTAAGCATATAAGAGATAAGCTCTAAAGAATGAAATTCTCAAGTTTGGGGAATTGTGGGGCAGAGATACATGGGCAGAATGTGGCTGCTTTGCTATGGGGTGGAGAGGAAGCTTCTTGTGGTTTGCCAGCCAGGGGAAGTCTGCAGGCTGACTTGATCTGATAGTGCCCTATTTTAGCTAATTATTCTTGCTAACTAGATGTTAACTTCAGCTGTTCATAGGATGCTGAAGAAAAATAAGAGTTGTCAGTGCTCAGCACCCTGGGAAAAAGTATCAGCTGCCCTATCCTAGGCATAG